>NC_134716.1:105209722-105520000 GCF_049634645.1 Pelodiscus sinensis | reverse complement strand
GCTTTGCTCCGCGTCTTCCTGGTCTGCAGACCAGGGAGACGCGGAGTAGCTTTTCTTGCCCCGGAGTACACGGGCGGCGGGACCGCGAGGTCCCGCAGTCGGTGTCCTCCGGGGCGAGAAAAGCCGCGTTCGTAACTGCGGATCCGACGTAAGTCGGGGACTGCCTGTACAGAAATAATCATTTCTGAGTCTTTTAGTTAACTGCAGTTTTCCAAGAACACAGGTTTTCTGACAAAAATATAAACTGCTTAATGGGAGAGAAATATTTTAAGTGATTCTTCAATTTTTTTATATATATTTTGGAAGATCCCAATTACTCTCATTACTAGTCCAATATGTATACATTTCAAATGTAGGCAGTATTCAGTGTGTTAATGTTTTCGGGATTGGAGATGTTTAAAAATCTAGTATATGACCCACAATCAAGCATCCAATGTCAAAGTTCAGATAACTGCATTAATGCAGAATCTGTGTACTGTGCTGGATTTAGAGCCAAAATATGAAACATATTGTAGCATTAAAATGATCTTTGTTTGTGTTTATAAAGTTTTGGAAAAATCTGGGTATAATTCATCTAGCACTAATATGAGGGTGCACTGGCTACATTTGATGTTCTGTTTTGCTGGATGATTCTGTTAAATTGATCCCTACTTTAGCGAGAGCTTTTATGCCCCAGCTACCTTTGTGGAGTTGATTTTTTTTAATAGTCCTGGTTAATGCACCAACCTGAGTCATATGATAGAAATAACCAGAGTTGAAGGCAAAAACCTTAAATCACTGTTTGCTTCTGCTCATTGAAAGGCAACAACCAATTCATTTAAGTGTTTTCTAGTCTTCTGATAAATTGTCAATTTATATTCTTTACAGTATTGTGTTGTAGTGGGTGAATGGATTTATTATAAATAGTGACTCTTCATTTGGTTATAGTTCCTTATATAAATATTAATATCACTGTTATATAAAATAATTCATTGCATTTCCATATTTTATTTTTAAAAGAATGTTTCAATGTGGACCCTCTACAAAACTGGACTTTTAAATTATTTTCTTCTAATGTGTGCACACATCCACACAGAGACAGCCATACTGATTGATCTTCATGTACTTAATGGATTTATGAACTAAACAACAAAAAATCACCTACACTGCCTGAAAGAATAAAATCCTTTATTTGAAAGTTCTGTGCTGCCTTGAAAGGTTTTCCCCTTCTTCCCCAATAACCCTCATACTTGAAATCCAGATAAACGAATGATGGCAAAATTGTAACCGAGTCCCAGTTTTTAGTCATTGTTTAGTTATCTGCAGCATTCTACAGTTCAGTTATCTGTACCTACTCTCTCCAGTGAACAGCTTCAATGTTGCTAGTGTCTCAGATGCAAGGAAGACTAACAGAAATTCCTATCTTCACTTTTTTGATTTAGGATGGGAAATCCATGTGCTGAAAAGATCTGGCTCTTTAAATGTGTCTTGATTCTTGGTATATACAATTTTTCTTTCTAATATTTTTGGATAGGTGCACATATTTGGCTACCTCAAAAATGCTTCTCTTTCACAAGGGTTTAGTCTATCCATAAATATCTACTTTTCTTTTAGTTGTTTTAATTTAAACCATATTGTGTTGTACACTACAGGTCCTGGACACTGAACATATTTGACGTTTATTAGCTAATTTGTGTTTAAAAAATAATTATCTGAACCTAGTTAACTACATATCTCCTGGTTTTCTTGCCTTGTGTTTGTTTCTGCAGGGTTGCTTTTGTTTTAGCCATGTTGGATATAAATGATCCATAATTCTTAAGTTCTATATTTTGCATATGCTTTTGTGACATTTAAACATTGGAAAATGTTAAGATTAATCCAAAACAATGTCTGTCTAAATGAATTGTTGATATTAAAGTTATATGGCTTCAAGAAGCATATTCATTTGTTGGGGGTAGCTGCTGATGTTGCTTGTTCCCATCACTTATCTGAGCTATAGCAAGTAGTAGGTTAGAGTTTAGTTTGTTCAAGTGACTTCCATGACAAGGGATATTTCCTGGTGGAGATATACAGTCTACTTTTTAAAATTACTTTAAAATATGAAAACATTCTTTTTAGCCTTGAGAAGACATATATATGTTTGGAGTAGAAAATATACAGAAGTTACTTACTTTCTATATATTCTACATAACTGTGCATTTGCTCTCTGTTCCTCATAACTTATTTTAGCAGCATTTAGAAGTAGCTCTCAGCCCTTCATAACTTAGGATGTCTATTGAGATATTTTGGCATCTTCAGGAGGCTCTTGTTCAAATAACACAGCAAGAGCTCTGGCCAACACACAGAATTGTTCTGAAGTGTAGAAATGAGGAGATCTATCTGAAGACAACTAATTACAGGTAAGCACAACTTTATTTACCACTTATATCTCTTTTTAGAAAGGTAAATGTATTATAGTAGGGTTTTCACATAGAACAATTTCAAATATCTTTCAAAATAGCCTTTTACTTACATCTACTTTCTTTTGTTCTTCCCTCTTTCCACTTTATTTCTTCTGTTGTTTATCTTCATTTAACCCTTTCTTCAACGTTCAGTTTCTTTTGTTATTTCAGTTAACATTTGCAGTATCTTTTAAAACATTGTTAGCTGGTATTTTCAAACATGGGTACCAAGTTAAGGGCTTAATGAGTGACCCAGTCTTCCAAATTGATGAACCTGCAGTAGCTCTAATTACTACAGGATTTTTGAAAATAAAGTTAGCTATTAGGTCCCTAAATATGGACTTAAAAGCCAAACTTCAGGCATCTAAGGTAGGATTTTAAAAAATGTTTGTTAGTGAATAGAATGAAAATCAATAGGACTTGTACTTCTAAGGTCATTTTGAAGAAATGAGAAGTCCTGCAACACCTTAAAGACTAACCAATTTATTTGGGTATAAACTTTTGTGGGCTAGAACCCACCACCTCAGGTGCATGAAGCAGAAACTTCAGTTTGGCAGGTATATGTAAAAATGTGTTACATTCCTATGTGGAGTTCTACCAAGTTCAATTCAATCAGGGTGGATGTGGCCCTCCTAACAATGAGGTGTGAATACCAAAAGAGGGAAAATCACTTTTTGTATTGAGCTAGCCACTCTAAGTCTCTATTCCAGGGATAGGCAAAAGGGCCTCCACGGGCCACATCCGGCCCGCCAAGCAGGTTGATCTGGCCCACAGAGGCCCTGCCATTCCCCTACCCCCAGGCTAATGAGGGGGTGGGGGAGTGCACGAAGCTTCCTCCCACCCTGTGAGCAACATGCAGCGCTTTGAAGCACCACACGCTGCTCGCAGGGTGGGAGAAGATGTCACATGCTCCCCAGCCCCCAAGCCTTGATTGGCCTGGGGGCAGGAGGAGCGTGCAAAGTTTCCTCCACCTTACCCTCCCTACCCCCCCACCCTGCGAGGAGCGCATGGCACTTCCAAGTGCTGTATGCTCGCACAGGGTGGGGGCAGGGTGAGGGAAGCTTCGCACAGCTCCCCTACCCCCAGGCCAGGTATGGCTTGGGAGTGGAGGAGTGTGTGAAGCCTCTTCCTGCCCTGCCAGGAGTATGGGCGCCTAGGTGGAAGGGGGGGGCAAAGAGGCTCCCCCACACCAATTATGGTTTGGGGGTGGGGAAGCCCAAAAGCTAGTTTCACTCTGAAGTCTGTTTATGAAGTTTTTTTGCTGAAGTATAGCAACTTCCAAATCTGTTGTTGAGTGCCTAGAGAGAGTGAAGTACTCTCCTCTTGGTTTTTTTAATATTACCACTCCTGTTGTCTAATTTTTTTCAATCTATTCTTTTGTATAGTTATAGTCTGCTTTGGCCAATGTATATGGCAGCGGGGCATTGCTGGCACATAATTATATCTGTCATATTAGTAGATGCGCAGGTGAACAAGTCCCTGATGGTGTGGCTGATGTCATTGGGTGTTATGAAGGTGTCATTTGAGAAGATAGGCAGACGGAGTTGGCAATGGGATTTGTAGCATGGATTGGTTCCTGGATTAGTGTTTCTGTTGTCAATCGTGTAGTTGCTGGTGAGTTGCTTCAGGTTGGGAAGCTGTCTGTAGACGAGGATTGGCCTGCCTCCCAAGGTCTGAAAGAGTGAAGGATTATCTTCCAGGATAGATTGTATATCCTTGATAATGTGCTGGAGAGTCTTTAGGTGGGGCTGTGGTTGAGGGTGGCGTTCTATTACTTTCCTTGTTGGGCCTGTCTTGTAGTAGGTGACTTCTGGATATCTATCTGGCTCTGTCAATCTGTTTTTTCATGTCCCCTGGCGGGTATTGTAGTTTTAAGAATACTTGCTAGAGATCCTGTGGGTTTTTGTCTCTGAGGGATTGGAGCAAATGCAGTTGTATTTTAGGGCTTGGCTGTAGACAATTGATTGTGTAATGTGTTCTGGATGAAAGCGGGGGGCATGCAGATGGGTATAGTGGTCACTAGATTTCCGGTATAGGGTGGTATTCATGTGGCCCTTACTTATTTGCTCTGTAGTGTCCAGAAACAGGATGGTCAGTAACAGTACCTTCAGTGAAGTCATGGAACACCTGGTGGCTAAGCTTTGTGATTTTGTCCTGACCCACAACCGTTTTAGAATTGGGGATGATTTATAAATTCAAGTCAGCAACACTGTTATAGGTACCCACGTGGCCCAACATGATGCCAACAATTTTATGGCTGACTTAGAACAATGCTTCCTTAGCTCTCGTCCCCATGTGTCCCACTTCTATTTGCACTACACTGATGACATCATCATAATCTGGACCTATAGGAAGGAGGCCCTTGAAGAATTCCACTGGAATTTCAACTATTTCCACTCCCCTGTCAACCTCAGCCTGGACCAGACCACAAAAAAAATCATCTACTTGGACACTACAATGCAAATAAGTGATGGTCACATAAACATCACCGTATACAGGAAACCTACTGACTGCAGTACAGGCAGTCCCCGAGTTACACAGATCCGACTTATGTCGGATCCGCAGTTACGAACGGGGCCCTCTCCCTGGTCTCCAGCAGACCAGGGAGAGGAAGCTGTGGTACAGCAGCTGGGGCGCTGCCAGTTGGTCCTGTAGCGCCGCTCTGGGCACTACTGGACCAACCCAGCAGCACCCCAGCTGCTCTGCCCCAGGCATCCCCAAGTCAGCCGCTGCTGAAACTGACCAGTGGCTGACTACAGGAAGCCCTTGCCCCGGGCTTCCTGGAATCAGCCGCTGATCAGTTTCAGCAGCAGCTGACTTGGGATGCGTGGGGTTCTTAAGTTGAATCTGTATGTAAGTCAGAACTGGCATCCAGATTCAGCCGCTATTGAAACTGATCAGTTTCAGCAGCGGCTGAATCTGGACGCCAGTTCCGACTTACATACAGATTCAACTTAAGAACAAACCTACAGTCCCTATCTTGTACGTAACCCGGGGACTGCCTGTATACAGGAAATGTGCTGACTGCGGTTACATAGTGTATTGTAACACACCCATCTCTGCATGTGTGTCTGTACCTTCCAAACCAAACTTTCCACTTCTTGCATCTGATAAAGTGGGCTCCAGCCCACAAAAGCTTATGCCCAAATTAAGTATGTGTTAGTCTTTGTGGACAGGACTCCTTGTTGTTTTTGCTGAAACAAACTAACATAGCATAACACTCTTAAATAAGCAACTTTAGCCTTTTTAATAATTCCAGTTCTCTTGTTTAAATCTTAGCCATGTCTAACATTTCTTTCTTCCTTCAGGGTCTCAATTCTGTATCTATTTAATTTCATACCTTTCTTCCATTTGTTTTCCATCTTTATTTTATTTTTTATACTGATTTTTTTTTCCTGCCTGCAGCAAATCTCTTTTGTAATTCATGCTAACTGACTGTCCATATGCGGTAGGTTGATAGGCAGATAGATGAATCAAAAATATTTTCGCCTGCCCAAAAAAAAAAAAACATGGTTAGTTTCTGTTCTGTCTTACTGAGCAGTTCTAAGTGCAGCTCTCTTCAGAAGAATACAGGAAAGGCAAATGATGGTCATTTCCTGCCATTTGTAGATAGCACAGTGTGAGATGTGAGGGATCAGATCCTTCAGTCCAATATCTCCCTGAGCGGTAAACGCTGGGGGTGCGTCTAGACTGTCAAGTTTTTGCGCAAAAGTGGCTGCTTTTGCACAAAAACTTGCCAGCTGTCTACACTGGCCACTTGAATTTGCGCAAGAGCACTGACTTTGTAATGTACAAAATCAGTGCTTCTTGCGCAGATACTTTCACGCTCCCGCTCGGGGGAAAAAGCCCTCTTGCATAAGAATACTTGCCCAAGAGGGCCAGTGTAGACAGGGAAGAACTGTTTTGTGCAAAAAAGCCCCGATGGCTAAAATGGTGATCCGGGCTTTCTTGCGCAAAATCGCGTCTAGACTGGACACGGATGCTTTTGCGCAAAAGCACTTTTTGCACAAAAGCATCCGTGTCCAGTCGAGACGCACTTTTGCGGAAATACTTTTAACGGAAAAACTTTTCCGTTAAAAGTATTTCCGCAAAATCATGCCAGTCTAGACGCAGCCTATGAGAGGAGTACGGTCTCTTCTCACAAAAAGACATGTTCTAAATTCTAGGAGGATACTTTGTATACTACTTGCTCTGCTGCAGTTGAGGAGGTCTCTACAAGTGTTGCCACTACTGTCCTCTCGCAGCAGTCAATGTATCCACTTCCCTTAAACTTCTTGACTACAGAGTTTTGGATGATCATCTCAGCCTCTAGAAAATGAAACCAATTGAAGCCACCATCTGTTGCTGCCCCCTTACTGGAGGTCAGTCTCTTAAGCATCGTAGACAGGAGAAGTGCTCTTGTTCAGCTACCAACTTGGCCCCACTGTCATGCTTAGGGGCCCAAACATTTTTTCATTTTGTCAGAGACCAAAAAAGATACCAGTAATATCAATAATTCTTTAGAAGATGAAAATTGCCATCATTTTCACAAGTGGACCCTGGTTCTTGAAGGGTGGTGATTCTTAATCCAGTATAATAAATCACTTGAGTACTGCTCCTCCAATTATGGCACTAGAATATTGTACCGTTAAAGAGAGGTTTTCACCTGACTTGCAATTTCCACTTTAGAGTAAAAGGTTTAATGTTGTTTGGAAGTACCCTGACGTGGAATCTTCTCTTTCCAGAGGTTTTAAATTTTATATTGGCTCCACAAAGAGAAAAAGTCAGACTTCTAATTAAAAATAAATGCATACATTGGAGGGTGATCTAAGAGATCCTGTACTCTCTTTGAAAAGGAATCTTTAATTGTATGCATCAAACAGGAAAATTGAAGTAGACTAGAGAGGACTATGGAGTTGGGAACAAATTCATATTTGTTCCCACAGCTCTTAATATTTGGATGAGGAGGTTTTATTTTCCTGTAAGAAAATTTAGAACAATATTTTAAAACAATTTTGGCCACAGCCGATGCAACTTTGAGGAACTTCAAAAATTCTTGCTAAATCCCTAACTGGTGGTGTGGTGCCTTTCAGAACATTCTGGCTTTATTTGTGAGCTCCCTGAGTTTCACAGTAAGCAAAAGTTTATCCAACTACATTTCTGGGATTTTTTTAGTGAAAATCTAAATGAAGCACTTTAAAGGTTTTGACTTTTCTTTTGTCCAGGAAAGACCACACTAATTCCCAAGCTCAGTCTGATTTTAACATATTACTTAGCATAAAAGTTCAAGAGAGAGCCCTCAATCCCAGAAAATCCAAATGTTCATTTCTTGCAGTCTCCCGTTCCTTCCTACAGAAGGCAATGTCATGCATTCCCTTCAGTCAGAGGACGCATATCATCAAACAAAAATTCTTTCTGTATTTTCAGTTAGTTACTATGTGATCAGTAAGTTTTCACTTCCATTGTGATCAGTAAGTTTTCTCCCCCATTCTTCTGACTTCCCCCAAAAATACAAGCATTGCTGCCAAGATATTTGCGTTATTCTTTTTGCCCTTTCAACTCTGGTAAAGGAGCTCCTTTTTCTCTCTTGTACCTGGTGCTTGAGTTTTCAACAGGTTTTATCATTCAAATAGCTAAACTGCATTTGGGACTACAAGAAATAAAAGATAGAATCGCTTTGTGCCACAGTAAGCACTAAATAACAGGATAGGTGGATTTATAGCAGCCATTGATTTGTAAGATGCACAGTTTTACTACCTACTAAATCATCCCCTTGTAAATAGCTGAGAATTAAGACTAGTCTCTTCAGTACCTTGCACTCTCACCATAGCTCTATGAATTTTTTTTTCACATATTCTTGATGCACTCCTGGCAGTGGTTCAAATTCTGGCTTTTTTTTTTTTTTTGGCCAATTAGCTCATAAAAATGCAAAATCCCAGGTTCTAGTTCTAAGTGTGTTCCTTCCTTTATCATTGGGTTTTATCATAAATCTTCATGAGTGTCTCTTGGAATAGAAACCATGTCTTCATAAGTATTCACATACTTCCCTGCGCAATTGTTCTCTGATCCCAATTGGAATCTCTAAGGGCTACTGGCACAAAAAACATTAAACATAGAGTGATTCTAGTCCACTTGCAACCCCACTTACACATTCAGAAGGTCATGTGTGTTGCCTCAAGAATATATCCAGAAACCTGTCAGGGTGAAATGTATGTCATCTTGGCCTCATATTATAGACCATGGATTAATGGCTCTTGCTTTGATTTAGGCACAACAGCTTCCTGCTTCTCTCCTCTGCTCTCAGTGGAACCAAAACACTTCATGGTCTAAAAAAGAAATTTCATGTAGGTGTGTATCAGGAAATCTTTGCATAGTGGAGCCTACCCATTCATCTTATCAGGAGCACCAATATTGTAATTATAGGTGCCTGTCGTCTTATATGGGGAGCCACAATAAACTAGATATTTGTGCAGTAGAAAGAAGTCAAAAAAATCAAGCACCTTCATATCAACAGACTTGAAAGTTCTTCTGATGCTTCCATGTTTCAAGACTTCAATTTTGTTATTCAGTTGAATAACAATACAGGTTAGCAAATTACATCCCGATCAACAGAGGACAAGGAGTATATTTCTACTCTCTGAGATATCACTGTTCCTCTCTGAAAGCCATTCACATGGCTGGGAAAATTCATCCATAGTAATTGACTCTGCCATTCCATCTGCATCCTAGAAAATGTTCTCACACACTACAAGAATTTCTCCAGGTTATCAAGAGATGGAGAGCCCCAATGATACTTGTTCACCTTGCACAATGATTTTAAAATACTTGTATTTTAACAACAGATGAAAGAATCCAATAGGATTTTGCATTCAGTTTTCTTTGGAACCAGATTGAAGAAGGTCCACAGGAAGCCCCCTTTTTTTCCCTCTTCTCTATTGAGAAAAGTACAGAGAGAATGTAAAATGGATTATCATAGCTAATTACATCAGAAACTGACTTGCCATGACAATCTCAGCAATCTGTCTTCAGCCCTCCATATGCAGCTCACTGACACAGTTTCATCAGAGGTTGAACTTCAAGTGCCATGGTCTTATCAGTCTCAGGTGTCTAAAGTTTTCTCAAGCTTCAGAGATAATTAGTCACTGACCAGGATGACATTGTGTGGAAGTATTGCCAATAATGGCTTTCCCTTTTTGGATCTTTAAATATTTGATTATTTTCTCAATCTACTCAGAAAACTAACTTCAGGGGGCCAAGAGAGAGAATATGTGACAGTTAAGAGACTGAAGGCAAAAGGAAACCAAAGATGCAAGGTAGGTTGAAGATGAGATTAAAGGACATTGGGAATGAGGTTGGATAGAGGAGAATCATAGAAAGACAATAGTAAGCAAATGTTTCAAGACACTTGATTTTAGCAAAAAGGCCAAGAACTGGAAGGAACCTCGACAGGTCATCAAGTTCAGTCCCCTGCCCTCATGGCAGGACCAAGCATTGTCTATATCATCCCTGATAGATGTCTGTCTAACCTGCTCTTAAATATCTCCAGCGATGGAGATTCTACAACCTCCCTAGGCAATTTATTCTAGCATTTAACCACCCTGACAGTTGGGAAGTTTTTCCTAATGTCGGACCTAAACCTCCCTTGCTGCAATTTAAGCCCATTGCTTTTTGCCCTATCGTCAGAGGTTAAGGAGAATAATTTGTCTCCCTGTTACTTTTAGGTACTTGAAAGCTGATATCATGTCCACTCTGTCTTCTCTTTTCCAAACGAAACAAACCCAGTTCTTTCATTCTTCCCTCACAGGTCACATTTTCTAGACCTTTAATCATTTTTTTGCTTTTCTCTGGACTCTCTCCAATTTCTCCACATCTTTCCTGAATTGTGGTCCCCAGAACTGAACACAATACTCCAGTTCAGGCCTAATTAGTGCAGAGTAGAGCAGATGAAGATCAGTGGGGCAGTGGTAGTGGGAGATAATTAATGGAAAATAGAGTTGAAGGAAAGCAAGCAAGACCAAGTATATTACGTATGAAGGAAATGAGCAGATGCTCCAGTAATTCAGATATTCTTTGAGTGCTTACTCATGCCCATCTCAAAGAACCATCATTACTGCACAAGGTGAGTAACTTCTTCTTTCTTGAGCTGTATCCCGTGGGTGCTCCACTATAGGTGAGTTCACAGCAGTAGCCTACATCAAGGAGGCAAGATTCGGAGTTAACGCCCTACTGCCGTGGAGAAGACTGCAGAGGCAACTGCTGTGTCAGTCATAAGGATGTTAGGGATAGCATAGTATTTAGCAAATGTAAAGTCAGATGACCAAGTAGCTGCACAGCAAATATTTCATAGGGGAACTCCCTTGAGGAAGGTAGTTGACGCTGCCATCGCGCTCATTGAATAGGCTCTTCTGCAGTGAGTAACAGTGTATGATTCACGTAACGATGATTCTGGATATGCGCTGTGCTAACAAAGGATGGCCTTTGGAACTTTCTATGATGGACAAGAAAAGGTGCTGAGATTTTCGAAAGCACCGTGTCCTATCAATGTAGAAAGCCAACACTCGATGGACATCCAAAGTGTGGAGTCATGCGTGTTGTGTCAAGGATTATGGCTTAGGGTAGAATGTGGGGGAGGGATAGCTCAGTGGTTTGAGCATTATCCTGCTAATCCCAGGGTTGTAAATTCAATCCTTGTGGAGGCCATTTGAGGCAAATATTTGTCAGGGATGGTACTTGGTCCTGCTGTGAAGGCAGGGGACTGGACTCGATGGCCTTTCAAGGTCCCTTCCAGTTCTAGGAGATAGGCAATCTCCATTAATAATAATAACTATTGGTTCATTTATGTGGAACGCCGAATTAATTTTTGGTAGAAAGGGTGGTTGAGGGTCAAGTATTACTTCCTGGGGGGTAAACACTGTGTAAGGTGGTGTTGCCAAGAGGGCGGATAATTCCCCAACCCTCCACGCTGAGGTTATTGCCAACAGAAAAACCACCTTCATGGTTAGAATGGATAAATCACAAGTTACCAAGAGCTCGAAAGGGGGTTCCATTAAGGTGTCTAAAACTAGCTCCAGTTCCACGGATCCGCGAGGTGCCTATGGCATGGGAAGAGATTAGCCAACCCTTTCATAAATCTTTGTCATTAGGTGGGAAAACATAGAATAGCCATCCACAGAGTGGCGAAAGGCAGTGAGTGCCTCAATGTAAACCTTAAGGGAGGAACATGCAAGGCCAGAGTGTTTGAGATCTAGGAGATAGTCCTAAATGCGGTGAATAGGGACCAAGTAGGGGTCCAATTGTGCACTAGAACACCATGAACAGACTCGCCGCCATTTATGCAGGTAAGTATTGTGTGTATTAGATCTCCTACTATGTAATAGGACCTGTTTGACTGATAGGGAACAACTCATCTCTCTTTGTTGGAACCAACTAGGTGCCATATCGTCAGAGCGAGGTAGTCAAGCTGAGGGTGTTTCAAACATCCGTGGTTCTGTGTCAGCAAGTCACAGCATCTGGGAAGATGGTATGGAGGATGGACTGACATGCAAAACAGGTAAGGGAACCATGTTTGTCGTGGCCAGTAGGGGGCTATTAGTATCACTCTGGCTCCTTCCATTGCTATCTTTTCCAGAACTTTGGGAATGGGAGGAGTAAGTGGAAAGGCATATGAAAGGTGTTGGCTCCAGTCGCATAGGAGTGCATCTCCCATCAACTTCGGTCCAATATCCACTTGTGAGCAGTATTGAGGGCGCTTCGCATTGCGGTGCATGGCAAAGAGGTCTATGGATGGATATCCCCAGCGGCAGAAAAGGGTGTGAAGCACATCTGGGTGCAATTTCCATTCGTGATTTGTTGAGAAGTGTCTGCTGAGGGCATCGGCTGTGATGTTCTGCTCGCCAGGGAGGTACGCTGCGATAATCATAACTCTGTGTTAGTTGCACCAGTTCCATCTTTGCATCGCCTCCATGCAAAGGGATCGGGATTGAGCCCCACCCTGTCTGTTTATGTAGTATACCATTGTCATGTCGGTAAGAACACAAATGACACAACCATGTATTAGGGGAAGGAAGTGTCTGCAGGCGTTGAAGACTGCTCTCAACTTGAGCAGGTTAATATGTTGCAAAGACTCCTGAGTGGACCAGCGGCCTTAGATTTGTTGGTCTTGTAGATGTGTGTCCCATCCTAGCAGTGACACGTTGGTGGTAATCTGCATAGTTGGTTGAGATCAGTGAAAGGGTATGCCATCCATCAAGCTGTCGGGGATGGTCCACCATGCCAACGATTTTCTTACATGACAAGGTACCGTGACCCTCCTGTGGATGTTGTGACCATTTGGTGCATATATCGAGGCAATCCAATGTTGAAGGCATCTGAAGTGCAACCTTGCATGTGCTATGACATATGTCATAGGTGCTATATGCCCCATGAGTTGTAGACAGGTAAGTATGGGGGTTCTGGGGCTGATGGAAAAAACCTGTATCAGGTCTTGGATAGTTTATTGGTAAGTATGCGCGAGCCATGGTGGAGTCGAGGCATGCATCTATGGACTCTTTAGATTGCTGAGGTGTCATGGATGACTTTGTGAGGTTTATTATAAGACCAAGTGCTTCGAATCTGGTTCTTATGTTGGTAGCCTGAAGTGCTTCATCGAAAGAAGGTGCTCTGATCAGGCAATCGTCGAGGTTAGGGAATATAATAATTCCCACACACTGTAATTAAGCTGTCACTACCACCAGTGTTTTCGAGAAAACCCTGGGGGCTGATGATAGACCAAAAGGCAGGACTTGGTACTGGAAGTGCTCTGAACTGACCTGAAAACATAGAAAGTGTTTGTGAGCTGGATGAACGGTCACATGAAAATAGGCATCCTGGAGGTCGAGGGACGTAAACCAATCTCTGCTGTGCAATGCTGGAATGATAGTCACCAGGGTCACCATTTTGAAACGTTGTTTGCAAAAGTACCAATTTAAGCGTCGAAGATCTAGGATTGGCCTCCAACCTCCTGATTTTTTTCTGTGTCAGAATAGAGTGGGAATAAAATTCCTTGCCCTTGAACTCATCCGGTACCTTTTCCACTGCTCTGATAATTAGAAGATGTCACCTCCTGTTTCAAGAGAGACTCGTGAGATGGGTCCCTGAAGAGGGATGGGGAGGGAGAGGCAGGAGGACAAAGTGACATAAAGGGGATGGTGTAGCCCAACGCAATTAGCTATAGGACCCATTGTTCGGTGGTAATCAAGGCCCATTGTTGGTGGAATGGTCTCAGGCGATGGTGAAAGTGTGTTTGTGGCATGATGGTGAGTGGTCAGCAGAATGGTCTGTAGTCCCTTGACCGAGACGTCAAACCTGTTGTCTGGTGTTCTGTTGGTTAGACACTCTCATTTGTGGTTGTCTTTTCTGCTGTTGTTGCATGGTCCGTTGGTGCTCCTGTTGTCTGTAATGAGGTATTGGGTGTGAGAATGGCTTCTGTTTTCAGTAAGGCGTGTAACGTTTCCTGTGATATGGCAGCATATACATCCCCAATGTCCGAAGTGTTGTCCTGGAGTCCTTGCCAGAATGGAGGACTTGGTCTATCTTTTCTGCAAAGAGGCTCTGCCAGTCAAAGGGAAAGTCTTCAACCTTTGGCGAGAGGTCCTTTGCCACTGCCGCCTGCTGCAGCCAAGATGTTCGGCGCATGACCACCAATGTGGTGGTGGTTTGTGCTGCCATATCCCCTGTGTCTAGGGCTATGTGGAGGGCTATTCAGGAAGCCGTGTATCATTCCTGTACTACAGCCTTGAGAACTTCATGCTTACTATCTGGCAGATGTTCGAGAAGTGGGACCAATTTCAAATAATTGTCAAAATTGTGATTGGCCAGGAGCGCAGCATAATTTGCCATCCTTAAAATTAATGTGGCCGATGAGTAAACTTTTCTTCTGAAAAGATCCAGACGTCTGTTTTCCTTGTCAGTATTAGCAATCTTGTATTGAGGAGCTTTAGCTCTCTTGTGCTGCATCCACAACAAGAGAATTCGGTTGTGGGTGCACAAAGAGGAATTCCATGCTCTTAGTAGGCACAAAGTATTTCTTGTCCGCTTCCTTATTTGAAGTGGGGGTCGACGCCGGTGTCTATCATATATCATCTGCTATTTCCAAAATCGCATCCTTAAGTGGGAGTGTGACTTTCAACCTCTGGGACGACTGTAGGTTTCTTAGTAAATGGTGTTGTTTCTGTTGGACCTCTGAGAGTTGCACTTGTTGGCTGTCAGCGACTCGCTTAAACAACTCTTGGAACTGTCGGATGTCATCAGAGGGAGATGTGTCACCGGGGAAGATGACATCGTCAGGTGACAAAGATGAAATATCTGTGGAAGAGTGTGTTTGTGGCTCCTCATGGTCCAACAGTTGACCCTCCTCTGTTTCTGATTGATGTGGAACAGGGGGCCCGACTCCAGTTGGAGTAAGAGGTCTGATTACTGATGGAGCTGGAGAGTTTGTCCTGTTATCTGAAGTTTGAGGCTGGTGACAGGAAGGCAATCTTACTGTGTTGTGTCGAGGGGAGTATGAACGACATCTATCATAATAGTAGTCGTGTCTGCACGGACGGTCATAGTGACGTACGGAAGATGGAGAATATCTGGAGGAGTATCTGCTCCTATGAGCATTGCGGCGTCTGTAGTAACTGGAGAGTGTGGGAGACCTGGGTGACCTTGAATGCATGGAAGATCCTGGGGAGTCTCAGTGTCGATGGTGGTAATGTGGCAAAGTGTAAGGCGGTGAGTAGTATCCTCGTCTTGTATCTGGTGCCTTCTCAATAATCAGACCAAAAAGATTGAGCTAGAGACGGAGAAGGCGGTTCGGGGGAAAATTGAGCGTGGTCCAGACTGAGTGATGGGGTTGTCAGCTTGCGCAATATTTGGCGCACTTTGGTCAGTGTTGGTGACTGTCCGTGTGATGATGATGGTGTCAACGCTGGCATCGGTGCTGAGTGCACAGTCATGTGCAAGGTAGGTGCCAGCAGTGAGTGGTGTGGCGGTGCTGAACGTGTTCCCGGTGCCGACACTGTATTGTTGGTGCTGCCGCAGTCAGCGTCGGAAGACTTGGTGCTGCTGTTGGTGCTGCAGGTGCCATCGGTGGTGAAGTTGTCATCAGTACCGGTGGTGAAGTCGTCATCAGTGTCGGACGAATTGTGGCAGAGGTTTTCGGCGCTGAGTCTCTGGGCGGTGCTGGGTTTAGTGCCGAGGTACTCTGGCCCTGCTTGTGTTTATCGGGCCAGCGGCAAACAACCGTGCCTCATGTGTCCGGTTTGTCCCCTGTGCTGACATGAATCGGGGGCAGAGAGCATGAGGGAGAAGGCCTCCTCTTCATGTGGGCAGGCTTGGGCAAGGCAGGTCGGTGTCCGCTGACTTCTGCCAGTTCAGGGGATTGGAAGGAATCAGTCTCAGGCAGCTGTAATGCTTTATCAAATAGAAGCATTTTCAGCCTCATCTCCCTGTCCCGTCTAGCTCGCGCTGTGAGCTTTGAACAGTGGGGACATTTTTGTGGGATATGTCCCTCACTGAGGCACTATATACAGAGTGAGTGCCCATCTGAGATGGGCATGGGCTCTTGGCATTTGCCGCACTTTTTAAATTGTGTGAGCCTGGCATGGCTCGACCAGAGTGCATCTTCTGTCCCCAGACCGAGGAAGAACTTTAACTACGCTACGAATATTACTATTTTTATTTATTTATTTATTTATTTATTTAACGAAGCTAACACTAGAACTAACTATTACAACAACTGTAAAAATAATAACTGTACCAATAACTAACTAACTAAACAAACAATTTCCCCTCTCAATCCCTGACAGGATTCGATGAGAGCAAGTTCACTCCAACCGCGGCTGAAGACGGTCAGGAGGAGCTGGTGGAATCTGGACCGCACACTCAGAAACGGTGTGAAAGGCATGCACAGTCCAGCGAACTACAGCTGAAAAAGATCTTCAATCTGCGGTGCTGGGATAAGCCTGACACCTACAGTGGAGCATCCACAGGACACTGCTCGAAAAAGCAGCAGCTTCCCCAGACTTAAATAAGCAAACCAAACACATTAACATTAAACACCATTATCTAGTTCAGCAATAACTGGCCCTATGTGTAGCCTCTTTTTTTATTGATTGACCATTAATCATGTTGATTCCTGAAGAATTCCCAGCTAACATTGAGGTAGGTTCTTGTCTCAAGATTATGCCCAGTATTACTGGCATTTTTGTTCCATTGGGAACCCCAAAATCTATGATTGCAACACTCAGATTTAGGAAAAAACTTTGTAATATTTAATTAATATGTTTAGAAAAAAAATCAAACACTCAAACTGGGCAAGGTAGACAGAGATAATACAAAATCTGCATCTGTAGGCTTCCGTACCTACTGACTGGACAATAGCTAACGTGACACCAATATTTAAAAAGGGCTCTAGAGGTGATCCTGGCAATTACAGACCGGTAAGTCTAACGTCGGTACTGGGCAAATTAGTGGAAACAATAGTTAGGAATAAAATTGTTAGGCACGTAGAAGAACATAATTTGTTGGACAAAAGTCAGCATGGTTTCTGTAAAGGGAATTCATGTCTTACTAATCTATTAGAGTTCTTTGAAGGGGTTAATAAACATGCGGACAAGGGGGATCCAATAGATATAGCATACTTAGATTTTCAGAAAGCCTTTGACAAAGTCCCTCACCAAAGGCTCTTGTGTAAATTACATTGTCATGGGATAAGAGGGAAGGTCCTTTTATGGATTGAGAACTGGTTAAAAGCCCGGAAACAAAAGAGTAGGAATAAATGGTAAATTTTCAGAATGGAGAGCTGTAACTACTGGTGTCCCCCCAAGGATCAGTTCTAGGACCAGTCCTATTCAACTTATTCATAAATGATCTAGAGAAAGGGGCAAGCAATGAGGTAGTAAAGTTTGTGGATGATAGTAAACTGTTCAAGATAGTCAAGACAGAAGCAGACTGTGAAGAACTTCAAAAAGATCTCACAAAACTAAGTGATTGGGCAACAAAATGGCAAATGAAGTTTAATGTGGATAAGTGTAAAGTAATGCACGTTGGGAAAATAACCCGCACTATACATATAGTATGATGGGGGCTAATTTGGCTATGACAATTCAGGAAAGAGATCTTGGAGTTATCGTGGATAGTTCTCTGAAAATGTCCACCCAATGTGCTGCGGCAGTCAAAAAGGCAAATAGAATGTTAGGAATTATTAAGAAAAGGATAGAAAATAAGACACCAAATATCTTACTGCCTCTGTATAAAACTATGGTACGCCCACATCTTGAGTGCTATGTACAGATGTGGTCTCCTCACCTCAAAAAAGATATTTTGGCCTTGGAAAGGATTCAGAAAAGGGCAACTAAAATGATTAGGGGTTTGGAACAGGTCCCATATGGAGAGAGGCTAAAGAGACTGGGACTTTTCAGTTTGGAAAAGAGGAGACTGAGGGGGGATATGATAGAGGTATATAAAATCATGAGTGGTGTGGAGAGGGTGAATAAAGAAAAGTTATTCATTAGTTCCCATAATATAAGGACTAGAAGACACCGAGGGTGTGTCTAGACTACAAGACTCCGTTGATGGAGCCATGTAGATGAGGCAGGGCAACAAAGGGAAATGAAGCGGCAATTTAAATAATTGCCGCTTCTTTTAAATCAAAATGGCTGCCGCACTGTGCCGATCAGCTGTTTGTCGGCACAGCGCGGCAGTCTAGATGGGGATCTGCCGACCCCAGAACCCTTTGTTGTCAGATCCTGTAAGCCTTGTCGACGGAGCCATGTTGTCTAGACACACCCTGAAATTAATGAGTAGCAGGTTTTAAACTAATAATCATAGAATCATACAATACTAGGACAGGAAGGGACCTCAAGAGGTCATTGAGTCTAGTCCCCTGCCCTCATGACAGGACCAAATACTGTCTAGACCATCTCTGATAGACATTTATCTAACCTATTCTTAAATATCTCCAGAGATGGGGATTCCACAACCTCCCCGGGCAATTTATTCCAGTGTCTGACTACCCTGACAGTAATCAACTTTTTCCCAATGTCCAACCTAAACCTCTCTTGCTGCAGTTTAAGCCCATTGCTTCTTGTTCTATCTTCAGAGGCCAAGATGAACAAGTTTTCTCCCTCCTCCTTATGATACCCTTTTAGGCACCTGAAAACTGTTATCATGTCCCCCCTCAATCTTCTCTTTTCTAAACTAAACAAACTCCATTCTTTCAGCCTTCCTTCGTAGGTTATGTTCTCTAGCCCTTTAATCCATCTTGTTGCTCTTCTCTGGACCCTCTCCAATTTCTCCACATCTTTCCTGAAATGCGGTGCCCAGAACTGGACACAATACTCCAACTGAGGCCTAACCAGCGCAGAGAAGAGCAGAAGAATGACTTCGCATGTCTTGCTCACAACACCCCTGTTAATGCATCCCAGAATCATGTTTGCTTTCTTTGCAACAGCATCACACTGCTGACTCATATTCAACTTGTGGTCCACTATAATTCCTAGATCCCTTTCTGCCATACTCCTTTCCCACACAGTCGCTTCTCATTCTGTATGTATAAAACTGATTGTTCCTTCCTAAGTGGAGCACTTTGCATTTCTTTTTATTAAACTTCATCCTATTTACCTCAGACCATTTCTCCAATTTGTCCAGGTTATTTTGAATTATGATCGTATCCTCCAGATTAGTCGCAACACCTCCCAGCTTGGTATCATCTGCAAACTTAATAAGCGTACTTTCTATACCAATATCTAAATCGTTTATGAAGATATTGAATAGAGCCAGCCCCAAAACAGACTCCTGCAGAACCCCACAGCAGGATTGTGAACCAGTAATAACTACTCTCTGAGTACGGTTATCCAGCCAGTCAGTTATGCACCCACCTTATTGTAGCCCCATCTAAGTTGTATTCACCTAGTTTATTGATAAGAATATCATGCGAGACCGTATCAAACACCTTACTAAAGTCTAGGTATACCACATCCACCGCTTCTCTCTTATCCACAAGACTCATTATCCTATTAAAGAAAGCTATCAGATTGGTTTGACATGATTTGTTCTTTACAAATCTATGCTGGCTGTTCCCTATCACTTTGCCACGTTCCAAGTGTTTACAGATGATTTCTTTAATCAAAATCATCATAAGCGAAAGTTCTTCAGGTAGTATCCCCGTAGGTGCTCCACTTCAGGTGTTGGGCCCCATCTGTTTGCGCTACTGTTCACACTGCTTCTGAGTGTGCGTGGGATCCAGCTTCCGCCAGTTCCTCCTAACCGTCCACAGGTGGCAGATAGAGCAAACGGTCTCTCCTTCTGTCAGAGAAAGAAAACTTGTTAATACCTTATAGTTAGCCATAATTCGTTAGTTAGTTAGAGTTAACGTTCGTTGTTCCAGTTTAAAAAAAAAATTTCTGTCAGAGATGCCAGGGTCCCCCAGTTTTAAGAAATGCACTCAGTCCCGTGACACAATGCCGGCGTCCGATGGACACTCTATGTGCATCAAATATCTGGGCGAGGGGCATATTCCCCCAAAATGCCCACACTGCTCATAATTAACGGCCCGTGCCAGGAGCGACCACGAAATGCGCTTGAAACTACTCCTGTTCATCAAGGATCTCCAGCCCCCTCAGCAGGCTGACGCGCCGCCGCTGGCAGTTCCACTGCGCGGTACAAAATCGCCCTCTCGCTCCTTTACTTTGTGTTGGAGCATTGGCAACAGACAAAGAACTTTTGGTATGAGGGGATCCAGGCACGCAGAGCGGCAGAAGACAAGTCAGTGCACTTCAGAGCCTGGTCCTTCCCAACACAGGGAACCAGTTTCCGCGGCCGCATTCCTGAGAGCTGAGTCCGCCCTTGCTCCAGTTGAACACAAACCATAGATACCAGTTTCTGGACCTGTTCCAAAAGCACCGATATCGGTGCCTATATCAGCACGGACAACCACGGCACCGCCATTGCCAATGAGTGCCTCGGCACCATCAACATAGATGCCGGCAGCGATGGCACCATCTGCGCCACAACCGCCGGCACCAACTCTCCTGCCCGCGTCAGCGCCGATGGCACCGCCTGGTCTTACTGCACTGCCTTCTACTTCCATGACACCAGCGGCGCTGCCCTCTTCTACATCGGCGGCACTGTCAGCGAACGGACTCAGGGAGTGCCCCTCACATTGGGCAACTCCATCACCATCAGTACAGACTTGCAGCGATCCTCCACTCCATCCGCGCAGAGCATGTTGGTGCTGAGTATCTCTTGCCAAAGCGTAAGTCCGTCCCTGGTGCGTAGAAAGGCAACAGGAAAATCAAGGAGCATAAGAACGCCATCTCCTAGCCTGGGGCCACCGGACGTACTTACCCAACCACAGTCTCCAGCTTTGGTCTTCTCCATGCCATTACATCAAGAACCCCACATCACTACTGTCTCCCATCGGAGTTGTTTGCCATGGTATTCCAGATCACTTCATAGATACTCACGGTCACTGTCTCATGCTTCTCACTGATCTCGTTCTCCCAGATTGCTCACAAGATCATCTTACTCATACTTATTCACCACGATACTCTTCCAGGCATCAATTCCATGAGAGCTACCACTAGTGCCACTATCATCGCTTCTCATCGAGCCATTCCTCCTTCAGGTCCCAACGACATTATTACTCCCAATCTCACAGCGGATCCCGACTGCCAACACTGCCACCTGATCTGGCACGTCCATCTACACCATTGGGAGATGTCCCTATCCCTCTGGCTCAACCAGAACCACCACAAGGGCCAGTTACGGGGCACTCCCAACCTCAAGCTGGTTCCCCAACAGATTTTTCTTCATCATCACCCAACGATGCCGTCTTCCCAGATGATTCCTCCCCTACTGATGACATCCGTCAGTTTCACGACCTTTTCAAGAGGGTGACAGATTCACAGGATTTACACCTTGCTAAAGTCCAGCAAAAACAGCATCACCTTCTCAAGAATTTGCACCCAGAACGCCAAAATGGCCTTACTCTTTGATGAGGCAATTTTAGAGATCACAGATGACATCTGGCAGACGGCCGCATCTGCACAGCCTACCCATAAGAAATCTGACAAAAAGTATTTCATCCCCCCCCCCCAAAGGGTCGGAATTCTTATTCACGCATCCTCAACCAAACTCACTAGTTGTCGATGCAGCCCAACAAAAAGCCAAAACACCCCAGCATAGGAATGTGGCCTCGGACAAAGACTTGACTTCTTCAGGAGAAAAGTTTTTTCTTCCGCTACCCTTCTCCTCAGGATGGCGAATTATGCGGCGCACCTATCGAACCACAGTTTCAATAACTATGCTCTAAAACACCTACCAGATGACGCGCGCCAGATAATCAAATCAGTGATACAGGAGGGCTACATAGCCTCAACAACAGCCCTGCAAATTGTGCTGGATATTGCCAACGCAGCTGTACGCAGCACAGCGACATCAATCATTAAGAGGAGATCATTGTGGCTACAATTAGCCTCAGTCCCCAAGGACAACGTTAAAGACCCTAGGAACATATATGCCTCCGTATCGCTGCAGGCGTTACACGCCCTACTTTAAACAAAAACCTTTCTCCTACTCTGGTCCCAGGTACAGACAACAGGACCAACAACAACAGCAAAGAGGCAGACCCCGCCCTCAAAAACGCAGAGCACAGTCTAACAGGGGTCCTAACCCCGAGAACAACTGATAGCAGGTTTGATGGTCCGATCGAGGGACTGTGCGACGTCCCCCTCACGTACCCCCTGGAAGCACACAAACTTTTTCACCATTGCCTCAGATCTTTCCAGCGCAGATGGTCATCCATTACCACAGACGAATGGATACTAGAAATAATAGCATTAGGATATTCCATACCCCTCTTCTCTCTCCCCACTACCATACCCCCAACCCCGTCCCTTTTCAGGGACCCATCTCACGAGCTTCTAATGCAAGAAGTCGTGAGACTCATGGACATAGGGGCAGTAGAGACGGTGCCCGTCCAGTTTCAAGGCAAGGGTTTTAACTCCAGGTACTTTCTCACCGAAAAGAAGTCAGGGGGGATGGAGATACATTCTCGATTTCTTTCCTTAGATATCTGCGAGGTTGTGCAAAAGTTCAGAATGGAGACCCTTGTTTCCGTGCTCCCAGCGTTAACCACAGGGGATTGGTTCACTTCGCTCAATTTGCAGGACGCCTATTTTCACGTCACAATCCATCCAGCCCACAGACGTTCTCTCAGATTTGTCATAGGCACACAACATTTCCAATACAAAGTTCTTCTGTTCGGACTGTCCTCAGCACTGAGGGTCTTCTCCAAGACTGTCAGTGGTGGCTACATATCTTCTTCACCACAATGTAACGATCTTCCTGTATTTGGACAATTGCCTCATCAAGGCACAATCCTATGACTTGGGCCTTGTCCTCAATCTGCCAAAGTCGTCGCTCACACTTCTAAAATCACTCGTGTTCATTGGGGCACGGTTAGACTCTATAATGGCCAAGGCCTATCTGCTTATAGAGCGATTCCATAGGATACAGAGCCTTACTCAAACTCTTACTATCAGGCTGAAGATCCCGATAATTGCCTGGCTTCAATTGTTGGGACACATGGCCTCCACGACTTACGTGGTACGACATGCAAGGCTACGTCTCGGGCCCTTGTAGCACTGGCTGGCCTCGGTATACCGTCCAGGCAACCAGGACACCCGCAGACTTGTCCAGGTTCCCCTGGCAGTCAAGCAATCACTTGCATGGTAGATGTTACCCGACAATTTACTCTCCGGAGTCCCTTTCTACCATCCTCAGCCAACCATTCAGGTCACATTGGATGTGTCTCTCATAGGCTGGGGAGCTCATTGCAAGGGCGAATTTGCTCAAGGCCAATGGAGCACACAGGAATCCTTCCAGCACATCAACCTACTGGAGCTCCAGACAGTATTCAATGCCTGCAAAGCCTTCCTCCCATGAATTTGAGGACAAACAACTCAAATACTTACCAACAATACTACCACAATGTACTATATCATCTTCCGGGGGGAACGTGCTCCAGATCTCTGTGTGGAGGCCACAAGCCTGTGGAACAGGTATATAATCCACAATATCACCATCATCAGCATATATCTTCCAGGCAAGCAGAATACACTTGCAGACGCACTGAGCAGACATGTCTTTCCCCAACACAAGTGGGAAATTGACCAGAAACTATTCCAACATATGTTCCGAAGGTGGGGACACCCAACCATAGACCTCTTTGCAACACATCGGAACAAGAAATGTCCACAATATTTTTCCAGAGAGGGCCTGGGACCAGGATCACTAAGGGACGCATACCTTTGGAACTGGAGTCATCACCTTCTCTTTGTTTTTCCTCCAATTCCGCTTATATCAAGAGTGATCAAGAAGATTACCCTCGATCAAGCTACAGTGATACTTATAGCACTGTTTTGGTCCAGACAAATGTGGCTTCCTATGCTGCTACAAATGTCAACACAAGCCCCATATCAGCTACCAAAACAACCCAACCTACTCACACAGCCAGGTTTCTCGATACCACAGGCACAGATTGACAGGTGGCACCTCCCAGCATGGTTCCTAGATGGTTCCATGGCACAGAAGTCCTCTGCTCTCAAGAGGTCAAGCACATCCTGCTGTATAGCAGGCGGGAATCCACCCACAGACTTACCTTTACAAATGGTGTCGATTCCACGCCTGGTGTGTAGACAACCATTGTGACGCAGAGTCCATCCCGATCCACCGCATCTTGGACTACGCACTGCACTTACATCACACGGGACTGGCAATCTCCTCGATTAAAGTCCATCTCTCAGCAATCTCTGCGCTTAGACAACCAACAGATGCATTGTCAATAATGTCTCACCCACTCGTGAAACGTTTTCTTAAAGGACTGGAAAATTTACACCCCCCACGCAGGACACTTCCTGCATTTTGGGACTTGGAACTCGTTCTCGATACCCTTAGTTATCCACCCTTCGTACTTTCTGATTCCTGTGACATAAAGTTGCTTACCGCGAAACTGGCCTTTCTCTTGGCCATAAGTTTGGCCCGAAGGGTAGGAGAACTAGCGGCACTTTCTGCCAACCCCCCATACACACTATTTACTAACACGGGAGTAATCCTTCAGCCTCGCCTGTCATTTTTACCTAAAGTGAACTCAGAGTTCCATATTAATGAGCCAATCTCACTCCCCACATTCTGCCTCAAGCCACACCCCTCGCCTCGTGAGGCCCGCTTGCACACACTTGATGTCTACAGAGTGTTGGCTTTTTACTTAGAAAGGACTCATCCATTCCAACAGTTGTCACGTCCTGAAGAGCATCACGATGCAGGACATTCGTCGTACAGCCACGTGGTCATCAGATATGACATTTGCTAAGCATTACACTATCGATGCAATCGCTCGAGATTCAGCGTTAGCCTCCGTTGTACTATCCATAGCAAAGAAACAGTAACTCCAATCCCACCTCCATACGCACAGCTGCTGCTCTGTATTCACCTGAAGTGGAGCACCCACAGGGACACTACCCGAAGAAGAAGAGGAAGTTACTCACCCTGTGCAGTAATGACATTTCTTCGAGGTGTGTGTCCCCGTAGGTGTTCTATGACCTGCCCTCCTCCCCTCTTTGGAGTTTCCTCTTGTGTTTTTAAGGAGTGATCCGATTAGGAGGAACTGGATCCCATGCACACTCAGAAGCAGCGCGAACCGCATGTGCCCCGTGTGTGTGTGGGCCAGCCGAACCACGGCTAACAGCTCTCAGACCTGCGGTGCCGGGACAGAGCCCGACATCTGAAGTGGAGCGCCTATGGGGGGGACACACCTCGAAGAAACATCGTTACTGCACAGAGTGAGTAACCTCTTCCTCTTCTTCACACAGTGCATAGTCAACCTGTGGAACTCCTTGCCAGAGGAGGCTGTGAAGGCTAGAACTATAACAGAATTTAAAGAGAAGCTAGGTAAATTCGTGGAGGTTAGGTCCATAAAAGGCTATTAGCTGGGGGTAGGAATGGTGTCCCTGGCCTCTGTTTGTCAGAGGCTGGAGATGGATGGCAGGAGACAAATCGCTTGATCAGTGTCTTCAGTCCACCCCTTCCAAGGCACTTGGCACTGGTTACTGGGCTAGATGGACCTTTGGTCTGACCCAGTACGGCCATTCTTATGTTCTGATCATCAATATACTTATACCATTCCTTCTACACAAAAAATCAGCATTGTAGCCACCATCAGATGCACCATCATCACGAGTGGTCACCATCCTCGTATCTCCCAGGGCACTCAGGCAGGGACACAAGTTTTATAATACATTGTAATGATACAATAGTGCCTACTGCATATTCAATAGGGTTTTCATCCCCTTTTCTGTATTTTGTGACAGGATCAGAACAGAAGGCTATAAAAAAGTAGTGGAGGGGACTCATAAGCCTCAGACTGAGGGAGATCCCTGCTGTGATGGTGAGTTGGGGTTCCCCCATATCCTGCAGCCCCATAGCAGCAAGAACAGACTCCGCCAGCCAGTAGAATAGAGAGGGTTTATTGCTTTTCCAGGATACAGCACAGATGAGATGTGGTTACAGGAGTCAGGACCAGGATGCCTCAGACCCCTTGGTTAGGGGTCCATTGCCCCCCCAAGACCTTCACCCCTCAGCTTCGGCTGTTTCCTTCATGTTTCCCAGCCAGCAACTCCCTGGCTCCCAGACCCTGCCCCCAAACCAGGTGTTTGTCTCCTCCTCCCTCCCTTTGTCTCTCCCCTGGGGAAAGAGCCTTGTTATCTGGTCAGGCTGGACCTAAGTGTCTGGGCTAATACACATGTGGATGAGTCAGTAGGAATCACACATCACAATGCAGGGGGACACGGGGTTACAGACAGCACCCCCACTATGTCACACTGCTCCCAGAGTAACAGAGAGGGGCTGGTTTAGAACCAGCAGAGGCAATCATGGGTAATGGAACACCTGTGGCTAATTGGCTAGGCCTGAAGAGTCAGGCCAGCCTAGGCCAATTAGGACACCTGGGGGTAATTAAGAAAACCAGTTCAGACTGGCTAAAAAAGTAGCAGCCCTGCAGTGGGAGGGTGAGTGCAGCTAGGGTGAAGGAGGAGAGTACCACAGGGAGTAGGAGGAAAGGAGGTCATAACTGGGAGGATGAACTGGATAGAAAGAAGGTGTAGCCCAGTGGTCTTGGAGCTGTATTCTAGTAGGTGCCAGGGGTTCACACAAGCAGCTACTATCACAGGGCTCTGGGCTGGAACCCAGAGTAGACCATGGGCCTGGTTTACTCCCAACACCCACTTCTCCATTTCCACTCAGGGAAAAGGACTGTGGAGTTTATTCTCCATTTTACCATACACTGGCCAATGATGAAAAGAGCTCAACAAACAGCAAATTAAAGCCCTAGGCATGGTGCCTAAGATTGTGGGCTGCTGTGAGCCTCTGAGGCAAGCAAATCCACCAGGAAGCACAGGACCCATTGAGTTTTTGTAGGAGCTTTGTCACAATTTCTATTTTCTTGTCCTCCGAATCTTGGATTTCCTTTCTCCCCTCAAGCTTAGTAGCATGCACATCTATTAGTTACAGTGATATTCTTGTAGTCCAATATCTACTGATGTCCCTAACTTTAAAATGTCGTAACACATTGGCAATTTAGTCATTACGATATTCTATCTTGTGATATCTTATGATTTAAAGTATGCTAAAGCTTTTGGAGCTCAGGCCTTGTTTAGTTAAACTTGTCTTTCTGACCATATAGGCGCAAGCATCTGGCGAAGTGGGTTGTTGCCCATGAAAGTTTATGCCCAAATAAATCTGTTAGTCTTCAAGGTGCTACAGGGCTCTTCATTGTTTCTGTGGATACAGACTAACACATCTACACCCTCTGGTACAGTACTGCATTAACTTATACCTATGCTTTAACATAAAAAATACTTGTAGGCTACATATGGTTTCTGGAAAAATTTTCACAGTAATCCATTGTGAAATTACCAATAGTCCATGTCCAAGGAACTCTAAATGGAAACAGTGATTAGTCCAGTAATTGAAATGAATAACAAGCCTCGCAACAACATACATGAACAACTAACTTACCCATTTTTATCAGAGAAATGAATAGTCTTCTAGGTGATGGTACAAATCTCTTCTTAAAAGCCACCTCCTTTCCTTCCAGAAGGCAGAAGACTCTTCCTCAGACACGTGCTTCAAGACTAGCCAAACAAATTCACCAGGAAATCAGTGCTTTAGGAGCTTCTTTGCCATTTCATGCTATTTTTAACAAAGTACTCCAGTCGTGCTAAGGGAGTGCAGGATCCTTCCCTTCTCATTCTCCAGGTTGGAGCTGATAGAGAGACCTCATGACTGATGTACAGTTGGAATGCAGATTGAGTCCCACATTTAGGAGTTCCTGCCACATCGCCCTTCCTCAGTGATACAGACTCCTTATGGACTGCTGTGCTGTCAGGGAGGGAAATTGGTCTCTTGTTTATCTAGCTGAAGAAGACAAGCTGAGGTCTTCTACATTCTTTCTTTAGTTCCTAGAGACACTTGAATCAAGGACAGTGGAGTGAATAGCCCATTTAACTCCATAGAATGATAGAACCATAGAGCTGGAAGAGACCTCAGAAGGGCATCAAGTCCAGCCCCCTGCTCTAGGCAGGACCAATCCCAACTAAATCAACTCAGTCAGGGCTTTGTGAAGCCAAGACTTAAACACCTCTAGGGATGGAGACTTCCCTAGGTAACCCATTCCAGTGCTTCACCACTCTCCTAGTGAAATAGTTTTTCCTAATATCCAGCCTGGACCTCTCCCACCACAACTTGAGACCATTGCTCCTTGTTCTGCCATCTGTCACTACTATGAACAGCCTTTCTCCATCCTCTTTGGAACCTCCCTTCAGGAAGTTGAAGGCTGCTATCAAATCCCCCCTCACTCCTCGCTTCTGCAGACTAAACAAACCCAACTCCCTCAGCCTCTCCTCATAGGTCATATGCTCCAGCCCCCTAATCATTTTGGTTGCCCTTCGCTGGACCCTCTCCAATGCGTCCACATCCTTTTTGTAGTGGGGGGGCAGAGAACTGGACACAATACTCCAGATGTGGCCTCACCAGAGCCGAATAAAGGGCAATATCTGAATCTGCTGGCAATGCTCCTCCTAATGCAACCTAATATGCCATTAGCCTTCTTGGCTACAAGGGCACACTGTTGACTCATATCCAGCTTCTCATCCCCTGTAACCCCCAGGTCCTTTTCTGCAGAACTACTACTTAGCTGGTTGGTCACCAGCCTGTAACAATGCTTGGGATTCTTCCGTCCCGGTGCAGGACTCTGCACTTGTCCTTGTTGAACCTCATCAGATTTCTTGTGGCCCAATCCTCCAATTTGTCTGTGTCACTCTGGACCCTATCTCTGCCCTCCAGTGTGTCTACCTCTCCCCCTAGCTTAGTGGGATTGGAGATTCCCATCTCAATCCAATGTTTAGGTAAGAAATGCAATTTTCTTTGGAACATATGTTGTGCTGTACTGCTAGGAACTTTACAAGTACAATAAACGATTAAGATAGGAATTAGAATTGAATAGAAAGATGCTTCAAATACCTTTTTTCACATGCCTCTTTTCACATAATGCTTCCAAACCAGAGCACATGGATTCAAGATTCATCACTAACTGCTGGATACTTTCTCATTTAAGGCACACTAACCACTCCCAGAATTGTAGTTAAGCTAAAGCCTCAACTTTTTAAAAACTTTGGAAGAAGAATGGATTTGGAAATTCCAAAATGTTTAGCAAAAAGAGAACGGGGAGGTTGAGAGTGGTGGGCAAGAGTGTGACTGGGAATAAGGTCGCTTTTTCTACATTGTTTTCAGGTTCTAATATTATAAGCTATAGACTGACATAGAGCTCACCTTGACAGTTCTGCAAGACCACATGCCTCCCCTAATCTGTGGGACCTTCATTTAAAGAAATTCTATTCCTTGCCTTTTTGCTTTCAAGAAAGCTTTGACAATATTAACTGATATGAACCAGCCACTAGTGTTCAAAGCCTACCACTTCTAAGGAAAATATCAGATATTCCAAAATCAACCAGCACTAGCCTTTTGGTCCTGTGTATAAACATGCAATAGCCATAGGTGGTCTGAGTTTTTGCAAATTTGCAGATTAGATCAGTAAGGTACAATTTTGATCAAACTACTTTAATGATAAGTCACAAGTTCTCTACCAGCTGCTGTCCCAGGCTGAGCCATTTCCTTTGCGGCATGCTGTAGGTGAAATCGAGTAATCCCTACTCTGTGTTTCCCTCAAAGCACAGACCAACATTTTCAAACCTGCATGCCATTGAATTCAGTGGTAGCTGTGAATGCTTAATACCTCTGAAATCATGGCATGTACTTAGGGGTTTGATTATACATTGGGTGACTAAACATACTTGAGTTTGAAAATGTTGGCCTTAGCCTCTCTGTCCTCACTTAGTTCCCACATCAGTGAATTGGAAATCATAGCTGTGTCACTGAAGAGGTGGGGTCTGTGATAATTTAGTAATTGTTTGTTTGTGCTATCCAAGTCCTAAAACTCTTAGAATGCACACACCTATTGCATTATATGTAAATTCTATAATAATACTTCCACTTTAGATATATATTTAAGCCAGGATTTTCAAAACTGTGAGCCTAAAATTAGGCTCCTAAGTCTATATATAGGTACCAAAGTAAGTGATCTAATAGGACTTCCTATGTCTTCAGCACTTTTGATTTTTCACTTATGTAGGTACGTACAAAAATCAGAGGCTAATTTTAGGGGATCTATTTTTTTTAAAAAAATCTTGGTTTTTATGATTTTCATCTTATAGTTGTTTCTGCTCCCTTCCCCCATTCTAATGATTCTATATTTTTTCCAGTTTTCATAGGTCTACAACTTAATTTTGTGTATGTGTGTGGTCTCTTTAGCACTGTACCAATTGCTTCCCTTCTTTGTGCTTTTGTTTAGGTACTTTGAGAGGGTGTGTGTGTGTTAAACAGCTCATGCAACTTGTTCATGATCATGAAATAATTCAACAAACTATTTCCAACTGACCAACCTAGAGAGAGGTCTGAACAAGGCTTCTGAATGTTGCTGTCTGTTTTTGTGTTCTGTATAATAAATGCAGAATCAGGAGCTGCATAAATGTGTCTCAGGTTATTCTAAGCTGATATACCAGATTCTTACAGGCATGGCCACTGCTGTAATTGGAGAAGCAAACAAAGTTTTTGAAGCACTTTCTGTGATATGCACATCATGTTGCTGTGCTTCAGAAACCGTCTATGAATGCAGTATCAAATATTGAGAGTCAGGGCTATATGAGACTGTTATCCCCAGTTTCTCCATTTCTTCAATGGTGCAGGGAGCTGTGCTTCATGTTGGGAGAGCATTTTCTTGTTTGCTTTTTCCACCAAGAGATTACTTACTAGTAGTATTTTGAGAGTGTTACTTCTCTTTTCCAGGAACCCTTTCTAAAGGGTTGTCATAAAATATTGTATATTTTCATGCCCTCAGCTCACCAACCTGATATTTTGGATTGGAAGCAATCACTACGAATCCCATGTCACCCTTTGCATCTCCACCGTCCCTGTATGCTGCTAAGGATACTTGTAATCAGAAAGCTAGAAGGCTACCTCATGTGTCAAGGAATGTATGTGTGTCAATACACGAGTTCAGGCTAGCAGATTTTGTGTGATCCAGTCCTGCAGTAGCTATGAGCTCCCCCATGTTGTCTTGATGAGGCTTGGGTAGAAGATTGGAAGGTGAATCAATTGATTAATTTGAAATGGGGAGGTTACCTTAGGGATGAATTTTAGATGGGGCCAGAAAAAATAGCGTGTGTGGGGTGTGTGTCATCAGACCATCTATCTTATTCTCCAGGCCAAGGTAATTGCTATCAGGAAGGCTGTTTTCACTGATAGATACAACAGCAAACAAGTGACCATGGCTTAGGAGGCAGGATTAGGTCTCATGTAGGAATAGACAGTCAAAGTTGAGAGAAGAGGTTAACTATATCCTTGAGGAATCTCATAGTGGTTGAGTGTGACAGCACAGAATAGCCTTCTACAGGTTGATATAAAGCTGTTACTGCTGCTTTCTGGACCTGGAGAGATTAGGGTCAATACATAGTCCATGACATGCAGAAAAGTCACAGATATTGCAGAGATTTATTGGGGTATACATCAGATCTGAAACCTGGACTGTTTCTGTTTTAAGTATGTCCTGTCAAGGACTTTCTACCATGTAATAGAACCTCTTCTATCTCTCTTGAGCAGAGGTTTTCTAAAGAAAACCAGGAATTATAACTTGAGGCAGAGAATCAAGCTGGGATGTAGGAGACGATATCTGTTCCTTGAGAGGTGTGGAATGGTTGGGTGAAGGATTAAGGGGTATGTTGCAAGCCGTAGCAGGTAAGGGTATTAAGTTTGTCTTGGCCAAGTAAGAGTAATCAGAATGATGTGAGCTCTGTTCCTTTTTACTTTCAGCAGGCCCTTCAGTAGTAAAGTAAATGAGGGAAAGGCCAAGAGAAGGATCTTGTCTCAGGAGAGGAGAAAACTTTACCCAGGGAGAGCTATCCCATCCCCACTCTGGTAGTGAGGACATTTCTTGTTCAGGTGAGTGGCAAGAATGATGGGGGGTGGGGGGGAGCATACTATCCACGGACCTGAACAGGTTGTGAAATACTCGTGATCTTGTGGGAATTTGTGACTGAAACTGTCTGCTATTGAGTTTTGTGCACAGGGAGGTAAGTCATAGACAATATAACATTGTGGGAGTTGAACCAATTAGCCTCATTGCTTTTGCACGTGGAGAAGGTGACCTGGCTTCTCCTTGCTGACTGATATAGTACATACAGGCTACATTGTCTGTTAGGGTCTGCGTGTGTGATCCTGTGCCCAGAGGGAGAAAATGGGTGCAGGTGTTCCTGCCTGCTCTGAGCTGGAGGAGATTAATGTGAAGTGGTATCTCCATGGGTGGTGATATGAGACCATTTAGATGCACACCCCACCCTTTGAGTGAAGTGTCAGTGGCGAGGAGCAACAACAGGACCGTTTGTGAAAAAGAGGTCCCCTTGCAAATGGTGCCTGTCTGGTGGATGGTGACAGGAATCTGTCCAGCCTGGCCTTGTTTGCTCTTTAAAGCCAGCTGACCCACATTTGGAGACATTGCATGTGAAGCCTGGCATGTGGTCTTCCACCATGCCTGCTCCCATATGCCCTGCAGATTGGAGGCAGAGCCTGGCTGATATCTGTGGGCTGCTTTGAAGAGTGCCTGTGTGTGCCTATGTACAGGAACCTGTGTTGAGGCAAGAGGACTTTGGCCTGTAACGAGTCAAAGTTGGCCCCTATGAATTCCAGAAATGGCACTGAATGTAGCTTGACTTTTGGGTATTGATCTCTAGGTCCAGATCTGTAAGCACGTGCATTGTCGCTTCAGTGACTTGGTGAGTCTTTTGAAGACATCTGGCTCTGAGGAGACTACCATGCGGGGAAGGGTAGATCATTATCCCTTGGGAACGCGAATGAGTGGCCAGCACTGAGAGAACTTTGTAAAATGCTCTCATGGATGGCGATAGCCTGAAGGGGAGCTCTCTGCAGTGGTAGTGGCTGTACCCTAGAATGAATCTGAGAAATCTGTTTGTGGTGGGGTTGAGATGAAAATAGGCATTCTGCAGGTCAAGGGCTACCAAACTGTCTGGTCCAAAGTGGAATGATAAGGTGACTGATTTGAATTTTTGAGTTTTGATAAACTTTTTGGGAGCTCTGAGTCCTAGTATGTCTCCAACCTCCTTTCCTTTTGTGCAGGGGTGGCAAATCTCAGGACCAGCAGCTGGGTGCAGCCCCCAGCTTGCCTGGATCCAGCCCTTGTGACTCAGGGAGCCGGTGCCTACTGCGGGACTGGAGCACACAGAACTGCTAGCCTGCAGGGTTCTCTCTAAACTGTGCACTTGCGCAGGTGTGCGGAAAAGATTTCCACCCTGACCACCTCCTATGCAGAGCCGTGGGCCAGGGCTGGAGGCTGGAGGAACTGTGAGGTGGGTAGCAGGAGGCTGCTTTGGTGGCTGGAGTCAGAAGAGCCATGAGCTGGGTGGCAGGAGGCTGCTGTGGCGGCCCGGTCCAGAGAAGCCACGTGGCGGGTGGCAGGATGCTGCTCTGGCAACTGGGGCTGGAGCTGCCACATGCCTCCCCTAATCTGTGGGACCTTCATTTAAGGGCAGGGACTGGGGTCAGTAGATTGCAAGGCTGGACACAACTATAGGGTGTGTGGGGGTGTAGCAGTTAGACAGTACCAGCTGTCTGTGTGTGGTCCTGACGGGAGCATAGGCATGGGGCATGCACAGAGTATGTTGGGACATGGGCCAGCAAGCTGGGTGATTTTTTCAGGTTGGGGATGGGCACTATGTTAATTATCCATTATTTAAAATTAAATGTATATATAATTTTGTTAGTGGTTACTGGTAACTAGTGGTTGCTTCTCACTCGTGTGCAGCCCCAGATAGATTTTTCTTTCAAAAAAGGTTTCCCACACCTGCTTTTGGGTATTACAAAATAACAAGAGTAGGATCCCTTCCTTCATAAATGCTAGTGTTGATTCTATGACTCCCTCACTGTAAGGGGCCATCCATCTGTTGTATCTCTTGTCATAGTAAACCCTTGTGCAAAAGGGCCCCCATCTGCAAAGTTCTCCTTAAGGCACAGCAATACAGAACTTCTCTGATCCTGGTGGAGCCAGTCTGGCCCTGCCAGTATTGGTTCACGAAGCTGCTGGATGTCTTAGTGGAGGAGCATACAACTCTTCACATGTTCCCAGACCTAATTACCCAGGACCATGAACAGTTATGTCACCCCAACCTGCAATCCTTCCACCTAATGGCCTTGGGGAAGCTCCATGGTTGACACGGGGGAAGCAACAAGATTTGGAATAAGTGCAGGTGGTGCTCTTGGATGGTAGGAAACCTTCCACTAGAGCCATTTACCTGGTTTAGTGTACACATTTTTCAGTTTGGTCCTTCTCTAAGGGCATAGCCATGCTGGAGGCCGTGGTCCCATTCATACTGGAGTACTTGTTAGATCTAAGAACACAGGGATTATCTGTATCCTCAGTCTGGATCCATCTAGCGGCTGTCTACTTTTCACCCTGGTATCCAAGGCAAGACAGTTTTTGCAAACCCGATGGTACATAGTTTCCTGAAGAGCCTAGATAGGTTTCACCCACAGGTGTGTCAGCCTCTTCCACCCTGAGACTCTAACCTGGTCCTCACAAGACTCATGGGGCCACCTTTTAAGCCTTTAATGACTTGCTCTTTGTTGCCGTTGTCACAGAAAATAACATTCTTGGTGGCTATTACGTTAGCTAGACGGGTGTCAGAAATCAATCTCAGAGCCCTCTTCCTCTTTAAAGAGAAGTTCAAACTATGCCTACATACAGCATTTTTTACCTAAGGTGGTGTCCCAATTTCATATAAATCAAGCTATCTTCCTCCCTGTTTTATTTCCTAAACCACATCCTAATAATAAAGAATGAGTGCTCCACACCCTGGATGCGTGACATGCTTTGGAGTTTCATTTAGAGAGAACACAATCATCTCCATAGCAGATAGGATTACGGGTCTGCCAATCTCCACCTGGCAGATATTTGTGGATCACAGCCTGCATCAGGACCTGTTATGACCTCACTAAAGTGCCAGTGCCAGCTATCATGGCCCACTCCAGTAGAGCCCAGGCCTCTTCGGCAGCCTTTGTGGCACAGGTACCCATCATGGATATATGCAGGACAGCAACTTGGTCTTTACCAACCACTCTCCCATCTCCCAGCATGCTAGGGATGATGCAGCATTCAGGAGACCTGAGTTGCAGTATATTTCCAATTAGTCTCTGATCCCATCTCTTTTAGTACAGCTTGGGATTCACCTAAATGGAATGGACATGAACAATCACTCAAAGAAGAAAAAATGGTTACCTGCCTTTCATAACTGTTCTCTGAGATGCGTTGACAGTGTGCTTTCCAAATCCTGCCCATTTCCCCTTCACTGTAGAGTTCTGGCAAGAAGGAACTGAGGGGATGGAGTGCAGCAAGGATATATATGCACCACCATGGAGGTGCTACTCTAGGGGACCCAGTAGGTGTTGCTGAGGGAAAAAAACTCCCAACAATCGTGCACTCAGTGCGATGGACATGAGCAACAATCTCAAAGAACAACAGTAATGAAAGTTAGGTAACTTTTCTGTTTCTCAGCAAACTAAAGTAACAAAAGAAGGACAAAGGCTGGATTGGAGTGAATTTGTTCTGAGTTTTTGTGGGTGGGGACCTGGCCCAAGCATGACATCTTAAAGACATAGAATATAGGAAAAGGCAGAGAAAGCATAGAAAAGAAGTGTGGAGTGGACTGGAAAGCAAAAGGGAAAATATTATTCAGCATGCACACAGTTTCGTACATAACTCCCTTGCTCTTGCCACAGAAAAACTGTCATGGCTTCTGGGCATAAGAGAGACCGTATCCAGGAATATTTTGAAGAAGGAAATTCATTTGCTGTGCAAAAAAGGAAAACCATGTCAAGTACAAGCAGTGCAAAAAGATGCAGTACTTACTTACAGGAATGGAACATTATGAGAACTAATTATAGAAGCTGTGGGACACTGGATATTTGGTATTCTGAGGATTTATCTGTTAGAGTTAATAAAATTTTGAAAATTAAAAAAGTGTAAGGACAGTGTAATGGATGGAAGTAGTGATGACCAGCACCCAGTGATGAAGCTCAGGTAGCTAGCAGAGTTGTTGGCTAGGGAGCCCGGAGAACCAAACAAGGTAAGAGTTGATTTAGATATAGGTTCTCTACCTGCTTTCTTTGTGTGGGAGAGAGAAACCAGGAGTTGAGAAAGAGAGGATGATTTATACCCTGGCAGGACTATTATGTCTCCAAGGAATTCATGGTCTGCGAGTGGACTCAACAAAGAGAGTATTGGAAGTAAGGAGAAGTGAATCTAGTCACGTTCAGGTAATTTTTCTTTATTTTGTGGTTTGGTTTGAACTGCTCTGTGTGATTCCACGCCTCCCCTCCCTATTTACTACTTTGCATTGTCCTCAGAGATTTTTCTGTTTAATTTGTTTTCCTTAATTGCTCTGTAACATCTAGCAATCAAGTAATGGTTTCTGATGTTGTGTGGTTTTTTTGTTTGTTTTTTTGGTAAGGTGATAATTTGATTTTTGTGTCCTGGAAAGTCTGTATTTGCATGTCTCTGATTGAGGGGGTCAGTTGCCAGAGACTGCAGCTTGTTTTTCTCTCTCCTTTTTTCGAGCTTTTTTTGGGCAAAAGAGCTTAGGGTACCCCTGGGGGTGATTTCAAGTGTTCATCCCTTGGTTTTCAGGGATCAAAAAGCACTTGATGGTGGCAGCGATTTCCCCCAAAATGTGTGATTATGATTCTGGGGAGAAGTTTTTTGTAACTAGTGCCTGTAGAGGCAAAGTTCTGAAGCTGTTTTGCAGGCCCTTACCTTCTGCACTCAAAGTACCAGAGTGGAGAACAGCCCTGACAGTCACCGGGTGGCCACTAAGGCGACAACTGGAATTGCAAATGTGAAACATTTTAATCTTAAATGTTACATAAATAAGTGCTATTTTGTGTGATTTAGTTCATACCATTTCTAATGTATTGCTGCTGCATTTGCGGCTTGATACAGGGAGTGAGTATTAGATCCTATTTCCTAAATTAATTAAATCGAGTTATGTAAAAAAAAATTACACGATGTATATCCTCTTAGATATTATAAAATGCTGCACTGAATTGTAAATTATCATGTTTTAGTAATCAAATTGGCACAATTTTTAAAGAAATCTATGTAGTATCTTGATTTAAATCAATTATTTTTTCTTGGTGATTTAGATCAATTCACCCTGGGAGCAGGTGGTTTGCATTAGGGATTTCCCCTTTATTTGTGGCTTCTGCTGGCATTGAGATTAGTACGAAGATGTCTGTGGTCTATGCTGGGATTGGGGACTAAATAGTCTCTTTTGTCCTAGTGTATACTTACCCAATGACCAGAGGATAGCTTGGAGTCCTTCACAGTGGAAGGGAGGCTTCAGGTCATCACAACAGAGAACTTTATGACCTTGAGAGAGAGTCCTCAACTGTGTGGTGAATTGTACCTTTCTGGAAACCTAACAAGTGGAGTCATGACACTTGTCACATCACCACAGCCATGGAGATGGACCTAGCTGCCATGTTGAGGTCAGATTACAATTATGTCTTTGCCACTAATTGACTCTCCTGTTTAATTATCTTACATTGGTCACATGCTTAAATGCTTCTTGCATCTTACCAATAGAGTAATTCATCTAATCATATGTTGCCACAAGGGTCTGGTATGTGGTGATACAAAATTGTAGATGGTTTAAGAAGTTCTACTGAAAATATCAAGACACCTCTCATCCCTAAGAGAATGGCTCTTGACTGAGGGAGTTAATAGCATCCACCATGATGGAGTTGGGTGGCACGTGGGAGAACAGAAATTCAGATTCCTTAGCAAGGACACAGAATTTTTGTCCATCCACTTGTAGTTTAGCACCAATTCTGGGGTTTGCCATGTGGTCTTACAGCTGGCTCTAAAATTGCCTCATTAATTGGGAGGGAAGACTAGAGAATGTCAGGGAGCCCATGGTAGGTGTCCTTGACTTCCTCCAATGTTAACTAGAGAACATCTGCTACTCTCTTCACCAGTTTGTGGAAAAGACTAAAGTCTGACAGAGATGGTGAAGGCATGATAGTTTCATCTGGAGACGAGGAGGATATGGTCCTCAGAGTCACTTCCTCCTTGGTACCTGCTTCCTGTTCCTCTGTCTTGAGGAGGTTCTTAAGCTCTGGCTGTTGCAGCTGAGGGGGAGGGGGATGTCCTGATGGCTCTTAGCTGTGGCTTGAAGATCAAGAGACATGCTACCCAAGGGTCCTAATATGACCATGACATTGCTAGTGGCATAAAGCCAGGTGGTGGCATCAGGGGTTCCCATACCAACATGGTGGTGGTGGAGTTATCTGCAGGTATATTCTTGGACTTTCTTGGTCATGAACACTACATGAGGAGGCCTGCAAACAGAACAGCCACCAAGTAAACCTCCCATTGATTCCTATTGGGTGACCTGGCCAAATGTGGAAAACATTTCTGCCCCATCCCCTGGGATTGACGTGGTGCTCTGACAGTCCCAGGGATTACCAGGTGCCCCAGTTGGACTGCAAAAAATTTTTGCCCAGAGGGGCATGGCCTGGCATCAGGGATACTTTCAATGCAGATTTCTCAGTATTGAAAGGTGACAAGTCCAGTGCTTCTGGCAGGTGGAGGTCTCTGGAATGCTGAGATTCCATTTGTCCCAGCATTGATAGTGGTTTTGGGAGGGGGTAGGGATCTTGGTTGCTCTTGTACTGAATGAGCTTTCACTGGTAGTACCAATAATGTGGAGTTGGGTAACAGGAGCATCTTCTCCTGGTCTTTGGACCTGAAGACTTAGTGCCTTTGTCTATGGGGCCTCTCTGCAGTACAAGTTGCTATCTAATCTAGTTCTGAGATCCAGGGATGCTGGATTGAGATGATTTTGGTGCTAGTGGTGCCAAAGATACTGAGTGAGACAGTGATTGCTTATGGCTGTCTCAGGGCTCACTCTGGGGCCTTCCCACTTTCCTCTTAGATGATTTATTAAAAGGATCTGCAGGGAAGACTTACCTCTGTGACGGGGATCAAGAGAGTTGCCTCCATGAAGATGATCTTTTGGTGAGTGTGATCAGAAGTCACCAAGGTGGCGTTTTGAAAGGTATCTTGCTATATACAATGATGATAACCATTCCACTACATGTGTGCAATGCTGGCTCTGTACAGATAGCACAGCAAACTCCAGAAGAACCACAACATCAGATAAGGGTGGTCTTCTGAAGACCACAACATCAGATAAGGGTCAAAGGCCAGGTTTACTATAAATGAAGCACAGTAATAGACCTGGTAGACTCTACGAGGATACTAAGTGAGTGAAACAATGGAAATAGCTCCTTCGGTGGTGGGACTTTACTCTGCCCCCTAAGCTGGATAAAGACAAGACAGCCCCCTTAAGATATATTGATGGTAAAGGAACAAACCATCCCAATGTGCAAAGAATAAAGAATAGCAAATTTTCTAGGCAACAACCTTGACTTAACAAAGAAAACTTCTGAGAGATTATACAAAAAGAAATCTTACAAGAAATGTTAAGTTGGACAGATGACTAGGAGGAATATAGAAAATATTGCTCAAGCATGCAATGGGTGTAATCATGAAAGCCAAAACACAACTGGAGTTGCAGCTAGCAAGGCATGTGAAAGATAACAAGAAGTATATGTTAGCAACAAGGTTAGGGAAGTTGTAGGACCCTTACAGAATGGAGAAGGCAACCTAGTGACAGATCAAATGGAAAAAACTGAAATATTCAATGCTTTTTTTCTCCCTGCCTCCTTGGTCTTCACAGACTAGCTCAGACTGCTGTACTGGGCAGCATGGTATGGGGAGAAGGTGAGTAGCCCTCAGTAGTGAAACGAGTTAAAGGTTATTTAGAAAACTTGAACACACGTGTCCATGGGGCTGATTCTGAGAAATCGTGGTGATTGGGGCAGGTCCTAAAGAATTGTAAAAAGGTAGATGTACTGCCTGCTCTTTAGAAAAGAGGAGGAGGAGAATCCAAGTAACTACAGACTAGTCATCCTCACTTCAGTCGCTAAAAAAATGGAGTAAGTCCTCAAGGAATCCATTTTACATCATTTGGAGCACAGTAAAATCCACATGGATTCACCAAGGGCAAGTCTGGCTCTGTGAATATGGGGAAAAGCAGTGGACGTGATATACCTTGACTTTAACAAAGGTTTTCATAGGGTCTGCCATGGTGTTCTTGCCAGCAAGTTAAACAGAATTACTGTTTAAAAAATTGTTTTTAAAATTGATTAGTTCTAGAATATAGTAGAGCTCTGAAAGAGAAAGACAGTACACTGGAGAGTGGTAACTGTGTATAAATTTTCTGAATTAATACTGAAAATATTTTAAAGTTTGCTGATGCTAAAAATGAAAACTAGCTGCAGTTGTTGCACTTTCCCAATGTGTAAATTAGCTTCTGCTGCATCTAACAAAGAGATACTCATGCTTTTTACACTCTAAAAAAGGAAGTTACTCACCCAGTCATCCCCGGAGCTGTAGGATTGGAGACTTTTTCAAAGCAGTCAGGCTGTGCATGCACCAGCAAGCTTCTTGCACTGCTGGCAGTTAGACAGCTGAGCGCGGCCTGACCCTCTCCCCTCAGTTTCTCATCTACTGCAGAGCAAGTGAACTCTGAGTAGTGGGGAAGAAGGGAGAGTCATAGAACACCCACAGGGGGACACACCTTGAACAACAGTCATTACTGCACAGGGTGAGTATCTTCCTTTTCTTCTTCAGGTGATGTCCCCGTAGGTGCTCCACGTAAGGTGACTATAAAGCAGTACTACGGCTGGTGGGACTTGGAGTTACTGCTTCATAGCAGCAGATAGAACTGCCATAGCCACTGCTGTCTCTGCTGCCAGCTGAGGCATGATGGCGCAATGCTTAGAAATCATGTGGTCAGATGACCAGGTGGCTGTTGGATAAATAGCTTTGAGAGGCACACTGCTGAGGAATGCCATGGATATCATTGTAGCATGGGTGTAGTGTGCTCTTGGTGCCATCAGCAGTTGTTTGTTGCGAAGGGAATGGCACTTGAGTATGCAACCTGCTATCAGTTTGGAAATGTGTTGCGTAGAAATTGGGTTGCCTTTTGAATAATTTGTGATAGAGATGAACAGGCATGGGGACCTGCGAAATGTCTGAGTTCTGTCAATATAAAAAGCCAAAGCACTTCTGACATCCAGGGTGTGAAGCACAGCCCGTGTAGGAGATGCTTGAGACTTTGGGAAAAAAACTAGGTAGGATTATGGGTTCATTAATGTGGAAGCAGGTACTGATTTTAGGTAGAAAGACGGATGTGGTCTGAGTCATTTTGTCTTGGTAAAGACCATGTACGGTGGACCCAACATTACAGCAGAGGTGATGGCCACTAGAAAAAGCACCTTAATTGTGAGGAGCAAGACAGGGCATGTGGCCATAGGTTCAAAGGGAGGTCTCGTAAGGGACTCAAGAACCAGGTTTAGGTCCTATGAGGATGAGGTTCATGAAGCTTTCTTTGGACAACTGAGACACGCTTCAAGATCGCAGGCCCTGGTTCTCTCATGGGCAACTTTAATCATCCTGACATCTGTTGGGAAACCAATACAGCAGTACACAGACAAATCCAGGAAGTTTTTGGAGAATGTTGGGGATAACTTCTTGGTACAAGTGCTGAAGCAGGGGCCATGTGCAGCTTGACCTGCTGCTCACAAACAGGGAGGAACTAGTAAGGGAAGTAGAGGTGGGTAACAACCTGGGCACCAGCGATCATGACATGGTAGATTTCAGGATCCTGATCAAAAGAAGAAAGGCGAGTAGCAAAATAAACACCCTGGACTTCAGAAGAGCAGACTTTGACTCCCTCAGAGAACTGATGGGCAGGATTCCCTGGGCTGCTTCCATGAAAGGGAAAGGAGTCCAGGAGAACTGGCCGTATTTTAAAGAAGCCTTATTAAAGGCATAGGAAGAAACCATCCTGATGCACAGCAAGAAAAGCAAATATGGTAGGCAACCAGACTGGCTTACTGCAGACATCCATGGTGAGCTTAAACACAAAAAGGAAGCTTACAAGAAATGGAAACTTGGACAGATGAATAGGGAGGAGCATAAATATATTGCTCGAGAATGCAGGGGAGTTATCAGGAAGGCAAAAGCGCAGTTGGAATTGGGAAGTGAAGGACAAGAAAGGTTTCTACACGCATGTTAGCAATTACAGAGTGTGGGGCCCTTACTGGGTGAGGGAGGCAACCTAGTGAGAGATGATGTGGGAAAAGCTGAAGTACTCAATGCTTTCTTTGCCTCTGTCTTCATAGACAAGGTCAGCTCCCGGACAAATGCACTAGACAAGGCAATATGGGAAGAAGGTGGACAACCCTTGGTGGGGAAAGAACAAGTTAGGAACTATTTAGAAAAACTAAACATACACAAATTCATGGGCACTGATTTAATGCAGCTGAGGGTACTGAGGGAGTTGGCCAATGTCATTGCGGAGACTGTGGCCATTATCTTAGAAAACTCGTGGAGATCGGGAGAGATCCCGGATGATTGGAAAAAGGCAAATGTAGTGCCTATCTTTAAAAAAGGGAAGAAGGACAATCCAGGGAACTACAGACCAGTCAGCCTTACCTCAGTCCCCGGAAAAATCATGGCGGGGCTCCTCCAGGAATCCATTTTGAAGCACTTGGAAGACGGGAAAGTGATCAGGAATAGTCAACATGCATTCACGAAGTGCCTGACTAATCTGATTAGCTTCTATGATGATGTAACTGGCTCTGTATACATGGGAAAGTCAGTGGATGTGATATACCTTGACTTTAGCAAAGCTTTTGATACGGTCTCCCACAATATTCTTGCCAGCAAGTTAAAGGAGTATGGATTGGATAAATGGATGGTAAGATGGATAGAAAGCTGGCTAGACTGTCGGGCCCTACGGGTAGTGATCAACGGCTTGATGTCAGGTTGGCGGTCAGTTTCTAGCGGAGTGCCCCAAGGATCAGTTCTTGGACCGGTTTTGTTCAACATCTTTATTAATGACCTGGATGAGGGGATGGATTGCACCCTCAGCAAGTACGCAGATGACACTAAGCTATGGGGGGAGGTAGATACGCAGGAGAGCAGGTATAGGGTGCTGAGTGACCTGGACAGATTAGAGGATTGGGCCAAAAGAAATCTCATGAGGCTTAACAAGGACAAGTGTAGAGTCCTGCACTTGGGACAGAAGAATCCCAAGCATTGGTACAGGCTGGGGATTGAATGGCTAAGTAGCAGTTCAGCAGAAAAGGACCTGGGGATTACAGTGGATGAGAAGCTGTATATGAGTCAGTGTGCCCTTGTAGCCCAGAAGGCTAATGGCATATTAGGGTGCAATAGGAAGAGCATTGCCAGCAGATGCAGAGCAGTTATTATTCCCCTTTATTCAGCTCTGGTGAGGCCACATCTGGAGTATTATGTCTAGTTCTCGGCCTCCCCACTACAGAAAGGAGAGGGTCCAGCAGAGAGCGACCAAAATGATTAGGGGACTGGAACACATGACCTATGAGGAAAGACTGAGGGATTTGGGTTTGTAGTATGCAGAAGAGAAGAGTGAGGGCGGATTTGATAGCAGCCTTCAACTTCCTGAAGGGAGGTTCCAAAGAGGCTGGAGAAAGGCTGTTCTCAGTAGTGACAGATGGCAGAACAAGGAGCAATGGTCTCAAGTTACAGTGGGGGTGGTCTAGGTTGGATATTAGGAAAAATTATTCACTAGGAGGGTGGTGGAGTACTGGAATGTGTTACTTAGGGAGGTGGTGGAATCTCCATCCCAGGAGGTTTTTAAGTCTCGGCTTGACAAAGCCCTGGCTGGGTAGATTTAGTTGGGATTGGTCCTGCCTTGGGGAGGGGGCTGGACTTGATGACCTCCTGAGGTCTCTTCCAGCTCTATGATTCTATGAGGGCAGTGGAGCCCTGTGAAGGGGGTAAAGGTTCTGGAGTCTCCTGAGAAATCTTCTAATCATTGGATGCGCAAACACTGATAACCCCTCAATGCATTCATGGAAGGCTGTAATGGCTGTGAGGTGTACTTTAATGGAGGATATAGATAGACCTCCACTCCTTTAAGTCATGTAGGTAATCGAATACTGTACGAAGTGGGGCTTTGCCAAGGTTGGTGTACATCCGATAACACCAGGATGAGAAGAGCTTCCATTTCGTAAGTTTTCCTAGTAGATTGCCTCCCGCTATGAAGTAAGATGGTTCTTAATCACTCAGCCCACTTCGGCTCCACAAAAGCAGACACGAGCCAATCCTGGAGGTGAAGGGTCTGAGGATGGGGGTGAAGTAGCTTATCTGCATTCTGGGAGAGGAGATCGCATCTTTGTGGAAGAGGATACAGTGGTTCAATGGACATGCAGGAATCAGGTCTATCTGGACCAGTATAGGGCCACTAGGATGACACGAGCACCATCTGAGTGGAACTTGCACAGGATTTTGAGGATCAATGGTACTGGAGGGAAGGCGTCGTGAATTAGTTCGTTCTATGGGATTAGGAATGCATTGCCCTTGTGTTGCTCTTGGTTGCAAAAAGATCCATCATCAGGAAGTCCCACCTTTGGAAAAAAAATGGAATGTGCTACTGTTGGGTGGAGTTCCCACTCATAAGCTATAGTGAAATTGCAGCTGAGAGCATCTGCCATGATGGTGTTGACCCGTGGCAAATATGCTGCTCTGAAGACCTTGTGTTGAATATACCAGTTCTAGAGCAGTATAGACTCTGCACAGAAGAATCAGGAGCGAACTCCACCCTGTCTGTTTATGTAGAACATAGTAGTATTGTCTGTCAGTATATGAATGGTGCAATTGGTGATGGCTGAGAAAGTGCCTGCATGCATTCTGGACAGCTCTGAGTTCTAACAGATTGATGCACAGCATAGTCTCATGAGGTAAGTGTGTGCCCCACCCTATCAGAGATGTCAGTTGTGCTTTGTAGTGATGGTTCCAGTTGAAGAAAGAGAGCAAATTGCGGGGGAATGACCACCATTTGAGGGAGTCCAGTATTTGCTTGGGTACCAGGACTGGCTTGTGGAATGGGTGCGTGGATGGTGTATAGACTATCGCCAGACAATGCTAGATGAGCATACTGCACCACGTAAGTGGTGGCAGCCATATGGCCCATCAGTTATGGACAGCTGTAGAGGGATTCACCAGTAGGGTGGCGACTAGATTGTGCAGCTTATCGAACTTTTGTTGCGGTAGATATACCCTGGCCAATATGGAGTAGAGCCGTACCCCTGTGAACTCCCAAGTCCTGCAAGTGATTGAGAGCTGACTTCTGCTCGTTTATTAGGAGCCCTACGTAGTTTAACAGTCTCTTGGTCTTTGACACCATTTCTGTTGCCTTTCCTTGTGTGACCTTTTAAAAGGCAAGCATTTAGGTACGGGAAGATCACAACCCTTGACATTGAAGGTAGGCTGTGACGACTGGGGAGATTGGGGGGGGCCGGTGGAAGCAGGGCTGCCGGGGGGTGCGAGGTTAGGGGCAGGGAGCTGGCCGCGGAAGAGGAGGGCAGGGAGAAGAAGCGGCTGCTGGAAGGAGGGCTGGATGCGGGGCTGGCCAAGGGAGATTGGGAGAAGCGGGGGGGACCTGGATGCCCGGGAGGGGGTTGGGGGAAGTGGGGCTAGCCAGAGGCACAGCAAGGGAAGCAGGGGGGAGAAATGAATCGGCCTGCGGGGAGTGGGACTGACCTGACCCCATTCCCCCTCCTCCCCCCCACCCACAAAGCATGAGTTAGTCCAGCACAGGGATTCTACTGTTCTCTCTCCCCTCCTCCCACACACCCCTCGAGTAGTTGCGAGCTATCTGGATGGTAGACACACTCATGCAGCATGAGCACATTTACCAGCCAGGCAGTTCGAAACTACAAACTGATACATCTAGTAATAATACAAGTTACCTACTGAAAAAAATACCAGACATGTTATATGACTGGTATTTTCTCAGTTTGTTTTTCATGTGTTTATATTTTTGGGCTGTAAAAAGCAGAAGTGAAAAAAAAGGGTTCCAATTAAAGTAAAAAGTTTGGGAAACCCTGGTCTAACCACCTTTCTGTCTCTTACAGCCCATTTATCCAATCCATATTCCTTAACTTGCTGGCAAGAATATTGTGGGTGACCATATCAAAAGCTTTGCTAAAGCTGGCCCTGGGAGATTTGGGAGGACCAGAAAACTTATTTGAATAGTCATCATTATGCAAATGAACATTACTGGTCCTCCAAAAGTTCAGGAACCCCGGGAGTAGAGGATAGCCCTCCCATGGTGAATCTCGGGTAGCCTCTGCGTGCAGGATGTATTGAGATGTGGAAGTATTTGTCTTGTAGGTTGAGGGCTGTGAACTGGTTCCTTTGTCCAGTGCCGGCATGATTGAAGCTAATGTGACTATCCTGAAGGGTTGTTTCTGCAGGAACTTGTTCAGTTTGAGGAGGTCTAGATTCAGTCTCCTGTGTGCCTCTGGGTTAGGAAGTAAGCTGAGTAAAGCCCTCTTTCCTGGTACAGCTCAGGGACCTTCTCTATAGCTCCCAGCTGGAGGAGCTGATCGATCTCTTGCTCGAGAGGAATCGGGAAGGTGAAAGGGATTGTGTACCCCGTACAGATGATTTCCACAACCCACTGGTCAGATGTTATTGCATCCCAATGATGAAGGAAGGGACGTAGCCTGTGCTCAAATAGATGATTCTGACTTTGCACTAGATAAACGGAGAGGTTGGGCATACCCTCAATCAACATTTTAAATCTGCTGTTTAGAAGTCTGAACACCAGAGGAGCGTGGTGGCTGTGGGTGCCTCTTCTGGTTATGTTACCTGTACTGATTGTGTTAGTATGGCTTGTTTTGAGGACAGTTATACTGTGTGTCCCTGTTCCTATTGTAGATGGTGTATTGCTTTTACCTGTATGGAGGGGTGTACATGCCTATCGTGCATAGAATATTATGTGAGTTCTTGCTGCCATGCAAATCTCATCAATATTGGCTGCAAGTAGCTTCTGTTTGTCAAGAGAGGTCCTCCCTCCACCTTAGCTTGGAGGCCTTTGGGGACCTCTGTGGCATGTAACCATGAAGCCCTCTTCATGACCATGGCTGTAGCAGTTGCTCTTGTTGCCATATCAGCTATGTCAATCGCCAAGAACAGCGCGGTGCAGGCAATCGTGTGTCCTTCGTGGATGACTACTCTGAGGATGGGTTTCCTGGATTCTGGCAGGTGTTCCATCAATTCAGCTAACTTCCAGTAACTGCTGACTCTCAACTGCCAGCAGCATGAGATACTTGCTGCGCATGCGTTGCCCGACCGCTAACTGCTATGAAAAAGTCTTCAATCTTGCAGCTTTGGGGATGACCCATCACCTTACGTGGAGCACCGATGGGGACATCTTCTGAAGAATCCTCCTCCAATTATAACATTTCTCTCAAAGCTCTACTGTAGTTCATGCTGCTAAGTGAGAAGCAGAAGTCAGACTACTAGGTGGTCCTTTAATCTTCTTCCAACTGCTTGCTTTCGTCAACTTTAGCGTTGGGTCACCAGCTATAATGTACAATATAAGGCACTAATATAAAAATGCAAAACCAGATCCTCTACAGTGATGTTCCTCCCAATACATTTAAAAAAACCAGTAAACAGTCAAAACCAAGATTTTATTAAGTATATATTTTGAATTGGTTTTATCCGTTAACACTAAAAAAGACTGCATTGCTCTAAAAATATAAAATGAAACTTTTCACTGAGTTGGAAGTGAAAACTTGATCTTTAGAATTCTGAATTTTTAATAATAATTGTAGGGACAATTCAAGGTCAATATTGGTATACAAGTTCCATTACTCACTTGATGTAATGTAATTTCATCAGCATGCATATTCCAGGGATCCCTGCACATTAACATCAAAGTATATTGTCTTTAACCAGGGAACTGAAAGTCTCACACGCCACTACTGAATTTCAAGTATAACTTCAATCTGATTTCAATAAGGATTGTTTAAAATACAACAATAAGGTAGGGCCACAGGTTTCCAAGAAAGCTAATTGTTAAACTGCTCTGAAAGTGGACACAGGTCAAGAAATCCCCTCACGTCAGTTTTCTTCCACGTTTGCTACCATAGCTTCAATAGCGTTCCAGTCCAGTTTGCTAAGGATACTTCCTGTGCTTTCAGATATGCCGTCGACCTCATTAACACTAAGAGGAGAGAAATCCTCCTCATGAGGTACAGATACCTGGGGGAAGAGGGTGAACAGTGAGCCAAAGTACAATACAAAGCCTCTAGCTATCCCAACACAGATAACAAAAGCGTTTAAAAACCTTTTGTGATGTAGTACATGTCCAATTTAAACAATCAGCTATTAAGACTTTGCTATAAAAATTCGTTGTCTAATCAGCAAGGCAATTGTGTTGCAGATGGCTACTCAGCAGAAGCCGAAACGAGCCCCAAGCATACAATAAATTAGCATGCACTTAAAGGTTATAAAGAAGGAAGTAGTATTCCCAGTCCATGCTACACCAATAAAGGCATGCTATGACCAACAGTTTTATAATGCAATCATGAGGGTATGCTACCTTAGCTAGTACCTGCACTTTGGACGTGAACTTTATTGCAAAGGCAAAAGAGGTAATTAAGGGCATATGAAATACCAGTCCTCTAGATACAAGATAGATAGATGTCAACTCATTCCTATTACAATAAGACTCCTTACCTCAAGTAGGGAATCATAATTGTCATGAAGGATTCTTTGGATATCATCAGGGACACTCCAAGGACTTACTGAATCTCGCTCTGACTCATAATTAAGATCTCTCTCTTCTGTCTGAATTGCAATTGTATGTGGTGCAGGTCTTCTCAGATTCTTGGTACTGTGTGTCAGATAATCAGAAGCTGAATAGGGAAACACAAAGAAAACATGCCATTGTTTATTAATATGATTTTTATAAACTGAAATGTTGATTTTCAAATGTAGGTTGTGTGTAATGAGTAGCCCAGAAAAAACAAGAATCCAATTTCTTATGATGTAGGATGTTTTAATTTTGATTCTTTTAGCCATACTGGTCAAATGTTAAATTTGTTTTCCTCTCCTCTTGCATTTAGCAGCCTACAATGACTGACCAGGCACAATTTTAAGAGTTTTAAACAGAAAGTTGGAAATTGTTTCCAAATTAATTAAATCCCCATTGAAAAAAAATCTCCGCTTACTAGAGACTCTCCCTCTATATTAAATTTCTGTGAAAATATACCAAAGACTCTGAATTTTGGAGGAGTGTAAAAATACATTAATAAAAATGCTTCTCTAATTCTAGTTACACCAGCTCAGCATCAGATGGTGCTTTACAGTCCCCTAGATTCTATAGAAGTGATGTTGCTACAGTTCAGTTTCTTGAAGTAGATGCTATACTTTCATCAACCCTGGGAGTCAATAATACTGGGGGGGGATAGTCTAGACTCCAAACATGAAGTGATATTTGAAAACATCTTGGCTTTAGTAATTTATGCATTTGTCATTTTTTGGCAGGTCTACAAAAAGACGACAGGTTGAAACTCTCTGGTTCTGCAATATCCATGGTCCAGCAGAAACATATATGCTGCCAGACCAGTGAGCCCTGGTGACTAGTAGGTCAGGGCAGAGAGACCAGCAACTGGCAGCCCTGGGGGCCTGGAGTGCAGCCCCGCCTGCAGCCCTACAGGGCTGGGAGCTTGGCCAGTGGGGTAGGGAGCCCCATGAGCCGGCAATGAATGATAGATGTTGGAGGTCATGTCATTCAAAGTCCACAAACAACTGAAAAATAGCAACTTCATACAGAAATAATAAATATAACAATGAAACATAGTACCTCTACTCCATTAGTCTACATAATTATCAGTGACACTATGGTAAACCTGGCCAAAGGAGACCTGCATCTTAATATGTCCTAAATGTCTATCTCCTTTCTTTTCCAAACCTTGTCTGGCTGAATTAGGTCTTCCTTTGCTAATGCCCATCCTCTGGCTTGCATTGCCTTGCAACCACACTTTTCTTCGGTTAAAATCTGTCAGCATTCCTCTGCGAGTGGGTTGAGATGTTTGGTCTTGAGGCCGAAGGGCAACTTGGAAAAGAGAATTTTTTTTACAAGTTTCAAATAGAGCAGTGAATGTAAACCAAACTCAAAAATTATTGCTCAAGACTTTTCTGTACCTTCTCCTGCTTTAAACATTTGGAATTCCAGTCTATTTTAGAATCTAAATTTTGATTAACAATAGCTTTGCAAAAACGGTGGGAAATTTTCAACTGATAAGTTTTTGTGGGAAGAAAAGGTATACTTAATGGAAATCAGGTGGACCACAAGGTCTCTCTCAACTCATTTTTAAACACTGATACATTAAATTAGGAGTATGTGCCACAGAAAACTGGACTTTAATATGGAGGGCTAGAAGAGAGTCTGGAAATTAGTACATAAGAAAAAAGGCAGAACAATGGGTTCCAAATGCACAGTGAGAAACAGAGTTGCAATAAGGCATTCTAAATTTCTGCCTTTTTCTGCTCTGCAGATCTACAAAATATTGAATGTTTTCAATCATTAGTACCATATGACTATTTCCACTCTTCTATCCTAATTATATTTATTATTTCTAGGGCTGTCAATTGACACGCATTAACGCCTGTGGTTAAAACTGTCCAGGATTAATGCATTAATCGCAGGCTTTAATGCCACACTGCCCCTTTGAAATGCTGCTGCGGTGCTTCAAAGGGGCAGCGCAACACAGAGCCCAGGGTTCTGGGGAAGTGCTGCACTATGCTGCCGCCTCCGCGCGTGTTTCATAGGAGTAACCCTGGAGCCCAGGGTAAGCTGGGGACTCCTCAGCTGATCACAGGCTCTGCATGGCTCTTTCCCAGAACCCTAGAGTCAGATGAGGAGTCCCCAGCTGGCCCCAGGTTCCGCTGCCGTGCATAATCCAGAACCAGCTGGGCAATCCTGAGCTGACCCTGGGCTCCACTGCTGCCCCTCTGAAACACCGCATTGGGGTTTCAAAGCAGCTGTTTGCTGCTGCCACTTTGAAGCAAAAGGGGGGTAGGGAATCAACTAGTCTAGTAGGCATTTGCTTATGGGTGAGTTGACTAGCTTTTAACTTCCCTACCGGGGATCAGCTGGAGTGCCCAGCTGATCCCCGGCTCTGCACTGTGCTGCCCCTTTGAAGCACTACTTCAGTGCTTCAAAGAGGCAGCACAATGCAGAGCCAGGGATCAGCTGGGCACTCCAGCTGATCCTGGGCTCCATGCTTTGCTGGTCCTTTGATGCACCATCAAAGGGACAGCGCTACATGGAGCCTGGGGGCAGCTGGGGACTTTCAAAGGGGGCAAACATGTGATTAAATTTTTTAATCACGTGAAAGCCCTAATTATTTATACTGCAGTACTCCCTAGATGCCACAAATAAGGGGAAACAGCAGTACCAAGAGTTGAAGAGATTTGTTCAAGTTCACAATGCGTTAATTTGTAGGAAAGATGGAAAGAGAACCCAGTTCATGAGTACTCTTCTCTCCCATGCTACCTCCTGTATACTGCTTCATAAACGTATGAGCTTAACTATTTTCTTACTATGATTCATACATTTTTCTCATAGAAATGATGAAATGTAAAGTAAGTGACCTGAAATGCATCCTGTTTTGAGGATGTAAAAGGGCATTCAGTCATTGGTAGACCACATCAAAACATGTAACAGTTCAAAAATTTTCAGGAAAAAAAAAAAAGAGACACTAATGAAAAACTTTGCAATTCTCCCTATCTCCATTTTTCAACCAGCTCTTGTATTCAGTAATATCCATTTAAAAATACCATCTGAAATTTGCTGCAATAATTCATAAATGCAATAATTGTGTCTTATTGTTTAAATAGTTACATACATGAGAGTTTTTTAGACATAGCATTATTCAACTTTTAGCTGAAAATCACCATTTCTTTGTTGTGTATTGCTTACCTGGTCTAGAATTTCCAGGATAATGTGTTGCATGTCTAATCCCCCCTTCGGATATATTCTTCTGCAATACCCCAATGGCAGTTCCTAAAAAACACATACAAACAAATTGTATTGCAAGCAACTGGAGTACTTGTAATATATGTGGGTTCTCAAAAAGGGAGAGAGAGAGAGAGAGAGAGAGAATGAAGTAAGTGCTACGTCCTGGGTTCCATGCCATCCCTTATTATGGGCTCTGGACAAACTGCACAGTTAAAACCTTCATGAATACAGAAAGGATTGGTGAAGGAGTCACATATCTGATATCCTATGACAGTGACAATCTCATCTTAAAGGAACAAACTTATTAGTTTCCATGTACAAAGGTATCAAATGTGCAGGGAACTCAGACAATATCTTTGACTTGCACATACAAAGAAATTTCAGTTCTTACCCCTAGACTGAGGTAAACTATAGGGTGGAGTGGAATGGGATCTTGCTTGACCAAAACCTGGTTTGGCAGCAGTTCTGCTTCTTTCAGCTTGACTTGCTGACTGACTGCGACTACCAGGACGACTTCTAAAGCAAGAAGAAAAAATACATTATTTACCGCTGCTACCAATATACCATAATACCAATGTATTGCAATTATAACAGATTATGATTGAATAAAATACTATCTAGGGGAGGATATTTAATAATTTGTAACATGAAATCAAATATTTCCTACAAGGCAATAAACAACAAAATACAAAACAAAGAGTTAACTACCTCAGTGGGAGTATTTCTTTCTAGAAAAGGAGACGGGTCATGAGGCTCTGCTGAAAACCAATATATGTGTAAGTAGGGTGTGCATGAGCTCTCTTCTTACACATACGGATGAACTGGGGAAGACTATTTCAGCAACTGACCTTGTATGCATTAAGGATGTTAAACTGTGTTTAATCATGTAACCAATTAAAATTAGAGTTACCAGCGCCACCTCTCTCCCTCCCTGTACTGCTGCCTCTGTATCAGAGGCAACAATGCAGCAGAAAGAGAGCAGGTAGATCCCCGGGAGCCAGGTTAAAAGCAAGCACTCCATGAATACCTGGAGTCTGTGTGTAACCATAGACATGGGTACACTTTCACATCCCTAGTTTGCACATACACACTTGCTTTGCCTGTATGTGGCACACCATGGAGCTACTTTGCCCAAAACATCATTTTTGGTTGTGTTGGATCACAAGTTTCTTTGTTACTGAATGCAGAGGTAATAAAGGGTGTATCTAACACTGCAGGGCTAAATTTGAAATAAGCTACGCAAACTGAGCTATGTCAATTGCATAGCTTTTTTTCCAAAATAGGGAGCCTTTACACAGCACTTATTTTAAAATAGAGCACTCTTCCTCTGACTTCCCTTATTCCTCATACAATGAGGGTTACAGGGGTCCGATAAGAAGTTCTCCAGCTTGACAGTATTTTTACACTATATTGAAATAACTGCCTGCTGTGTGGACCTGGACTACGTTATTTCGGAATAGTGCTAGTTATTTCATACCTAAACTAGTGTTATCTTTGGTGTGTAAATCAAGGGAAGCAAAAGTGTGTTTGGCGTACACTCATTGAGCAACTTATCCTCAACTGAACTGCAGTCACTGGACAGGGAGCCAATGGACAGGTTTTGTATCTTGTGGTGTAGGTGGTACTTATGGATCCTAGTCTCCATTTAACTGTGTTTCCAAGAGGGGAGGTATTGCCTGTTAAGTCACTCCTGAGGGTGATGTGTAATCTTCCCAGATTACTGAGTGGGGGCTCAAGCTGGTTCTGTGTTGTATTAGCTGGGGAACCTAGGGCCAAGAGGCTGGACTCAGTCCCTGGCTTGCCTGTTTCTGGCCCCCAAGACACAGGGCTCCCCCAGCATTGGGGAGCCCACCCTGGTGCTCTGGGCCCCACCCCCTCCTGCCATGGGGTGGGAGCACAGAAAATCTACTAGGCTGGGGCCCCCTAAGCTCTGGTGTGCAAGGGAAATGTGAGGAGTGTCTTTCTCCTTCTTGGTCAGGGGCCACGTCAGTCGGGGGCTATGCACTTCTCAGTTGTGCACAGCCCCTGACTGATTTTTCTGTGGGTCAATGGCCCTCATACCAAAAAAGGTTCCCCACCCCTGCTCTAAATATTGAGCACAGCCCTTGTTGCTTCTAACTCCACCGAGCTGAAGTGTTACTCATGCAGCTACAAGTAGGGTCAGGTAAGATATTTAGTTTTTACTAGTCTAGGACTTATCTAGTAACAGTCAACTTTATTAAAAAGTATTACAGGACTCATGGACTCTCGCATGAGCCACCAGATTCCCAACTGTGCTCAGTATCTCCAGGATGCAGGTAAGTGGTGGTAGATTTGAAATAGCTGGTTGATTCTGGAGCTGACTATACTATCTGGCTATGGCCTCCAAGAGGCAATCCAACAGCCAGGTCAGCACAACAGTGTTCAATGCCCTGTTCTCTGGTGCTTGCAGGGGATGGTGTAGAAGCTAGCTATATACTAGTTGTAGGCCAGCTGGAGACTTCCACACACCAGGTGAAGCATCAGCTAGAGAGATCCAGCCTTTTTGTACTGTATACTTCTTCTACTGCTATGACATTTAATTTATTTGAACTTATCCCATGTCACACAGGATTTAAGATTATCATCTCTAATTAGCAAATCTGAAGTGCAAGAGAGAAGCTGTACAATCAATGTATGTCTGAACTATAAATACGTTACCCTCTAGCAGATATGAGATGTTGCTTTCTGAAATCTCGAGGGAATATCGTTGTTTTGGACAATGGTCTAGATTCACTTGCAGGAAGCTGTACTGTCTCGGATAACATCTCATTCATTAGGGCAAGTGCTTGTGAGACTCTAAGACTATGATGCTCAGACAACAGGGCTCTTTGGAGAAAAAAAGTAAGGCAAAATTACACATTAGTTAACACGAGTTCCCAAACTGGGGGGCGTGAAGAGATTCCGGGGGGGGAGGAGGCACGAGGCAACCCAGCCCCTCCCCCCCATAAAGTTTTGCTGTTTGGGGGTGGGGGGGGCGATGAGGGTTTTTCAAAAATCAAAAAGGGGGAATGATGCCGAGAAGTTTGGGAACCACTGCGTTAGTACATTATAAAATTCAGTGAAAGTTATTTTAACTACATCTTTTTATGGATTCCTCAATTTACTTTGGTAACATCCTTTTATGATTGTTACTGAAAAGCTTTCTGCAATCACTTAACTTCAGTTGTACAAAAATAAGACATTTGTTAGAATCAACAGCTACAATAGAATGAATCAGAACATATTAAAATACTTTATAGAATACAAACATATAGATCAGAAAAAGTTAAATACAGGCAGTCCCCGGGTTACATACAAGATAGGGACTGTAGGTTTGTTCTTAAGTTGAATCTGTATGTAAGTCGGAACTGGTGTCCAGATTCAGCCGCTGCTGAAACTGATCAGTTTCAACAGCGGCTGAATCTGGACGCCAGTTCCGACTTACATACAGATTCAACTTAAGAACCCCAGGCATCCCCAAGTCAGCTGCTGCTGAAACTGATCAGCGGCTGATCCCAGGAAGCCCGGGGCAGGGGCTTCCTGTAGTCAGCCGCTGGTCAGTTTCAGCAGCGGCTGACTTGGGGACGCCTGGGGCAGAGCAGCTGGGGTGCTGCCGGGTTGGTCCATTAGCGCAGAGGAGCGGTGCTGCGGGACCAACCGGCAGCGCCCCACCTGCTCTACCACAGGCCCGGGGCTTTGCTCCACGTCTCCCTGGTCTGCTGGGGGGGGGGGGGGGCGCACTAGCTGCCCCCCCCCCCAGCAGACCAGGGAGATGCTGAGCAAAGCCGCGGAGGACCTGGGCGGGACCGCGGCGTTGATCGGGCTCCTCTCCTCCCCCCCCCTCCCCCCCAGCAGACCGGGGAGATGCAGAGCAGCTTTTCTCGCCCCGGAGGACACGGGTGGCAGGACCGGGCGTCCCACTGCTCTTGTCGTCCGGGGCGAGAAAATCCCCGTTCGTAACTGCGGATCCGACATAAGTCGGATCCGCGTAACTCGGGGACTGCCTGTATTCAACTTTCTGCCTCAACTTTGAGAGAATTATGGTATTCAATGTTTTACATAAAAAAATATTAATATCTGAAACTCCAGGATTAAGACAGATATAATTATCCAGGGACTGAGACTGGCAGAATGGTAAATTAAAAAGTAAACGCGAACTCCCAGAATGACACACACAGAAACTTACTTATCTTTTTCATCTTTCTTCTTCTGGCTCAATTTGATATCCTTTGCAGTGAGGCCAAATTGCTATAAAATAAAATGCAAATAAGTATTTATATTTATATTTATATTTATTTATCTCTCTCTCTCTCTCTCTCTCTCTCTCTCTCTCTCTCTCTCTCTCTATATATATATATATATATATATATATATATATATATATATATAAAAATCAGTTCACCTCCCAAAAATCTTATTAGGTATTATTTATTGTAGCTACACTTTTGAAGTTAAATTGTTGTCTTTGCGGCACAACCTAGGGTAAGGAGCAAAATGGAACTATACTAGCCTACCAGGAGTTCAGGCAAAGATTATGGCTCCTGTCCACCCAAATTTAGGAAACATACCCAACTTCTTGAAGCCCAACAGCTTATTCATATGGCACAAACTCTGCCGAGTTACCACTCCTGCCAGTGTAAACCACATGCTTTAAATTGCAGCCTATTTTATTTTCAAAGGACATAAGAACGGCCATACTGGGTCAGACCAAAGGTCCATCTAGCCCAGTAGCCTGTCTGCAGATAGTGGCCAGCACCAGGTGCCCCAGAGAGGGTGGACAGAAGACAATGGTAAAGTGATTTGTTTCCTGCCATCCTTCTTCAGCCTCTGACAAACAGCCTCTTACCCTAATGAGCTGTTCTTGTTCTAAGCATAATCTTCAGGTCAGAGACAACCTCTATTATGCTGCCCTGGGTCCCCAGTCCTCTTTATCATGTCACACCAGCCAAAGACCAAGAGCTGATAGGTTCCCTTGTTTAAATAGTCTTTTCCCCTGGGCAGGAATCTTTTGTTCTACATTCCGCCCTGCATAGAAAAATACCAGGGTCAAAATGAAATCCCAGTACTCTGTGGTATGGGCATGTCTTACTAGTCCAATCACCTTTGAACTCATTGGACAAACAAGGTGGTTTACAAGTCATTAAGTTAATCACCAATTTGTTAAGGTTTCTGGGGAGCATCAGTAATGACAATCCAGCAACCTAAATGTAGGAAATTTTGTAAACACACACTTTTATCAATAATCACCAATTATTAATTGTCACTCCAGACTTGTACTATCTGTCTCCACCACTCCATGAAAAGAAATTAATATTTTGCCACATTAACAGTGTGGCAAAACCCAGTGACACACTGATACCCAAAAATCTTACCATATTATTTTTCAAATTAAATGGGTTATATTCTCTTTGTCTTCGTTCATCCAGTTTTTTATGATATTCTTCCAGTCTTTCTTTTCGTTTTCTTTTCATCCATACTTGTATTTCTTTTCTCTCTCTTTTTGTTTTTTGAGAATATCCAGCTGAGGTATCATAGATTCTAAGGACAGGTATAAGCATGAAACAATTCAGTGTGCATCCTTTAAACTAAAGTGATGAGACTCATATGAACACAGATTTAAGAGAGAGCTGAAAATTCAAACACAAAACCCTAAGTAATGAACGTTTTGAATAGTCAAATGTTAGTATATCAAGTACATCTTACTATAAATGAACGCATGAAAACATTTTCAAGGGATTTTTCTGAAGGTTTTTTTAGTTATGTATAGACTAGATATAAATAATGCTCTGGAAGCAAAGCTTTAAAAATTGTTCTTGTACAAAGATGAGAAAAGGTAAAAAGAGAAGAGTTTTTAAAATATTCTTTAAATAGACAGTAAGGGTATCTCTACATAGCAACATTATTTCAAAATGACTTAGTCCATGTCTACAAAGCAGGCAGTTATTTTGAAATAGTGTCAAAATACTGTCAAGCTGGAGGATTTTTTTACTCTGACTCGTGTAACCCTCTCTGTATGAGGAGTAAGGGGGACTCAGAGGAAGAGTGCTCTAGTTTTTAAGTAAATGCTGTGTAGACACTCCCAATTTCAAAATAAGCTACACAATTGATGTAGATCAATTCGTATAGCTTATTTCTAATTAAGCCCTGCAGTGTAGACGCATCCTAATGGTATAAGAACCTCAAGGACTAGATTAGATAGATACTATCATCTATCTTTTTCCGAGGCGCCTATATAGGGTTACCTGAACAGGAACTTTGTATATGATTGAAAAATTGTTTTAAATAGCGGAAATAAGTTTTTTAAACAATATAACCTTAATCTTTAGAGACTAAGACAGAGAATATCTTATTGCCTCTGTAGAAAACCATGATATGCCCACATCTTGAATACTGAATACAGATATGGTCACCTCATCTCAAAAAAGATATATTGGTATTGGAAAAAGTTCAGAAAAGGGCAACAAAAACGATTACGCATTTGGAACGGGTCCCATCTGAAGAGAGATTAAAGAGACTTGGACTTTTCAACTTAGAAAAAGAGAAGAGGAGGAGATGATAGAAGTGATGATAATGTGATGTGATGATAGAAGACAATACAAAATCATCACTGGTGTGAAAAAAGTGAATAAGGAAAAGTTATTTACTTATTCCCACAATATAAGAACAAGGGGGTCACTAAATGAAATTAATAGGCAGCAGGCTTAAAACAAACAGAAGTTTTGTTCACTCAGGGCACAGTCAACCTATGGAACTCCTTGCTAGAGGATGTTATAAAGGCTTGGACTTTAACAGGGTTCAAAAAAGAGCTAGATAGCTATTCATGGACCTAACCTCCATGAACCTATTAGCCAGGATTTGTCTGGAAATGGATGACAGGAGAGGGATCACATGATGATTACCTATTGTGTTCCCTCCCTCTGCGGCATCTAGTATTGGCCACTGTCAGCAGACAGGATACTGGGGTAGATGGACCTTTGCTCTGACCCAGTATGGTTGTTCTGAGGTTCTTAATAGTACTGGAAATATTATTTTAAGATGCTCATCATAAAATTTAACTCATACTCTTTTGAAGAGCCAATACTTTTTAATCGCCATACTCTTTTGAAGAGCCAATACACTTTTAATATAGTGTAATAACCAGTAATAAATATTAGTAACATTATTTGGGATTTATATAGCAGTTTGTCTTCTAAGCGCTTTAGAAATAGACTAAATAATCCTTTCCTTATCTCTTTGAGGTAGGAGACAGATAAGTATTTATTTATCTCCATTTTAAAAATGGCAAAACTGACTAAAAACTAAGGTCTTTTGTACATGAGGACATTCAGGAAAATTAATCCAAATTAACTCAAGGTGTCAATTTGAAGTAGATTAGTTAAATAGTATTAAATCACGTGTGAAAAGCTGTTATTCAGAACTGAAGTGGCCTTAATTTGATTTAAATTATTTCATTCTGGAAGTGAATTAAGATAAACTGAGTTTAAGTCACTTTATTTCCCCATAGAGATGTACATACAGAGGCTTAATATGATTTAACTCAGGGGAAGTAATTTTTTTGTCAAGGTTCAGATTCCAGAGAAACATTTTTCACACCACAAGCATCCTTGTTAAACTAACACATACAATGCTGTCTAATATACCCAGGACCTCTTGCTTATAATCTCTAAGAAAGATTTAATAAATTACCTCTGAGACATTCAGAAAACACACTAATAAAATGTCAAACAGATGCAAATATTAGCATTAAAACAATTTCGGACAACTGTTTCAAGTTTTGAATATGTTGAGTTTACAAAGTTTGTGAAACAAAATTATTGTAGATATAACTCTGCAATTTACCTCATTGCTAGCCTCTACTGCCCACCTGCTCCCCACCCCGAGAGTAGGATGGCCATATTTCCTAGTCTGAAAATGAGACACGTGGGGCTGGCCCAAGTTGCCTAGTGTTGCCATGTCCCCTGCCCCCAGGGGAGCCGACAGCCACTCCAGGCCCCTGGGCAAGGTGGGGGGGAGAGGGAGCTCCATGCCTCTGAAAGGGGCGGGGCTGGGGGCAGCCACCCCTCAGCACAACCCTGAGTATGTCCCACTGTCCCCTTCCCCAGCCCTTAGAGCTGTGCTGTTCCAGTGGCAATTTAAACAGCCTTTAGAATCACTGGACCCCAAGGAAATTTCCCTCAATGTCAACAGGTCGCCCCTCATTGAACCAAGCAGTAAAGATGGAGGCAAGGAAGAATAAAGATCAGTATGGGTTAGGATATAGTCAGCAAAACAGTCTGAGTACTTTTGAGCTCAAAGCCAGAAGATGATACTATTAGGCTGTGATACAGCTAGTGGTGTGACACCCCCTTGGGGACCAGGATATCAGAGAGGCAGAAAGGAAACTCTGGGTGGCAAGACAGAATAAAGAGATTCCAGAAAGCAGTCCAGGGAAGGTGGCAATGTGGCAGAAGCGGGTGACTGGAGGTGAACTGAGGAGGGAAAAAGAAACTGGTTGGAGCAGGGCTTCAAAGGACTGGGACTGGTTTCAAAGAAGTCCAGAGTAAGGGCTCCAAGGACCGCTTGGGAAAGGAGCAGTGAGGTTGGGGGGCTGAAGGGTGCTCAGATGGTAATGGAGCATGCCATGATTGATGCCTTGGCACAAGTGGACTCTATGAGACTCCACTGGGCTGAGTAGTAGGGTTGCCAATTTTGGTTGGACATATTCCTGGAGGTTTCATCACATGACAGTTTTTAATTAAAGATTCATCTTTAACTCATTGAGAATCCTGGAGGGTTGGAAATCCCACTGGGTTCCCTAGTATGGCCTAGGGCCTACAAGTTATAGCTAAATAGCCCGGCCAGCTTCACTGTATTCAGAGAATCCAGAAAAGAGTTTTAATTAGTGCCCAAACAGAACTGCCCTCTGATTGGGTTGCACAGGAACACAGCACTGCTTCCTGACTGGAGAAGGAGGGCATAGCAAAGATTGGCTATTCATAAGGCAGGAGGGGGAAATAATCAGCCACACCCAGAAGCTTGGCCCATCCACTTTTTTTATTTTTGCAGTCCATTGAAAAGATTCTGGCTGTCTGGACTTGGCCTACTGTCTGCCGACTGACTCCCTGGTTTAACTAATCCTCTTCAAATTTACCCCTCTAGTTAATTTGGATTAATTTTCCTGAATCTCCCGCTACAGTTCTAATGCATATTTTTTCAAATGTGGCCTTTAATTTGTGCACCTCGTTTTTCAGGTCCCCATTTTGAAACATTTAGGACCTGATTCACAGTGGTGTCAAGCACCTGTAATTCCAAATGTGGTTAAGAGATGTTATGGGTATTCAACACTTGTATAAAGTCTGAAGTTGAGCATCTGCAAACTGAAACAAATAAAACAGATGTCTTCAAATCAAGATCTCTTCCTAAAAGATTTGCTCTAGTTTAACCACAAATTATTCGACCTGATTACTGAAAGCATGACTGGCTGAAGTTCTATAACCTATGTTACCCAAGAGGTCAGACAAACAGATCATAATGGTCCTGTCTGGTCTGAAAATGTCTAAAAGCATTAGTGGGCAACTAGTTGAAACATTTCCTATGTAACTTATTTCCGTTAAACTGATGTCATATATTTTGTGGCAGCTAAATAGATCGTATTCACTTTTTGAATATTAGTCCAACTAGAAGTGCACATATGCTTAATAATGAGCATGTGAAGAGGTTGAGTAAAGTTAAATTTTAGAGACAATGAAATATTATAAAGCATTTAATCATGGTAATTTTAACTAACAAGGTACTTGTTTAATTAGAGTTTTAAACAATTTAATTTACATTACTTAATATTATAACTGCAGTGACTTAGTACAAAGCAGAAGTGAAGAGGAGAGCTATATTATTACCTGAAGATTTTTTTATCTTGGGTTTTTGTAATGCTCATTTCTGTAGGGGAAACACCACCCTCTGTTACAAGATCATTAACAGTACCAGTAATGCAACTCAATCCAGTAATTTGCAAGGGATCATCTGTAAAACTCAAATTAGAGGAAAAAACAATATTGTTATTAAAACAGCAAAATATTTCCAAGAAAAAAAATAAAATCTTCTTAAAATCTTCACTTTTGAGTTCAGATAGGTAAGAATATTATCCTTATTCAAGAGTTAGTTACCTATACTCCTGTCCACTGAGTTGCCCACATTTCTACATATGTATTATTAGAGTCAGATAGAACTATATTCTAAGTGTGACACACATTAATCCATTTTCATTCAATGGATAAAAACTTCAGCAGGACTACAGTATGCTGACTTTCATTTTATTTAATAACTTTGTAATAGTTTCATTGTGTTAATTCTGCCTTTTAATATGAATATCTCAATGGAAGTTGTGCAGGCTTGTCCAAAGCAAAATTTAGCCCATAAAAGTAACATAAAACAATCCACACACACCAGTAGTGTCTTTGTAGGCTGCTAAAAGTTATTTCTTTTGCACATTTTGAGCATTTAACACAGTATTTTATATGCAACATGTTTATTCAGTTCCTATTCTTCTATGGTAAGGTTATATTGATCCACTTTGTGTATAAAACTACCTGAGTAGAAAAGTATTACATATAATGCCTAGATTTCTATATAGATAAGACTTCCAGTTTGATACTCTATTTTCAATTAAGCTTTTTAGAAATACGTTTGCAATGTAGTTTAACAAAAACTGCAATTATTTCAAAATACTTACCTATCACCTAAATCTTCATGTATATGAATGTCTGAAATAGAAAAAGCTTTAGTCAATTAAAACTGAAACACATATGTTAACATCTAATGTCTGTTCAAATGAAACAAACACAGATTTGTTAGATGAAATATAGCCTTTTTCAAACTGGATATGTTCGCGTTACACTGAATATGTGTCAGGGACATTCAGTGTAACAGATAACTCTTGGCCGTTAGCTTGGAAGTTGTAGCTCTAAGTTTAAATACACAGGGACTATAAATTTAGTTACAATTTAGTTACAATCTGGCTTTTTATATCATTTGGTGTTCATTGCTTATACTCAGATATAACTTGGAAGTTGAGCTTTTAAAACAGTGGGGCCAAAACTTTTCTTCTTGTACCCCACACTCCCTCTTAACCAGTAATGAAATCTGTCCTTGCCTCTCTCTAATACTGAACAACTGGCTTCACAAAGGAGCTGAACAACTTGCTTCACAAAGGAGCTTAACAATTAGCTTAACGAAAGCAGAGATAGTCAGGAGATAGAGAGGAAATGAGGACCAGAAGCACAGTCAAGACTATGAGGGGAAACGGGGCCAGGAGTGGAGCTAGGTGAGGAGGCAGGACCAGGGCCATGAGCAGAGCTGTGGCTAGGACTATGGCCAGGGACAGAGAAAAGCTGGTGCAATACTGGCTGGGCGCTCCCACCTGCCCCCTGTGGAAGCTAGCCTCATCACACCCCCTCCCAGGAAGGTGCACCACAAAGTTTGGGGACCATTGTTTTAAAACCATTAGGTAGGCTGATACAGCTTGGAGTTAGATTTAGAGTCACCCAGCAAAACTATATATAGTAATTAAGAATGTAAAAGAAGAGAAAGGAGAGAGAATTGTCATTGCACATACAGCCAAAGAGAACTGTAGTGTCAGGACCTAACTGGTGCTGAACTAGAGAATTTGCTGAACCATGGGAGGTTGATATTGTCTAGTAGTATTACCAGCACTTCCACTGCTTACTGGGTGCTTAAAAGACATTTAGGGGTGAATTAGAGCTAAATAACAGCACACAACACTGTGAGGTAGGACTTGTGGCTGTAAACAAACTTTCCTGGGACCACAGGAAACTTGGCCACACCCATGACAAGTGGACAGCCACTTAACTAAAATCAGGCAGGACCACAGACTTTGCCAGACCAGAGAGTGCCAGACTAGAGAGGTTCAACCTGTACCGACATACTGCAACACATTTCACTGCCACACGATGGGGTAGAGTTAAATTCTTATTTCAAGTCACTGGACAGAGATAATAAGACTCAAAATTATTTGCTTTCCTTCAACAACATTCTAATGAAGATACCTTTAGACACAACAGGATATCAGACCCCCGCTGGACTCTCTTCAAACATGAGTGATAATGTACATTCAGTGTGTGTACATGGCTTACAAAAACAGTGCTTTTACATTCCTGGATGAATAATTCGAAGTATCAAGAAAAGCTGCAAACTGATCCTTACGAACATATTACCACCACAATACTTCACATAATGCTAATGGTCTTACCATACATTAAACTGTGGGGCCTTCATTGCACTTGACAGAGAAGGTATGTTGCTCCTTCATGGGTGGTTAGAAAGCCAGTAAGTTATGCATCACAGAGGGAGCTCCATCCCAGGTCAGCATGGGGATACTGACCTATTTCCCACCCCTTCCTCTGAAGATGACAAAGAGAGGGAGACTATTTATGCTCATATTGGGCGGAGAAAGCCCTCTTTTTCCCTGCACAGGAGGAGCACTTTCCACCCTTGGAAGTACTTGAAATATCAGTTTGTGGTGCGATCCACTTTGGGCAGTATACTAGTCACTCCTTTTGCGGTCTGGGAAGAAGTTTTCCCTCACTACAAGATTGCTAAAGGCCAGGTGGGGGGATTGTATTTCCCACAGTGGATTGGAGTTTTAAGGGAGGAAGGAAGAATGCAAGAAGGGTGATTAGGTTATGACATAACAAATCATTATGTAAGTGCAGCTACATTGTAGGGAATGGATACAGTCATCAAATAAAATGGATTGGGAAAAGATTTAAAGGAGGTATTCATTGAAAGAAGGGAAACTATGGGGGTGGGACAGCTGTGGTGTATGGGAGTTAATCCCTTCCCCTATTAACTCCATTAACCCTCATTTAAGAGGGATGTCCCAGCAGCTTCCCCAGGTATATGTAAATGATTGTGGAATTATGTGCACTGTAGTTTTATCTCCTAGGCATTTAGGAATAAATTTGGAGCCTAATGAAACCACATCCAGTGTGTCCTTTCTACCTTCCAACAGCCAGACAAGAAAGATAGCAGCAACTCAAAACAACATGTCTACTTGCTTTCTAACAAGTAATGAGAGAAAGAATAAATGAAATTATTATACCAGAAGATGATTTTATGTGACTCGGAAGGTTAGCAGCTGAAGTTGCAGAGGAAAGAGAATGAGCGTGCAAGGCTGTATAACTGTCTGCAGAATATTCAGGTCTTGAACCTTCCTCTTTTTCATTCATACATTCTTCAAAGTCCACAGAGCTCACATAATGTGCTGTTGCAATGCAACAACAAACAGAATAAGTGAAACATAGTAAAAAAAAATCCAGACAGATAAATGGAAAATGCAGTGAAATATTATTATATTTATGAATCTATGTTATGGATTAATTAATATACCCTTCTAATCTAAAACAAATAAAACAAAAGTGTATTTAGATCACTGTGCTGCTGAAAGTTAATCTGTGTGGCTACGTCTACACTGGCCCCATCTTCGGAAGAGGCATGCTAATTTAGAACTTTGGAATAGGGAAATCCGCGGGGGATTTAAATATTCCCCGTGGGATTTAAATAAACACGGCCGCCGCTTTTTTCCCGGCTTGGGGAAAAGCCGGAAAAGAGCATCTAGACTGGCGCGATCCTCCGGAATAAAGCCCTATTGAAAGTAGGAATAAGAGATCCTCTGGAATAGGGCTTTATTCCCGAGGATCGTGCCAGTCTGGACGCTCTTTTCCGGTTTTTCCCCAAGCCGGAAAAAAAAGCGGTGGCCATATTTATTTAAATCCCGCGGAGGATATTTAAATCCCCCGCGGATTTCCCTATTCCAAAGTTCTAAATTAGCATGCCTCTTCCGAAGAAGGTGCCAGTGTAGACGTAGCCTGTAAGCATGGGGCCTTATGGCCCCAATCTGAGCTTCAGGAGTCTGTGGACCTCCTGCAGCTGCCATGTACATGGTGACCTGCCCATGTGAAAGATTAAATTGTGGCTCATAAATGCAGCTAGTCATGGATTATTTTGTGTGTCAATCCAGAGTTTAGCTATGATCTGGCCCTATATTTGATATAAAATCATAATATATTCCTTCTCGGCCTCAATCAGTATAGTACAGCAGTTACCCATATATGTATTTTCAATCCATTTTCTAGCGAAAAACAATCAATTACATAATCAATACCTCACCACTTAGGAAACCAATTTAACTGATGTGACCTTTTTTAAGTCAAGTCAAGTCAAGTCAAGTCAAATGGGAATATATTACATCCTTGTAGCTGCCAAAATGGTATGAATAATGAAATCTTATTACAGCACAGGGAAAACATTCACAGGCCAAAAATATCATGTCTTACAAAATTAATGTGGAAGCCAATACAAGCACTGTATTTAATTTCACAGAATAGTTGCAATAAGAACCATCATATCTAAACCCCAAGATCAGATCCTACATCTTAATCAAGGAAACAATTAAAGGTATATACATAATTTCTAGGCCAATGTGGTTGAGTAAGTTCCCTTTATGTCAGTACTTTAATTTTTCATTTCAGTATTACTTCATTATCCATAATTGCTTTCATTTTACTTCTTGATTGGTAGGCTGATCTTTCTCCAATGATTTAACATGCAGTGTATTTTTAACTCAAAGTAATGGTACCACAAACATCTTTAAGTGGCAATACATTCACAAAAGTCCATGGTTCAGCACACGGCCTACTGATTTTTATTTAGCAGGACACATACCCTCATCAATAACTCCAACACCATCAGAGAACAAGGAAGCTGCACCTACATCTGGACTGTCAATCATTCCTAAATCTTCTATTGTTTTCACTATCTAAGAAAAGAATGCACATTGATAAAATATTAATCAAAAATATTTTAAACGGACACATATGTATCTCAAATATTCATGAAAGGATTGTTTTAAAAAGAAATATCTATTTTAGATGTTAATAAATATATTAGATACAAAACATTTCTACTAAATAAATAATTTTTGGCTGTGAGAGGAACCAAAGGAGCCCTACTTGGGTCTTACTCAATTGGTTCACATAAACAGATAAATCTTTGAAGACCTTATACTGCTGACCCTTACAATACTGTTCACAAGAATAGTCTCATTAAGCTCTTGCTGCTCCTATGCTGAAGGGCTTGTCTATATGGAGAGTTAGTTCATAGCAAGTCAGGTTGTAAAACCACAATGCACTTGCTACCATGATCTAGATGTTCAGCAGTGCATTTTAAAATACAACTATTTCAAACAGCAGGACATTAAAGTACATTATAGATAGCTAAGTCCAAATGACCAGTTAATGCATTGCAAGCTAGTGTGAGGGAAATTCATAATCTCATTATCATTCTGCATAGACGTGCCTATGTATTTTTAGGAGTGAACTCTTATAACATGGCTGAATTGATATACAATTTTTATACAGCTAAACTATTTTCATTGGTTAATTTAAAAATAAGTAGCAGAGTGGTGTACACAGTAACTCTTCATGTAAATGCTCTGTCAGATATTTCAAAATTCTAGCAACTCTCAAGTTTCCAGAATGTGTGAATGTACCTATGCAAAACAAACCTAAATTGATAAAGCTAAGATTTTATCCATCACTTGTCAGTGTTCCTAAAAATATTTTAAATGCTTTCAACTTCTCCTTCTATTACCCCAGCTACTTTATGCTTTTTTGCCTCATCATCTTTTTGGATATGCTAACAGAGTGCATGACTGTACAAGGTATACGGCTGTGAAACATCACTTGCAATGATTCCAGACTACGTGCTAGGCCAGATTCTCAGTTGAGTAAATCAGCATAGCTCTGTTGAAGTCAGTAAAACTATGCTCATTAAGCTGATTAACCTAAAACCGTGGCCATCTGAAAGCAGAGTTCATTTGCTCAGATCAATAAAGTCACTTCCTTTTTCTAGTAAACTGCAATTATACTTTTAAATTGACTGAAATAATAAATAATGCTTAGTAGCATTCATCTGATGTTCTCAAAGCAACTCTTTACAGGTGTATTTTGTTTTTCTTGTTATTTACAGATAATTATACTTCAGCACATTATAGATGGAAAACTTGTAAGAATATTAAACTCGATGTACCATAAAGAGAAACCAAAAGTTTTGCTTGAGTTCTAACGTTTTGTCATGGCATATAGGAAACTGTATTTCTTAGGTTTTATATACTGCAATTTATATACTCAAATTATATTTAAATTGATAAAAAGAATAATATGGGCATCTAAGTTATCCCTGAAAAACATTAATAACCATCATTGTGAACGGTAAAAGATTTCCAGAAATTCAATCATTCTGCAAAACCAAATATGCAGCTATCATTGCCAAGAATTTTCTAAAACTTGCCAAAAAGAGGTCTCCTTCATAACTTGCAGCAACTGGTCTTTAAAATCCCCACAATTCTAGGGTACCTAAACATGCTGGGCCAGCTCCTTAGCTGACCTTAACAGAGCTCTGCCAGTTTATACCAAACTAAAGTTTTAGACCATTCAAAGTAACAATGGAAACCAAAAGATCTAGCACTATACATGAACTGACAGTTCATTATTCTCTCTAGTAAAGTATACAGAAATGTCATTACAAAATGTAAAATCTAACTTTAATTGAAAGGAAAAAACAGAAAAGCCTGAACACACCAGTTTAGTATTGCTGAAATCCTTCTCCATATTTTCTGCTATGTTCTGCAGTGCCTTTAGTTGTATATCCATTTCCTGCAGCTTTGTACAAAAGTGTTCTTTGCTAATGATTTTAGCTGACAGTCCTTCAGAATGAATGATGCTGACATCATCATGCAGTAGGTTCCAGGTTAGATTATCTCTACCACTATCTACTTTTATATCCTCTTCTTGCACTGGGATCAATATATTTTGATGGTCATCTCAAAAGAATAATAAAAGAAAACAAACATAAAACTGTGAACTGTAAGTTCTTAAATAATAGGTACCTATGTATAAGTTATGCTGATGTTTTTGGTGTGGGTTGGAGAAGTGCAGGAACCATCCCTTCAGAAGTCATATTGTAAATGGTCCTTCTGTGAATAAATCTCTCCCTTCATGGAGAATGGGATCACTCACCACTTCCTCCATCCCAGGACCTGAAAAAGTTCTAGCTATCTGTGTTGTAAGGAACAGCTGGGAGATGCACAGTGTCAATTCTGTCAAAACAGTATTCAGGTTTGTAACTGCATGAACCTTCTCACAAGTTGTTCCTTCCCTTCTACACTTCTGAATACCACAGCATTGTGACTCTGCTACAGGAGGCTGCCATTAGTGAGAATACTGAAGAATCAAAGAATCTATCAGGAAGAGACATGACCTTGAAGAGAAAGTATTGGGGAATTCTGTAGAATTTTTTTGGCAGGATAGATGGCCTCTAAGTTGGGGGAACAGAAGGTCTATTGTGTGGAAGTGTAACAATGCTACAATGAAGGGTTTTTGAGAGTAATTATTTTCAATAAAAAAAATAAAAATAGAAGAGTAAGTAAGTGACTTATTACCTTGCCTCTGAAATTCATTAGGTGGAATTGCATTGGTAACAGAGGCTGCCATGTGATGCAGCTTTGCAGAAGATGGAATTGTGAAGTTCTCATGTTGTTGTGCGGTAATTATCTCTTCAGCGGACTCAGCTATAACAGGCAAATCCTTCAAGAGATCACTCTCTTCAATGTCAATCACATTGATATAGTTGTGTCCAATCTGAATCGCAGGAAAAATTAAAAGGAATTAAACAATATATATTCTGAGTACTACTGGGGCTAACTGTCTCCTTTTCTAATCCATTGTCTTTGTTTTTTTAGCCGAAAGAGATACTTGTTCATTTCAAACACTGGCTAAAATGGAATCATTCTTCTATGTTGTCCATGCTGTTGAGACAAGCCCAAACTAACACATCTGGTTATATACAGCACGTTATAACTGTATTATCAGAAAATATTTCTGAGTACTAACCACATCAGGTGCAGTATCAGAAACTGAGGATGGTAAAAGTGTCTCCCTTACTTCTGTGTGGAATCTGAAGTTTAAATACATGTCTGGTGGCAACATCTGAGGAACACTTGAAGTCAGATGTTCTATGAGAAAGGAAATAATGGTCAGGAATACCACATACAGTAAGTAATTCTGGCATATTAGAAAAACAATTTGGAAATAGATTGTACTAACTCAGAATCAAGGAAAGCTTCTGTTTAGGGATGTTAAATTTGGTTTAATCAACTAATCAATGGAATTTCCATTGACTAGTCAATTAGTTGATAAGTGGGGGAATCGCAACAGGGTTAGTTCCAGACCCTGGGAGGTAAACCATTTGTGACTCTGCCTTTTAAATGCATTAAGAGCCAGCATTTAAAAGGCTGAAGTTCAATGGGAGGAGGACCAGATTCCCAGCTCACGACAGGTCCCCCCCACTGCGCACCAGCCTTTTAAATGACTAAAGAGTTGGCAAAACCCTTTCTTGAAAAATCCATGCCAGATCACGGGAAATATTGTTCCTGCCAGTAAGTGGAAAACTTGAGTAAGGCAGTAACCAGGAAATGACAGATATTAGGGATGTCAAAGTGTAACCATTTACATGGCTACCCAATAAGTCTGGTTAATGTGCATGGTTACACACAGTTCCCCACCCTCGCTATATTAAAGGCAGCAGTGCAGGGTGAAGGCAGCACGGCGGCTCTAGGCACCAGCAAAACAAGCAGGTGCTTGGTGCAGCACATTGCCAGGGGCAGCATTCCGGCCCACAGGAGGAGCAGAGAAGCTGGGAGCCCCGTGCCTGGCTGCTCGGAGCCTGCACCTGGCCCCAGGGTGCGGGGAGAGCAGGGTGCCTGACCCACAGCACAGGGAGGCCTCAGCTGGTGACACTGAGCCTGGCAGGGCAGGCCACGGCCATGGAGGCTGCTCCCAGCAGCTAGCTCACTGGAGGGGAGTTCAGGGGCTCGGCAGGCACTGGGGCTCCGCTGCAGCGGGGCCTCATCCCCCAAGCGGGAGCCCTGCAGAGGCCGCCCCAGGCTAGGAACCCTGCGCCCAGAGCCTGCGCCTGGCCCCGGGGTGCTGGGCAGCCCTGAGGCGTGACCCCTGCTGAGGTGCTTCCTGGAAGGCGGCCTCTTCTTCACCTTTGTGAGTGTGCCCCCGTGCCTGTGTGCCTCCGCGGTCGGCCACACCCCTCTCCCAGGTCCGCTCCCCGCAGCTCCGCCTCCCCTCCCCCGCCTGTTTTCTCTCCTCTGCAACTCCCCTGCATGTAAACCCTCCGGCCTGGATGCCCCCCGCTATCTCCCCCGGCTCTGCCTCTGCCTAGCAACCCCACCTCCTGGCCCACTGCAACCCTGCTGGGACCCTGTCTCCTCTTCTACCCATCCGCCACCTCTCACCTAGATCCCCATCTCCTGTCTGGCTCTCTAAACAATCTCTCCTCCCCCATCTCTGGGCCCTGAACCCTCTCTCCCCCCACACCCCCCGCCCAGGAACCCAGCCTCCTTGTGCTGTGTCCTGACAACCTCACCCCTGCCTCGGACCCAGGTGATTCTCCGTCTCCCTTTGTCTGAGGAAGGGGAACTCTGGTGTTCCCAATGCCTGTGTCTCCAAGTCCCTTCCTGTCTAGGGCAGGAGAGCTTTATTAAAATTGGAATTGTGATCCCATTTAAATAGGTTTTGTTTTAAATAATATACCTTTAAAATTAAATTTAAAATTGTTATAGCCTAAATTTATCATAACCTATTTAAATAACTTATTAATTAAATTAAAAAATTAAATAGAACATGTCTCCTGTCAACGTTTAAGAAATTCTATCAGTTCACTAGTGTAAGTACCCAGAACCAGTGTTTACATTAACAGTAACTTCTTCTGCAGGTGAAGAGAGAATGTTTTTTATCACTTTGGTTTATTCAGCAGTTCAATTCAATGATAAATTCATTCACTTTTGCAAAACTCAGTAGATGAACCAGAAAAACTTGTTTTCCTCTTCGCTCAGTAAAAAACTGTTTATGAGGGCGTTCTAACATCTTGAAGATCATGATGACTAGATTCGATCTGTTAAATTCACTATGGATATTTCCTCTGTTTAATACATTAATTTTAGATGCAAAATGTGTTTGGATACTTTTTGGTTATGTGTCCTTCACATTTAAGGTAATTTTATTTCATACAAAAATTAAATGCTGATTTTATTTTCAATAGAATTTCCGTTCAGACAGAAGTAGATGCAAATCATATGTTTTTAAAATGTAGCCCCTACTTAGCAAATAATAAATGGGTTAAAACCTGTCTCTTAAGTGTTCCTATTACATACCATTTTGTAATAGAATAAAAATGTAAAAATTAAGAATCCGATTACATGTAAGTTATACAATTATTTGAGTTTTTATTTAGTTGGAAGCTGTACTGAGTGTATTCTCCTGGTTAGTAAACAGAAGCACCAAATTTGGCATAAAGGTTATATTTAGTTGTAAATCAACCTGTTTTAAAGGTTGCTAATCAATAAGACTCAACCATCCTTTAGGAAAATATATTAAAAGTATAATTTAAATGATTCATTGCTCATTTAAACGTTTTCTGCTTGCCAGTTTAAATCATGATTAAAATTAGATATTTAAATCAAATCTATTTAAATCAATCCACCCTGCTTCAGAGGCTGTTTGGTCCGTCCCTGAAGGAGGAAGCACAGGGCTGCGCTCATGGAATAGGTCCAAAGCTAGTGGGGTTTGTTGTCTGGTACCTGTCTTGTTCTGGAAAGTTGATCTGGGGAGTTGAAACAAAAGTTCTCTTAATCCCTTTGAACTGTCTTATTTTATAGAATCATAGAATACTAGGACTGGAAGGAACCTCAAGAGGTCATCGAGTCCAGTCCCCTGCCCTCATGGCAGGATCAGATACTGTCTAGACCATCCTTGACAGACATTTATCTAACCTACTCATAAATATTTCCAGAGATGGAGATTCCACAACTTCCCTGGGCAATTTATTCCAGTGTTTGACTACCCTAACAGTAAGCAACTTTTTCCTAATGTCCAACCTAAAGCTCCCTTGCTGCAATTTAAGCCCATTGCTTCTTGTTCTATCCTCAGAGGCCAAGATGAACAAGTTCTCTCCCTCCTCCTTATGACATAGATACCTGAAAACTGCTATCACGTCCCCCCTCAATCTTCTCTTTTCTAAACTAAACAAACCCAAATTCTTTTCAGCCTTCCTTCATAGGTCATGTTCTCTAGACCTTTAATCATTCTTGTTGCTCTTCTCTAGACCCTCTCCAATTTCTCCACATCTTTCCTGAAATGTGGTGCCCAGAACTGGACACAATACTCCAACTGAGGCCTACCCAGTGCAGAGTAGAGCGGAAGAATGACTTCTCGTGTCTTGCCCACAACACACCTATTAATGCATCCCAGAATCATGTTTGCTTTTTTTGCAACAGCATTACACTGCTGACTCATTTTCAGCTTGTGGTCCACTATAACCCCTAGATCCCTTTCTGCCGTACTCCTTCCTAGACAGTCGCTTCCCGTTCTGTATGTGTGAAACTTATTGATTGTTCCTTCCTAAGTGGAGCACTTTGCATTTGTCTTTATTAAACTTCATCTTGTTTACCTCAGACCATTTCTCCAATTTGTCCAGATCATTTTGAATTATGACCCTATCCTCCAGAGCAGTCGCAACCCCTCACAGCGTGATATCATCTGCCAACTGAATAAGCGTACTTTCTATGCCAATATCTAAATAGTTGATGAAGATATTGAACAGAGCCGGTCCCAAAACAGACCCCTGCGGAACCCCACTTGTTATACCTTTCCAGCAGGATTGTGAAACATTAATAACTACTCTCTGAGTACGGTTATCCAGTCAATTATGCACCCACCTTGTAGTAGCCCCATCTAAGTTGTATTTGCCTAGTTCACCGAAAATATCATCATAAGAGACTGTATCAAACACCTTACTAAAGTCTACATATACCGCATCCACAGTTTCTCATTTATCCACAAGACTCGTCATCCTATCAAAGAAAGCTATCAGATTGGTTTGACATAATTTGTTCTTTACAAATCCATGCTGGGTGTTCCCTATCACCTTGCCACCTTCCAAGTGTTTACAGATGATCTCCTTAATTACTTGTTCCATTATCTTCCCTGACACAGAAATTAAACTAACTGGTCATGCATCTGACGAAGTGGGTCTTTGCCCACGAAAGCTTATGCTCCTACACTTCAGTTGGTCTATAAGGTGCCACAGGACTCCTCGTCGCTTTAACTGGTCTGTAGTTTCTTGGGTTGTTCTTATTTCCCTTTTCCAGTCTTCTGGAATCTCTCCTGTCTCCCATGATTTTCCAAAAATGATAGCTAGAGGCTCAGATACCTCCTCTATCAGGTCCTTGAGTATTCTAGGATGCATTTCATCAGGCCCTAGTGACTTGCAGGCATCTAACTTTTCTAGGTGATTTTTAATTTGTTCTTTTTTTATTTTATCTTCTAAACCTACCCCCTTCGCACTAGCATTCACTATGTTAGGCATTCCCTCAGACTTCTTGGTGAAGACTGAAACAAAGAAGTCATTAGGCATCTCTGCCATTTCCAAGTTTCCTGTTACTGTTTCTCCCTCCTCACTGACCAGTGGGCCTACCCTGTCCTCGGTCTTCCTCTTGATTCTAATGTATTTATAAAAAGTCTTCTTGTTTCCCTTTATTCCCGTAGCTAGTTTGAGCTCATTTTGTGCCTTTGCCTTTCTAATCTTGCCCCTGCATTCCTGTGTTGTTTGCCTATATTCATCCTTTGTAATCTGTCCTACTTTCCATAGTGAGGATGATTCTTGCCCATGGACACCAAGAGTTGGACAGCTTATGTGTTGGGGTTGGAGTCTGAGTGATTACAAGGCTTCTAATAATAAAATCCCTTTGCAGAGTGAGAAGCGGGACTGGTACTCCAGCACTAGGTGATTTGAACAGCTGCATGCTTTGGAAGTCTTTAACTGACTTACTATGGATGAACCTGACCTCCCATTTTCCTCATGTGGGGAGTCCCTGGTGCTCTCCTAGGAGACGAAAATGCCCCAGGGTTTGGGCTCCCCCTGAAGCGCGTGCTCCACCCCCAGGAAGCCACGCAAGCTGGATTTGCGCGTGCACCCACAGAAAGCCGTGCAAGCTGCCTTTGCGTACGCACCCTCCCCGGACAAAAGAAAAAGGGGGGGAAGGGGCAGCCAAAAAACGTTTTGCTTGGGGCAGCAAAAAACCTAGAGCCAGCCCTAGTAGGCAGGAGCCAGTGCATGGGACAGCTGGCTTTTGAGCCATCTCCCCACGCACACTGGCTTCCACACCTCCACCCCCACCCTCCAGTGCAGCTGCCTCCCCGAGTAACTGCTGAAATTTTCAGCAGTTACATGATTATATAATTAAGCACATTTCAACATCCCTAATAGATATGTATAAAAACACAAATGTATCTGCTAATGCAGGACAACAAAAATGTGGATTAGTGTGTCATGGAATGCAATCAAAATCAACATTTTCATATTATAAATCACTGCCAGTGAGATTTTAAGAACTGGAGTAAAACTTATATCCTCTGTGTGATATTCTCCACTTAGCTACTGAAAACATTATATAATACAAAAGTGTTTACAGAACACCCATACAACCCACAGAATTACAAAGATAGACAGAAGGCATACCTGTTGTAGGAACAGAGATGATTGGTTGGTTCCTAAGATGTTCAGGTAATACGTCTTCAGAACCAGTTTCTATATCCTGATTTGACTTGAGAACTTGTTTGGTATGAAAAAATAACATCAAAATCAATTACTATAACAGGAACAAATGTTATAGTTGAGAGAGCAGAAACCCATAAAGAAAACATTTACTTACTATCCATTAACAGAAATTATATAATCAAAGGGAAGTAAGCAGAATCTGTCTAAAATTTCAACTTAAGTTCTAACTTCTAAATCTAAGTAAAAATGTGGACAAAATACCAAATGAAATCAACAGTATTTTTGGAGAAAAGGCGGCAGGATTTGGCCTTCAGGAAAATCTCTTTATTTCAAGAAGAATTTTTGTATGTTTATTTGAATATCTTTAAGAACAGGGATTTCTCTTTTATAGTTTTATTATTTGAAATAAGATTAAAATGCTAAAAATTAACAAGATATTCAATACTTTTAAGCTTTTTATAATTATATCAAAATGAGAAAACACTAATACATAAAAACAGATTTAGAAAAAAATTGGTTGCAATAGTATAAAACCACTAACAGATTACAAGCGGTATTTTACCTGTATCTGTATTTGTGCTTGCATCTTGAGTTTCTGCAGGTTTTTTCATTGTGGAAGCCATGCAATGTAGGCCTGCTGAAGTAGTAATAGCCTCTCCAATTGTATCTAAAATAAGGAAATATATAATCATTGTCCACAATTAGAATAAGAATTATTTTTAAATGAGAAATATACCATAAACTAGCCATATGAGACAAATTAAGTAACTGCTATAATTCTAGTGTCTGTTCTACAGTATTTAACTTAGAAGAAATTCAACTATTTCAGAAAACATACTTTATAAAAATATTGGTGGAAATATGTGTCCAATTTCAAACCTTATGTAAAAGGATCCAACTACACTGAAATCTATGTGGTTGTACTTAGACAAAGCCTGAATTTGGCCTAGTAACTTTTAAATACTTTTTATTATATATTATAAAAAGTTGTACTTGTCTCCATGTTTTAAAGAAAAATATATTTACATATATGTTTGATTTATTCTTCTTATTTTTGACTTGTATTTTGATAAGGCATTCAACTATTTGTCTAATATCCATGGTCAGGAAATGGATTTTCCTCTCTTTTTTTCTATTAGCAATACTAAATTTGATGTTGAACTAATGAGTTGGAAAGAGTACACCGGCCACATTTTTCCACACATGCACTCTTGCTCCTTTGACCGGATAGAGGACAGATCATTTTCAGAATAACCTAGGTAATTTGCTTCTTGAGACACCCTGTATTCTATATAATCAATATGTTCATTTCAGTAAAAGTGGAATAATACCTCTTTTATTTAAACTGCAGAAAAATTTTATAAACCTTGAAAAAATATTTTTCCTCAACAAGTACAGTTAGCATAATCACTGTAATGAACACCCAACCTCCCACTCATTTTGTTTTCTCTTTCTTTTGCAGTGTTCTAGGGGACAAACAATGCAGGGACATTATACAATTATAAACATTATACAATTATAAAATTTATTCTGCTGTAAACTTGGAAAAACCCTATTCACTTCAATGGAATTACTCTGACTGCACATTTATGTTTAACTGAGGTCAAAATCCAGCCCACAGATTCTAAATTTGATAGGATTTTTTGTATGGTTGTTTTGGTAATACCTTTCAAAATTTCAGTGCAAGGAGAACTGGCCTTATGTCACAGATCATCATGAACTAGCAGAGATCTTCATGATTTTTTTGTGGAAATCTTGGAAGCCATGAAGGTGTTTTCCCTAATCTACATTTTGTAATGTTGCATCTTCAATTTTGTGATGTCTTCATGTTGGAATGCAACCACTGTGAGAATATTACTCTTCATTATAATCAGCCTGGCAAACAGTTAAACATTTTCAAAGTAGGAACTCAGAATTTTACCAATGAGCTAAGTCTTTGTACGATATCTAACAACCATTCTGGAGGAAAGAGAAAAAAAAAAGCGAGGGCTCAATATTTTAGAATTTTTACAAAAAAAAATGCATGAACATACCAGGTAAAATGAGAAAATTATCTCCATGATAACTGCTGGATTCTGCTTGCTGATCCTGACAGAAGAAAAAAATCATCACAACAGTGTTACAGGATTTTTGGACGATGACAATTTTTAAATAAAGTTATGTTTACTTTTAGAAATAATTTAAACACTCATTAGAAAAACATACTTTCCCCACTCCTCCTCTTTAATTTTAGTATTATTCCTGTACTAAAGTGCCAGTCGGCATGCAACTCCCTCTTTAAAGGATTTTTGGAAGACACATTTAGGCTGTTTCTCACAACAACAAAGGTCACTTTTGACCTTTTTTTTTTTTTTTTTACTTTTTTTTCATTTTAACTAATCTGAGTTTAATCTAGTTCTTTACAGATCTTTACATATACATAGACCTACATAGTTTTCCACCATCAATTTAATATGCCACTTGAGAGGTATTTGAAAAAAAAGAAAAGGACAGAGCTACACATTCACTATATGTTCCTCACACACATGCAACAGCTCTGCGAAGTTGCAATGTACCCTTACAATCAAATATTGAGGATTCTGTCAAAGTCTGGCCAGTCTTGGAAAAAACCCATTCACTCCAATGGAGTTATTCTGACTGCACAAATATGTTTAACTGAGGTCAAAATCCAGCCCACAATGAGAGAGGATTTTTTGTTTGGTTGATTTTATAGGTCACAGATTCATATGTCACTGGCATTTCTAGCCTCTGCCTAGACTGTAGATCAAAACGCCAGACACCAAACTTGACAAGGTTAAGCTACTGTTGTGCTGAGTCCACTACCTATCATACTAATCAGTATTTCTTCATTTTTTCTTTCTATTGCCACTTCTATTTGTTTCTACTCATCTATAAATTAAAAACAACAACAACAAATGGTCCCTCTCCTGCACACATACCCCCTCCCAGATCCTGAACCCCATTCCCCTGCCCCAGGTCACCACCAAAACCCTCTGCAGTCTGCACCCCCTTTTCCCAGGTCACAATTCCCCCTCAAACTTTGCACCTCATCTTTGAGGCTCCCCCCCGCCCAGGCCAGAATCCTCTCCTGTACCCATACTCCCTCCCAGACCCTACAGCCCAATTGCCTGCCCCAGGTCACAACCCCTTCCTTCACCCAAACCTCACACCAGCTCCTGCACCCCAGTCCCTTACCCTGTGCCCCCTTCTGCACGCAACCTCCATCCGAGACTGCACCTCCTCCACAGAAAAGTGCACCCCTTGATCACTTTCAAAACCTTGGAGTGGCCCCCCACCAAAAATTATTGCCCATCTCTGACCTATGGTCTCTGACCCTGGCTTGTCTTCGATCGACTCTTGCTTACTGAACCTGACCCATTGACCGCCAACCCTGCCCAGCTGTGACTACCTAAGCTAAACTACATATATAGTGTTATAGCAGAATCTTATTTGCTCTGTCTTTTCCCTAATTGTGTTCTGAAGTGCTCTAAGCAACACAAAGATTTTTTTTTAAATCAATTGTAGAAAAGAGCCTTGATGTCCTCTATTCTTTGTGAGAACAGCTGTATTTCTAAATTATGTAAAGGAAATACATACAACGGTACATTGGTGGGAGCCTTAAATGTGAATATTAAATTAAAATACAGTACTACCACACTTAAGCAAGTTTTAAATAAAAATGACCTAAAAAACATTAGAGAGTTTCTGGACAAGTGATTATAAATGTCATAGAAATACTATGGAATAAATTACTAGCTATATCAGAATTACAATCACTTTGGGGATTTTTCATAAATACAAGCCAAGTAATTTTTTTTCTGGATTGTAACTTCTTTTGATTGAGCAAAAAACCCTTATCCTTAGAAAAGGGAATAGCTCATGTCCCAATTTTATAGGCTTGGTATTGAAATTACTTCACACAACACAAGATAGTAGTAATGAAAATACCCTGAAGAATTTATTTTGGTAAAAGAGGGATTTATCTCTGGCTTAGAGGAAAATCCAAGTATGCAAGTAAGAAAAGATACATGAGATCACTAAAGAAGTATTGGAAAGATGGAGGAGGTGTTGAGCATGGTTTTGTTTATATTAAATGTTTGCTCATTGCTTCTCTTTTATCGTTATTTAAAAATCAATAAAAAAGAAAGAAAATGTTAATTATTTTCTTATACCTGTATCTCAGTTTCCATGTCATCAGTACTAATAATGGAATCATCTGGGCGGAATGTCACACTTGCTTTTTTCTTGTCTGCCCTCTCTTTTATCTGTTTCTCAGCACGTCTCTTTTCCCTAAAAACGTATCAGATAATAGAAACATCAAGCATTTTTTCTAATAAGCAAGAAATAATATATTCCTTAAGAAGGTTATTGTTAAGCGAGTAAAGACAGAGTTAACTGCTGTTTAATTGAAACTAATTAAACCTAGGTATGGTATTCATAAAATATTTAACAAACCCTTAAAACATTTGAATTCTAATCAAAATAATGTACGGGTTATCTAAGAACTTGTTTAACTCATTTATTATTATAAATCTGTAATAGAAGACAGTGTATTGTCTTAAATACTACAATCATGGGCAGTGGGTGAATGTAGGGCTGGGGGAGACAAGGCCCCAGTCCCACCCCCACCCTTCTGCCCAAGGTCCTGCCCTCCGCAGGAGCCAAGCTCCCACACAGAAGCCTCCCCAGCTCTGGAAGACTACAGGGAGGGCAGGTGTCACATGGCCCCAGCCTTCCCAGCCCTGGAGAACCACAGGGAAGGCGGCAGCACATAGCTCCACCCTGGAACATGGCGAAGGAAAGTGGTGCACAGCTCCAGCCTCCCTAGCTCTGAAGCATGGAGAGGGTGCACTGCCCCAGCATCCGCAGCCATGAATCACGCTAAAGCAGTAGGCATTCTTGCGGTGGAGTGTGGGAGGAGTCATGCCTGGCCATTTGGGATGCCTGGCCTTCCCCCACCTCTTATACCCATTGCCCATGATAACAACTGATAACATTTTAAAGACCTATTTCGTCAGATGTCATGCATCTGACGAAGTGGGTCTTTGCCTACGAAAGCGTATGCTCCAACATTTCAGTTAGTCTATACGGTGCCACAGGACTCCTTGCCATTTTAAAGCAAGATATCTGAAAATGAAATCAGTTATTCTTACTTGTGTGTCAATAGCTAAGTTCAGGAGTTTGTGTTTCTAACCAAAGTTTAAAGGCATCAGAACAACACATGGCAGTGCTCTACTCTCTGTGCTTTGATGTCATTAACTCTTTCAAAGGGGAAACAGAATGCTTAACTGTCATGATAATAATCTACTGATGCTGCAGAAAAACTGCAGGGGCAAAGTAGGTACAGCTTAAGTGGGAAACTAAGAATTGGTATAGTTTGTATTGATCATGTAATGAAAATCATTCTAGATTAATGTGAAATAACAAAGATCAGTTTCAAAGACTTCATTCATCTGGCAAAGTGGGTTCCAGCCCACCAATGCTTAAGCCCAAATAAATGTATTAGTCTAAGGTGCCACAGGATTCCTCATTGATTTTGTTCAAGCAGACGAGTATGGCTACCTCTCTGAAAAAAGATCATTAAAAGTCATGAAATATACATCCAGTAAAAACAGAATTAGATTAAGAACTCAACTGTGTACAGGCAGTCCCCGGGTTACATGGATCCGACTTACATCGGATCCCTACTTACAAACGGGGTGAGGCAACCCTACACTAGCTGCGCCGCCCCCCCCCCAGCAGACCACCGAGACCCGCCGCGGTCCTGCCGCTCACGTCCTCCGCAGCGAGAAAAGCTGCTCCGCGTCTCCCTGGTCTGCAGGACTGAGGGAAGTGAGGTGTGGGAGAATAAAATTGAGCTCTGGAGAAATGTTTGGCTAGAGTTTCCCCTACAATATGTACCAGTTCCGACTTACATACAAATTCAACTTAAGAACAAACCTACAGTCCCTATCTTGTACGTAACCCGGGGACTGCCTGTACTCATTCGGATCAATGGGAATTTTGCCATTCACTTCATTAGGTTCACAATCAGACTCAATGACTTTACAAGTACATTTTCATCATCCTGTCAATGGGACTAGAACCCCAACCCAAATGAAACTACTCCAGTGTTCAGAGAACATACTTCCTTGAGGAACACATGCTCTAAAAATCTGACTATTTTGTGATGTGGACAGCTGGCTATTAAGAACTAAACTATGACTACCAAATCATTTCAGAGTAGGCAATGAACAGGATAGATAGTAAAACAGTTTACATCAGAGATTTAGAAGTGAATGGCTCTGTATCCCATTATCAGCCTCCTCCAATTATTTAGCATTCAATCCTATTTTCAGTGAAGCTAGTGCAAAAGCTCCCATTGTAATCAGAAGGCAGTGGCTCAAGTTACAGTAAGCCTCTCCAAATGAAGGCCTATTTTAAAAAAATTGCTCTTACCTTTTTGTATTATTCTGTGTGTGTCTTGTGTCAAATGGTTCAGTGCTAGCTTTTAACAACTCAATCTGAACAGGATGAGCTTGTCCAATGAAGTCTTGTGGTACGCTGGTATACTGGCGGCTTTTCTCAAATGCAATGAGATTTTTAAGCGGGATGAGTTTTGGTGATTGGAACTGTTTGAAAGAGAAGCAGAAAGAGACATTTATAGAAGAGGAAATAAAAAATCATATAGACTATTAAACAGAGTAGGTCCAACTCTGACCTCAGTTATGCAGGTACAAGTCCTAATGCAGTCAATGGTAGAAGGCAACCATGTAGTAGTAGAATCAGACCAAATTACCGAACATCTTTATAAATTATCACCCAGAGGCAATGTAAGAGGCATAGAAATAGGTGATTACACCGTAAACAAAAAGGTGCAATACAAAACAGCTGATGATATAAAAGTAGCTGGTTTATTATGAAAGCTCAACAAAACCATTTCATAATTGTATTTTGCCAAATTGTAAGAACAATCCATCTTTCTTGCAAAACGTTTCCCCAAACTACTACTGTTCAACAAATTCCTATAGTGAGTTGCTGTGGATGAAACTAGGAAATGGGCAATATGCACATAGTTTGAAGAATCTCCAGCTCCCAGGAATTAGTTACTTTTTGATGTATGTTTGCCTTAACAAACAGGAAATTTATTGCAAACTTTTATATTCTAAAAAAACTTAAATATCATTTTCCTTTAAAAATAATGCAAGATATTTCTTACTTGATAACTTCCCTAGATAGCTGCTTCTCTCCCCATTCAACACTAATAAATTAATGCTTCCACCCCAGCTGTGAAATTTCTGAAGCAATCCATTATTATTGTTGAAGGCTCCACCACTAAGCCCCTTTTCATTCAGCTCAGGCCATCAGAAGGATTCTTCCACAGCTATAGAACACTCCAGGAATGAACTATTAGTATTAAAACTACTTGATATGTGATAATTAGCCATTACACAGTTATATGTTTGTCTCCCTTTTGTATTTCAATATTTTACTAGACCAGGGGTTCCCAAACTTTTTCAGATAGGGACCAGTATATCCATTCACGAGCTTTTGGAGGACAGGTAACATTCATTTGCATATTCATTAAACAAATGATGAATATGCAAATAAGTTTCTGGTCCTCCCAAAGCCATCAGTGTCAGCTTTAGCAAAACTTTTGATACGGTCACCCACAATATTCTTGACAGAAAGTTAAGGGAATATGGATTGGATAAGTGGATGGTAAGATGGATAGAAAGTTGGCTAGATCAGGGTTTCCCAAACTTTTTACTTTAGTTGGAAACCATTTTTTTAGTACTGTTTTTGCAGCCTAAAAATATAAATGCATATTAAGAAAAAGAATGAAAAATTAATACATTTTCACTGTGTATTATTTATTCACAATAACAACTGTACATAACATAAATCTTAATTACAATTTAACCAGTAGAATTTTAACAGGTGTAAAGTTTATTTATAATTGAATGAGTTGAATATAAGTCATTTGTGTGCACTTTATAACTTTTAAATAACTAAAAAGAGAACTAATGGAAAGGGTTATGTTGTTTTGCATCACATAGCAACTTAATGTCAGAAGCAAAAGAAGAAAGTTTTATCCTCAAATCTGGTTCAACATTCAATCTATTTCTATATTTATTTTTGAAGAAAACCAAAGATGAGAAACTAGTTTCACACTTATATGTCGTGACGAAAGGCATTAAGAATTTGACTGCTCTCTCAGATAAATGTGAATATTCATTTCTACAGCTCAACCAAAAATCAATCAAGGAGAGTTTATCAAAGTTCTCTTTTAAGGCAGAGTCACAGGAAAGTTCAATTAATGAATCCACTTCTGATAAGCTCAACGGTAGTAATTCTTCATTTTTGGTGTCAACAGTAAACGGGTTCTTAATCCACATTTTACTGGCGTCAACTGGAGGAAAATATTCATTTAAACTTGATGTTAGCCCCATAAGGTGTTCTTTGATTGCTGCAGAAATCACATCTGAGATATTAGTTTCAGCAAATTTTTCTTGTAATTCAGTTGAAGTACAAAAAGACTTCAAGTTTCTCTTCTTAACTCACTGTGCCAATAACCGAAGTCTTTTAATAGTTGCCTCAACTTTTTCATGAACTTTAAAAATATTAATTTTAGTGCCTTGTAAATTCAAACAAATCATTTAAAAAACAAAATATGTCACATAAGTAAGCCACCATTGTTAACCAATCAAATTAATGAAACCTGTCTTTAAATGTAAATATAACATCTTTTGCCGATGGAAGGTGTCACTCCAAGAAAAATAAAACTTCATCCTTCATTTCAAAGTCGTTTCAAAATGTTTCCTTTCAACAGCCATCGAACCTCACAGTGTAGTAAGAGATGCTCATGTTCACTTCCTAATTAGTTGCATAAAGCGGTAAAGATTCTGGAATTCAAAGGACAAGATTTTATATAATTTATAAACTTCACACATTCTTGAAGAGTGGAACTCAAAAGTGATGGCACAGTTTTGACAGCTATTGCCTCTCTGTAAATACTGCAGTGCACCCATAGAGTGTCACGCGCTACAGCTCGAATCCACGGGACAAGCCCAGTGCGAGACCCTGCCATTGCTCGAGCCCATCACTGCTCAGTCCAACACACTTTTTCCAGTCAATATCGCTTCGAATAATAAAATCATTGATTAGCTTAAAAATTTCAGCAGCCATTGTTCTTGTTGGAAGTGGTTTACAAAATAAGAGATCTTCTTGAATGGAGCTTTCATACTCATATCTAACAAAACACATCAACTTGGCAGCGTCAGCTATATCAATGCTTTCATCCACTTGTAATGAAAAAACTGACACTTCTGTATTCGATGAATGAGCGTTTCTTCAATATTTTTCGCCATTTCTTCGATTCTACGTTTCACTGTATTGTTGGATAAAGACAGAGAACCCAACTGATTTCCCTTTTTCCCTCCATAAATACGGGATGCAATAATATTCAGTGCAGGAAGTATTAACCTTTCACCGACAATATGCGGGTAACCTGTCTCAGCTATTACTTTTGAAACTTCGTATGAAGCCAACTCAAAGTTTTCATTTGAAGAGCTCATTGAAAGTGCACTTTTCATGCTTTTTTTTTTTTTTAAGCAAAAGCTAATTCATTTCTCTTATTTATGAAAAAATCTATGGGCTTCCTCATGTATTCTGGATGTTTGCATTCCAAATGGCGTTTCAGTTTTGATGGGTTTCATGCACTTGTCAGATAGTTCTGTGTGACAGATTAGGCATAATGGCAAGTGATTATCACTATCAACACTTATAAAACCAAATTTCAAATACTCATCAGAATAAGTGTGGGTCCAAGGAGTTTTTATCTTCTTATTCTCACTTGGACTAGGTTGCACATCATTCAAACATTTTTTAGTTGTATTTACAGTCACATTCTTCAGCCATTTATCCATATTGAAGATGAAAATGAGAGGGTATGTTATTGAAAATAAATGAAGAAAGCTTAAGCAGTTAACCTAAGAGGACGTGAACGTTGTCCCACTGTGTAGAAACAAACTGAGGCTGCTGTATCACGTGACAGGAAAACCAATGTCAGAAGCTTGGCTGTATGAAAATACACGTGCTTCCGGGGAGACGAAGACCCTTCCTTCTGCCCTTGCCAGGTGGCCTGCGCTCCCCGGCACTGCCAAAGCACTATGCTGCCCCTATAGAGAACCAGCCCCCTGGAGAAGCCACTGAAATCCCATAAGACATAGTCCGCTACTCACCCATGGACACCACCTGCCGTCCAGCAACCCCCGCTGCATCCTCCGTCCAGCCTGGGCCAGGGCTTGGGGACGGGGCGCTGCACGGGCCAGCTGGGAGGCAGGATCTCCCAGCTGCATCCTCCGTCCAGCCTGGGCCAGGGCTTGGGGACGGGGCGCTGCACGGGCCAGCTGGGAGGCAGGATCTCCCAGCTGCATCCTCCGTCCAGCCTGGGCCAGGGCTTGGGGACGGGGCGCTGCACGGGCCAGCTGGGAGGCAGGATCTCCCAGCTGCATCCTCCATCCAGCCCGGACCAGGGCTTGGTGACGCGGCGCCGCACGGGCCAGCTGGGAGGCCGGAACTCCCAGCTGCATCCTCCGTCCAGGCCACGGCTCGGGGACATGGCGCCGCATGGGCATGCTTGGAGCCCAGAACACCCCGGCAGCCACGCTGAGGCCCGGTATATTTTTGCCGCGGCCCGGTATCAGGCCACGGCCATAGTTTGGGAAATGCTGTACTAAACTATTAGGATGTGTTGAATGATGAGAGAAGCTATTAAGGAAATTTTCATGAAATGAGTATCCTCCTGTTGCACAGCTTCTCTCTTCATTAATCTCTAATGGAAAATAGCAAGAAGTGAATCACAAAAGTATGCAGAAAGATACGCAGAGCTTTAATTATTTGTATAATAGAGCTACTGCAGGAATGAAAGTTCTTCCAATATACAGCAAGGCATTGTGTGGAAACAACTGCAGTTGCACCCTATCAATGGATGACTCTTCAGAGAAATGGAAACTTACTTTGCAAATCTTCCCCAGATAAGGCTCATATGCTTTCCCTCACTACCCTAGGGACTTTTGAGAGAGAATTGTTTCCCAAATACTAGCTGGATAAGTGGTGCATGATTTAACATCTTGCCTGAAGCAATGTTGAGGACCTAAGGCCTTGGCTTTTTGGACAGAATGAGATGAAAAGAGTATAATTAGTATTCAATATGCTTCAGACAGATCTTTCAACAGGCAAGAATGCTCATTTCTGCCACAATCTTCAAGAAGTGCTATTATTTCCTAAGAATTACATAAAGAGAAACTTGATCAGAAAGCTTTCCTGGAGCTATATGAATAACCTTTTCCTCGTGGCAACATCTGTGTGGTTCTTATATAGATGGTAGATACAATTTCAAATACTGCTTTTTGGGGTAGCGGTGGTGACAAAAGGTCAATCACGAGCTTGCATTTAAACGGATTAATACTGGCATACTCAAAAGGGAAAAATGGATGTGCCTACCTACAGACACCAGTAGAGAAGGTACATATGCCTCTTTGGTGCTTGACTGAAGAATTCCAATAAACAATTCTAGGGAAACTCTGATGTGGCTGAGATCAACAGACCTTTGTGACTACATCTGTATAACACTAGCATCCAGCAGTCAGGGACTTATTGCACTAAGCCCGTGGTCCCCAACATGGTGCCCGTGGGGGCATTTATGTGCTCCCGCACCAGCATTTTAAAACTACTCACATTCACCCCTGCTTAGAGCAGGGTCGGCAGCCTTTGGCCTGCGAGGGAGCCCGACGCAGCGCTTTGGAGGCTTAAGCCCCGCCCACACCACAGCAGGCAGCCTGCGCAGGCGCTTCAGTAGCCGGAGCAAACCCCATGCTGGTCAGGTCTGGCTGCGAGGCAGCAACAGCGCCCTCTCCCCCCCCCCCCCCATGCAAAACAGCCGTGGCGAGGTCCTTTGTGGTGCAGGAGCTGCGAGCTGGCAGGGGAAGGTCCCTCATGGCCGCTTCCGCCCCCCTGCACAACCCCATTGGCTGGACCTGGACAATGGTAGCTGCAGGAACCTACCAATCCCCAAGTACATGGCCAGGCGGGTCTTGTGGGAGATATAGGAGAGCAGCACGTCTCGCTGGTAAGTGTCCAGTCCCCTAGCTACTCCCACTCCGATATTTTCACCCACAGAACTCTTCTCCCAGACCCTGCACCCAATTCCCTTCCCTGAAGCATAATCCAAACCCCTGGCCTTACCCCCCCCACCCCCAGTAAAATGTCTGATATTTTCAGTTTCTCAGCTGGAAAGCCACTTGGGACATTCTTCCCCTGCCATGTGGAGGGGAGTGTGAAATGTAAAGGTGCCATGATTTTTTTTGGGGGGGGGAGGGGGCTTTTTTTGCTCAACATTTGGACATACCCCCCTTTTTATTATTGCAGAATTTTGTTTAAAAATGAACTATAATTAAAATAAAAATTATCCAATTAAATTAAGTTTCTATCAAATTTACCCAATTCACATTTAATATGAAAATAGCCTTCAATTTCATATTTGATGCCTTTTTTCTATTTTTTCTCCAATGGGGGGGGGGGGCACAAAATTGACATTCTTCCCCCTGCCAAGGTGGGGATGGGGAGTGTGAGATTTAAAGATGCCATGTTTTTTTTTGGGGGGGGGGGGGAGGATGCTTTTTTTGCTCAACATTTGGACATCCTCCCCTTTTTTATTAATGCAGAATTTAAAAAAAAATGAATTTCGATATAATTAAAATAAAAATTATCCAACTAAATTAAGTTTATCAATTTTACCCAATTCACATTTAATATGAAAATAGCCTTCAATTTCACATTTGACGCCTTTTTTTGTTGGCGCCCGCCACACTCTTCTGAAAACATGAATGTGCTATTAGCCACAAAAAGATTGGGGACCACTGCACTAAGCACATACAAAGGGGCAGTCCCTGCCACAGTGAGCTTTCTGTTTCCTCTTGCACTGGAAACAACTTGACTCGATCAATGAATGAAACAAACTCATATACTTTAATGTAAAAAAGGAAAAAGGCATTGAGAAAGAAAAAGACATTCACCACATAGTTGAGGTTGGTCCTGCTTTGGGGCTGGACTTGATGACCTCCTGAGGTCTCTTCCAGTCCTACGATTCTATGATTGATTCCCCCTGCACACTAGAGTTGGGGGACCCAGGCTAGTAGAGTTTATGTGCTCCAGCCCTGCCGGTGGGTGGCAAGGGGCCTGGAGCACCAGCAAGGGCTTCCCAATGCGATGCTTCCCAATGTTATTCATATAATATCTGCTTTCACTTCTTGCATCAGTAGTTTTAGTTCCTCCATTTTATTATCCAAACATCTTATTGTGCAAACATCTTAACTGTTGCTGCTTGGCTTCACTCTAAGTCCTATTGCCAGTACCATCTACCTGTTATCACACAAATCCTCCTCTTAATGTCCATTCTCCTACCCAGTGTTGTTTCTGTCTCTATTGCTGTATCCTTTCTTATGTGATTTTACTCCTTTTTAATGTTAAAAGCAAGCACTGAGTAAGAGCATCTCCCAATCATCTCCCCTGAGTTTCTAGTTTAAAACTCTTAATGAGATGAGTCAGCCACCATGCCTTCCAATACTCAAACATTCCAAGGCCTCCTTGTAACAAGATTGACTGAGACATTGTTGATTATCATAATATTGTCTCACCATGGTTTTCCTTTAGGGAGAGGCAGAATCCCACTGAAGATCATCCGAGCCTCCATTTCCTTAAGCTTCTTCCACAGGCTGGGATAGTCTCCCCTGATATGTTTCAGTGAGAATCTAGTTGTGTCATTTGTTGACACATGAAGAAGAATGAGTAGATTCTTTCCTGCTCCCATTAAGACCCTCTTCAGCTTGAGGTCCACATCGCATTTCTTAGATCCCGACAACAAATCTTTTTGTTTTACTCTGGTGACAGTCTGTTTTTCTCCACAGGGAGTCCCCAATCTCATATACTTGACATTTCCTGGTGATGATACTTAATGTTCTTTTGGCTGAGAGTCCTCTTATCTTTTATTCTTCCTGGCAATTTTCTGGAAGTCATCCTGCACCTTCTCTGGGCATCTCCACTGACTCTTCCCCTCTTCTTATAGGATTAAAGATCCTTCTCTTTTCCCCTATCCTCTCTCCTTCTGTTACAGCCCGCTGTCCCCTTCTTCATTTTCAGAAAACCTGTTCTTGGGCTCTATTTCTCCTTTGCTAGCTGGTCTTCTTGTCTGCATGGTTCTTTGTAGTCATAGAAAGGCCATTTTCCTCACCCAGAAGTCTCCCCTATATGTTCTTAAGTCAAGCTTGCTTCTATCACAATATATTCTGGTAATGAGTTCCAGTGATAGACTGTGTGTTGTGTGGGAAAGTACTTCCTTATATTATTTCAGAAGTGCTGACTATTACTTTCATTGGGTGACCCCTGGTTCTAGTGTTATATGAAGGGTTGTAATGGGATGTATTATGTCCAGAGGCCCCTGCTGAAAGCCTTTCAGCACTACCTCACCCTGCTCCAGAACGACTAGAAGAGGAACTGCAGTCAGTTGCTGTCTGGAACGCAAGGAGAAAGGATTAGGGCTTTAAACTAGGTTCGATGGCGACAGGTAAGCAAAGCCCACAGGTAAGTGGATGTAGGGTAAACTGAGGCAGCCCTAAATGTGCTAGTAGGCCTCTAAACAGCATGACTCCATCCTGGGATCAGGCCTGGGAACACCACAGTCAAGATAAGAGCTGCAGACAGTAAAACGACCCTGGGCACCATAACAACCACACTCAGACAGGACCTCAGTTAGTAACGTAACACATTTTGCTTAAGATAACATTCATAAAATTTGTTTAACTGTCTTGCTTCATTCCTAGATAATGAGCCTGAGAACCAAGTGCTGCACCAACTCAAGGCCATACCCACCTGCTATAGAAATATCATCATCTATGCAGACTAAAGTGTTGTTATTGTTTTGCTGACATGTTTGGCATTTGAACAGTAATCATCTGTATATTAATTAATGAGTTGTTACTTTGCAATGGGCGGAGATATTATGTAATCTTTAGTAGTTCTATTGGATTATGTGCTCATTTCTTCTTGCTGCTAGACCTATCAAATCATTTTTCCTCCGTCGACCTGCTGACTATATAACCTATTGTATTGTGTTAATTAACCAGTGTTCACCAGGGTAACCCTTACATGTCACTCCATCAGCTGGTGTATAATAAATCCTCTGCTTGTTTTCACATGCATCCTGAGTGTCCTGGATTATTTCCAACAGTGGAGAACATGGAGACCTGGGAGATGGGTCGGAAATGGGAGGGAGTGTGGGCTATAATGGCAGAGAGAAAAGAGGGTCAGGGCAAAACTGGGAGGCAAAGTCAAATCAGTATCTTAGATGCCTATATACAAATGAGAGAAGTATGGGTAATAAGCAGGAAGAACTGGAAGTGCTAATAAATATGACATTGTTGGCATCAAAGAAACTTGGTGGGATAATACACTCAACTGGAATGTTTGTATGGAAGGGTACAGCTTGCTCAGGAAGGATAGACAGGGAAAAAAGGAGGTGGTATTGCCTTGTATATTAAAAATGAACACACTTGGAGTGAGGTGGAGATGGACATAGTAAACGGAAGTGTTGAGAGTCTCTGGGTTAGGTTGAAAGGGGTTAAAAACAAGGGTGATGTCATACTAGGAGTCTACTACAGACCACCTACCCAGGTGGAAGAACTGGATGAGGATTTTTTAAAACAACTAACTATATCATCCAAAGCCCAAGATTTGGTGGAGATGGGGGACTTCAACTATCCAGGTATATGTTGGAAAAATAACACAGCGGGGCACAGACTATCCAATAAGTTTTTGGACTGCATTGGAGACTTTTTATTTCAGAAGGTTGAAAAAGCTACCGGGGGGAAGTTGAGAATTTGAAAGTGGAAAGGCAGCTTGGGTGAAAGTGATCATGAAATCATAGAGTTCACAATTCTAAGGAAGGTTAGAAGGGAGAACAGCAAAATAGAGACAATGGTTTTCGGGAATGTGGATTTTAGTAAGCTTAGAGAGCTGATAGGTAAGGTCCCATGGGAATCAAGACTGAAGGGAAAAACAATTGAGAAGAGTTGGCAGTTTTTCAAAGGAACATTGTTAAGGGCCCAAAAACAAGCTATTCTGATGTGTTGGAAAGATAGAAACTATGGCAGAAGACCACCTTAGCTTAACCACGAGATATTGCATGATTTAAACACAGAAAAGTAGTCTCATAAAAAATGGAAAGTAGGACAAATTACAAAGGATGAATATAGGCAAACACAGGAATGCAGGGGCAAGATTAGAAAGGCAAAGGCACAAAATGAGCTCAAACTAGGAATAAAGGGAAACAAGAAGACTTTTTATAAATACATTAGAAGCAAGAGGAAGACCAAGGACAGGGTAGGCCCACTGGTCATGAGGAGGGAGAAACAGTAACAGGAAACTTGGAAATGGCAGAGATGCCTAATGACTTCTTTGTTTCGGTCTTCACCGAGAAGTCTGAAGGAATGACTAACACAGTGCATGCTAGTGGGAAGGGGGTAGGTTTAGAAGATAAAATAAAAAAAGAACAAGTTAAAAATCACCTAGAAAAGTTAGATGCCTGCAAGTCACCAGGGCCTGATGAAATGCATCCTAGAATACTCAAGGAGCTGATAGAGGAGGTATTTGAGCCTCTAGCTATCATCTTGATAAAATCAGGGGAAACAGGAGAGATTCCAGAAGACTGGAAAAGGGCAAATATAGTGCCCTTTTTAAAAAAGGGAAATAAGAACAACCCAGGAAACTACAGACCAGTTAGTTTAACTTCTGTGCCAGGGAAGATAATGGAACAAGTAACTAAGGAAATCATCTGTAAACACTTGGAAGGGGGTAAGGTGATAGGGAACAGCCAGCATGGATTTGTAAAGAATAAATCATGTCAAACCAATCTAATAGCTTTCTTTGATAGGATAACAACTCTTGTGGATAAGGGAGAAGCGGTGGATGTGGTATACCTAGACTTTAGTAAGGCGTTTGATACGGTCTCGCATGATATTCTTTTCAATAAACTAGGCAAATAAAACTTAGATGGGGCTACTATAAGGTGGGTGCATAACTGGCTGGATAACCATACTCAGAGAGTAGTTATTAATGGTTCACAATCCTGCTGGAAAGGTATAACAAGTGGGGTTCCGCAGGGGTCTGTTTTGGGAACGGCTCTGTTCAATATTTTCATCAACGATTTAGATATTGGCATAGAAAGTACACTTATGAAGTTGGCAGATGATACCAAGGTTGGAGGGGTTGCGACTGCTCTGGAGGATAGGGTCATAAATCAAAATGATCTGGACAAATTGGAGAAATGGTCTGAGGTAAACAGGATGAAGTTTAATTAAGACAAATATAAAGTGCTCCACTTAGGAAGGAACAATCAGTTTCACACATACAGAATGGGAAGCGACTGTCTAGGAAGGAGTACGGCAGAAAGGGATCTAGGGGTTATAGTGGACCACAAGCTGAATATGAGTCAGCAGTGTGATGTTGTTGCAAAAAAAGCAAACATGATTCTGGGATGCATTAACAGGTGTGTTGTGAGCAAAACACGAGAAGTCATTCTTCCGCTCTACTCTGCGCTGGTTAGGCCTCAGTTGGAATATTGTGTCCAGTTGTGGGCACCGCATTTCAAGAAAGATGTGGAGAATTTGGAGAGGGTCCAGAGAAGAGCAACAAGAATGATTAAAGGTCTAGAGAACATGACCTATGACAGAAGGCTGAAAAAATTGGGTGTGTTTAGTTTAGAAAAGAGGAGACTGCGGGGGGACATGATAGCCGTTTTCAGGTATCTAAAAGGGTGTCATAAGGAGGAGGGAGAGAACTTGTTCATCTTGGCCTCTGAGGATAGAACAAGAAGCAGTGGGCTTAAACTGCAGCAAGGGAGATTTAGGTGGGACATTAGGAAAAAGTTGCTCACTGTCAGGGTAGTCAAACACTGGAATAAATTGCCCAGGGAGATTGAAAAATCCCCATCTCCGGAGATAGTTCAGAGTAGGTTGGATAAATATCTAGCAGGGATGTTCTAGACAGTATTTGGTCCTGCCATGGGGGCAGGGGACTGGACTCGATGACCTCTCGAGGTTTCTTCCAGTGCTAATATTCTATGATTCTAGGTGCCTGACTGGCTGCAAGAGCAGCAGAATTATGCATAGGTCGGTGCAAAACTGGCTGCCCTCAAGACCAAGCCAGACCAGGCCAGGATAGCGTGATGGGCCCTGCTGGTGCAGTTCATGGCTGAGCCAAGTGATGGCTGGCAAAAGGACATCAACTGAGTATACTGAGATGGTCCAGGTGGGCTATTAAAGAAGGGAATGTCTCTGGTAGGAAGCCTTAATGAACTAGTCTCATATCAGGGCCATGAGAAAGAACCAGAAACTATGTATTTTGGAAGGGAAGACAATGTGTGTATAATTCAGCCAGAAGCCTGAGTCACAGAAGACTCTTTGAAAGAATCATTGATAGGGGGAGGGAGAGGCACTGAGAAGAGGAGGGGTGCAACCCTATTGTATGAATTGAAAGAAAAGTAGGCTCACACACAACAATTAGAGGTGAATGCCAGTCTGTTAAAAAATGAATTATTGCAGGCACTTTCAATCAGAGAGGGGGTGCTTGCAAAAATGTAGCCACTGATTTTAGTTTAATATTCATTTAATGTATGATATTCTGATTAATCAATCTGTTATATTCTATATATTCATATGTTAATCAAAATTAACTTGCACCTAAGCATCATGACCAAGGCTTGACAAATGGCAGCGAAACCTACTCGCCAGCCCTGCATTGCACAAGATCTGCATTGCGTATGCACGCGTTGCCGGTAAACGGGGTGACCGGCTGAAATCTACTCGCCCTGGGCGAGTAGATTCAGTGATTTGTCGAGCCCTGATCATGACAACCTCCACATTCACATTGAGAGGAAGGAGAGCTGTTCAGGAGCCCTGCTTTTTTCTCTAAGGAGCTGAAGACCCACTTGAATATTCTGGGAGTGGTCTTTGGATCTTGGAGGAAACTTTCCTCCACCAGCTCAGGTCTATTGTGGATTTTACTCCAAGCCAGTTGGATAACATCTTTATGATCTTTAGACTTTCTCCCTGAGATGTTAAGATGCTCCTGAGCTTCCGCACTTCGGGAAAGAGGGTACTCATCATCTCAGTACAACTCTCTGTCCTTTGACTGTGAGGGTTGGCTATAATTCATCCTCAGTAGAGCCTGTAAATATCGCCAGACATCGGAAAAACTTTAGAGCAATGTTTGCTGAACAGCTCTACCATCCCAGAATGAGGGAAAAGAAATCCTTGAGGGGAAGAACATTTGTTGTGGGTCCACGTGATTGAAACAAACACTTGTCAAATACCTGACTGGATATGGGGGTGGAGGAAAAGATTATAAGTCTTTACCATATGAAAATGTAATACAAATTAAGGTTATAAAACAAAATGGTGGGGAGAAACTAGCCCGCCAGCTTGTTACTTTGCTGGTGACAGAAAATCTGGTGACCTGAGCTGAATTTGGGGGAGAAGAGGAATCTGTACCTCCTACAAATTATACAGGGGAAGGCATTATTCCACTAGTGAGGAATGATTCAACAAGAAAGATGCATATTTAATTGCAACATAAAAATATATTCCCAAAATGCATTACCTTGTTTCTTGGAGGTAAATCAGTGTGAAGAATTGATAGTCCTGTGTGCTGTAATTTATCTCTGGAGTTAGTCTCCTCTGTTACAGATCTAATGGGTATTAAAGAAGCAGGGATTGGTGGTCTTGTAATTGATGGAAATCTAGGTGCTGTGTTAAGCTGCAGGTGCAGTAAAGGAATTCCAGTTGAATGCTGGTAAGTTCCATAGAAAGAACTCAATGGTTTCTCTTCATTCACGTTTGTATGAAGGTAATGCTGAAGAGGAAGATTTTGCTCCTCTTCATACTGATTGTGATTAAATATTTTAGGAGGCCCCTTACTTATAGCTTCTGACCACCACTTCTTCTCATCACGTACTTGCCTTATTTCATGATATTTATTCAAGTGTGGTGCTGAATTAGTTTTGGCTCCTAGGGTACATGATAGTGGAGGGTTCTGTAAAGAAGGAGATAAATCCCAAGCTACTCTGGGTTGGGGGAGAGGCCTGATCAAAGCTTGTGAAACTTTTAATGGATATAAATTGAGTGATTTAAAACTACCAGCTTCAAGTTTAAGCAAAGGAAAGCCATTTTCATAACGTAAGGATTTTGCAACTGGGATAAGTTTGGATGTCTTCTGGTTTTCTATGGAAGGAGATAACAGATGAAGCAATTTGGCTGGAGCTGAAGGAAGCAATTTTTCAGGTGCTTGAATAAACCCCATTCCATTGGACTGGCTCTCTGATAGGCTTAAAGAAATATTCACATCTGGATGATTCTAAATGAAAAAAGAATACAAAATAGCACTTTAAATTACATATAAGATTACAATAAATCATTACTAGGTGTGGCCTGTATTACATGGTAATTCTCACAAATACAATTATTACAAGAAAGTTGTTTAATTTTTCAAATGGAATAACATCTAATGTGCTTCCTCCACTTAAAGAATAATGTTTTGTTTTACCTACATGTGTACTTTCTTTGCTGGTTTGATCATTTAGGATATTTCTTTCTTGAGGATGAGAGCTACTCTTTTTAAACTTTCCAACACTTTCTTTACTGGGCAGTTGAGTTTCTGAAGAAATGTCTGTAGACTGTATAGGTACGAATGTGTCAGTACAATTGCTTCTTTCAGTGTGTAAAGCCTGGTTTCCTCCCAGCTGAATAGACTGAGGTTGCTGCAGAATATGCTGCACATTTGGCAGGCTGGCAAAGGACGACCCTACTATTTGCATTAAGCTCAGAAAGTTGATTTGCTGCAGCTAGAATGTAAACAAAAATAAAGCTAACATTAACAAAGTCACAAAATGGGTTTTGGGAAAAATTCTCTGGTTAATTTTTGTTTACAGATGTGTGATTATCCTATTAAAATAGATAGCAACTGAGAACTCAATAGAGCAGAATCAATATTTCTTTCATATTACATATATCTATCTTATTGTATCAATAACACGCAGCCATTTGCATTCCTTTATTTCAGCAGAAAGAAACTTAAGCCTGAATACCACCAGGATGAAACAGTCTTACAATATATTTTAGAAATATGCATCTGTATGTTTGTCCATCTGTGAGTCTGTTTGTTCAAGAACACCTCCTAAATGGGAAGAACTAGGACCACCAAATTTGATATGCAGCTTCCTCTTATCATAACTTAAGCACAGTCAGGGTTTGGTTGTACCAGGACAATGGGAAGTGCCTGGAATTTGATTGTTTCTCATAAAATGGAAAGGGAGAGTCTAGTATATGGGGGTGGGCAAAAGCCTCTCAGCAGGCTGAGCTGTGATCCGGCCCGTGAGGCAGAACCAGGCCCCGCCTCCTAACGCAGTCATTGGCAACCTCCAGCACACGTGCTGATTTTCAGCAGCATGGGGAAGGGAGCTCAGCTCCGCCCTTCCTCCCCTGCGCAGCTGCTGGAGAGCACTCCCTCCTCCCTGCAGCAGATTAGGCTGCAGTGGGAGGAGGCAGCGCTGGGGCTCCTCAGCAGCACTTCAGGTGGGACCAGAGGTGCCACTGCTGCAGCCACGCAATTCACAGCCGGCCCAGAAGACTGGAGAAGCTCTGCTGTGGCCACGAGGTCCAGGGCTGGTCCCAGAGGCTGGAGGTGCCGCAGCCACATGGTCCATGGCCATGGCAGTGGCACTTCTGGCCTCTGCTGCTGGCCCTGGATAATGTGGGCGGCCCCAGACCGTGTCAACAGCAGCAGCAGGGCCTCCGGGGCTGGACCACATGGACCCCGGCAGCGGGGCCTTCCATCGGCATGGCCAGAACAGCGTGGCTATGGCCATTGCTGAAAGGGGGCAAGAAGCCAGGTCAGGTCTCCCCCTCATGCCCAAACCCCCCCTCCCCCACACTGCAATCCCCTCAACTTCCCTCCCCCTCATGCCAATACCCAGCACCCCCAACTTACTCCGACACTCTCCCTTGTTCCTGCACCCTCTCTCCTGGCCACACACTGCACTCTCCCTGAACTAAAAGGTAAGATCTGCATCTTTATTTATTAATGAAGTTGCTGTAAGTAGGACTATTACTGACATTAAAAAGTATCACTGGCAGTATCAGACCCGTACCTAGAGGGTGAATAAGTCAAATCTCAGCACTCCATCTCTGAAAAGTTGCTGACCCCTGTCTTAGCGCATTGCCTGGGTGCCGGAGATATGTGAGCCCTTTAAACTGCTTCTATTTAAAGGGCTCGCACTTATTGGGTGGCTGCGTTGCCTGGCAGCCACTCAGCAGGCACAAGCCCTTTAAACAGAAGAAACTGAAAGAGCTCACAGCTCTCAGTCCCACTGGCCCATTGCCTGGGAAGTGCCCAGGAGGCATGAGCCCTTTAAACTGCTTCTATGCAAAGGGCTTGTGTCTGCTGGGCGGCTGCCAGGCAACATGTTAGCAGTGGGCCCAGGAGCTGTCAGCCATGTTATGTGAATTCTAAGCCTCCACCCCAGACAACTCTGGGAGGAGGCTAGCCCCCAGCACCCTCCCATCTACTCCAGGTACCTTCTATTGGCCAGAAGTCAGGAGGCAGGAACCCCAGGCCAAGCAAAGCTCCTGGCAGGGTAGTTCTCAATCCCGCCCCTTCTGCCTGTGGCCTGGCCCCTTCTGCCTGAGGCTTGCGGCTATTTCCAAAATTTGTGAAGTGGCTCCCTTTAAAAAATGATTGCCCATCCCTGGTCTAGTAAAAGGGCATTATACTCTAGATAGCATGACCACAGGGTGGCAAGTAAGGGGCCAGAGATGGGGACCAGGACAGCTATAACCCCACTGGCCCAGCAGAGGCAGGAGTGGAACAAGGGACAGCTCTACTATATAGTTGAGAGTGTGGGAAAGAGCGAGAGCAAGAGAGAGAGAGAGAGCGCGCGCGTGCGCGTTCCAGCAGGGGACATGCACCCCTCCCCCAGCTGTGCCAGTGGAGACTTAGCCTGAGGAAGGGTTCACCCTATTTTTGTATTGCCCACTCTCCTCTTCCCAGCATGGAGAGGAACTTCTCACCTGGCCCCAAGCTGCTGAATGTCATAAGAGGTGGCTGGGGTTGTCCTTTCTCCCAGGGGCAGCCTGCATATTAAACCCTTCATCCCCATCCCCATTTCAAAACAATGATTTAAATAAAGAAAAACAAAACTTATTTGAGATAAGGAGCTGAGCAACACCAGATAAAGCTTCTACTTTCAAATATACCAGCATTAACTCATTATTATTTTATTTATACAGTTACTATGGGTTCATAACATCCCTAATTGATATGAATAAAGCACATCAGGAGAATATTAAAAACAGTTAGACCTCCTGAAAACACAATTATCCAAATGTACTGCTCCTCAAATTCACAAGCCTTCAGATTAAGTCAAAAGCATAATGAATCATGCCTAAAAATAATTGGCTTCTATCTTTAATTACCTGCAACCCAGAAATGTGCATAAAAGCATCACGGAATAACACTGAAAGCAATAATTTTCATGTAGCGTATTTGTAATTGAATAATTTAATCTGTGTTGATTATTTTTAATAATGAAATATTCTTACCTGAACTAATTTAAACATTTCATTTTGGAGCATCTGTCTGACAGCTTCTGAAACATTTGATGGTTCTGCTATCAACTCTCCTTCCTGGACTTCTTGCTTCTTTGAACATCCCGGACCATCATAGGGAACACTTGATATACCCGTAAGAGAAGGTTGATCACCACATACACAAATCTCTGTGTTACTTGAAAGTATTGGGAATAAAAACAATAATTTTTAGATACTTTCCAAGATATATGGATTCTGAACACTGAACCTAACAATACTTCTAAAGCTTTTAAAAATTTTCAGGATGAAAAAAAAGTCAAGAGACATTTTTAATTTTTTTTTTGGGGGGGGGGGGGGGGCGCCTCTAATGGGCAGCAGATATCTGGCCAAACCTGCTTAGATTCTGTGATCTCACAGGATTGCAGCACAAACTGGTGTGGCTTAAAGGCACATACCAAAATATGCAGTAAATGCAAACATTATTTATACATTTATTGTAAAGTAATACGCTAAATATCATATTAACATTGAAAATTTAATAAGAATAATCTGTAATTTACTACATAAAGCACTACAGTTTATCTTACCTAGGAGCATCTGCATTCATTTCTAAACCAAATGAATGAGGAACAGTGCTGGAAACAGCCTCAGTCAGACCAAAGAAAAAGACAAAAGGTAAGTTTATTATAAATTTACAACCTTTTATTATAGGTGTATCATTTTTTCAATATATGAAACAATTTTTGAAAGATTTTGTATGTAAAACACAAGCTTGTTTACCTATGCATGTAAATTTAATCCAAGTCATACTGAACTGAGTACCTTCTATCCTTGTATAACACTGCAACTAAGGATACAACTGTTGATTGTTTATGTTAGGTCTCCATAGCAATCATTAACTGACTCAAACATAATGGTTGAATAGATTTTGACTATTCACACAAACACTAAGCAATAAAAAAGCATGAGAACTTATTTGACTTGGCAATACAAAGGAAAATATCATATTTAGGGCACTTTGTGAACATGACTGAAATTTGTATTTCTAAAAAGAAAAGGTAATATAATGCAATAACTCCTGAGGATGCTATTAATATGCACTATTTTAAATGGTAATAAAATACTAATAAAGTCTTTAGAAAACTATGTAGTTTTAAAGATTACAATAAATTGCAAGCAAATTGAGGACATTATTCCTATATCCATAATCATAATGTAAGTATTAGAAAATAATATAATTACATGCCTTCATCACCGGTAAGGCATTATCTGGAATTCTAGAAAGTCAGAAGTGAACATTTTATACTAATGTAAGTAAAGTAAAGTAAGTAGACTCAAGCAGTGAAACAGATTGGAAGGAGTGACTGACACAAGTTTGCCAGCTTGAAAGGAGTTAAGCTGCTTTCTTCCAATCATCAAGAAAAATATCAGGCCAGCAACTGGGGACCTTGATTCCAGACAGTGAACACAGCATAAATACGAAGTGACTTTCTTTGAGAAAATTACAACTGAATCAGACAAGTAAACGACATAGATTATCATTTCAAACATAAGACCATGAGACACACTTAAGGAAGAGAGCGTCTCTGCACAGTTCTTGTAATTCCTTATGTGTTTTTCATTGCAAATACAAATGCTTTAACTCTTTAAAAATGTTTTGATTAATACAAGCAAAGGGAGTTCTCTGTAAAAACTTCCTGAAAAAATGTCATGAAGTGAGTTGACTATTTTTTGTAATCACTATAGAACACAGTTGCTTTATTTTTAAAATACACATTCAGTGTCACATAACTACTTATGGCCAACTCTGTAATAATACACTAGCACATATAAGAAATGAAAGGTGGGTGGAATTTAGTTTTAAATGGCAAGTATATTGTTAAAAGCAAGAGCAAATATTTTAATTAAAAGAAATAGCATGACTATCTCTTTATGAATTTAACATGGTAGCAGTACATGAATTCTTTTGAAATGCTAATGAAATCAGTTTCCTCTTACCCATTTTGTTTGGCTATTTTTCCCTCTAGCTTTTCCATCATGGGTTCTTCCCAGGGAGATTCTACATCTAGTGTAGAAATATACTGCAATTTCAAACGATGCATATGAATATGTATATATTTTCTTCACCATACTTCTTAAATAGATTATTATTAAAATCTTAGACTGCTGACATGCTTCTGATTAATTTCATGTGATCAAGTATAATCAGAACATCCTACCTTTACATAGCTGCATTGCTACAGAACAATAGCAGGGAGATGTCTTAATGACTTCTTTAATTACATTTAAATTTAATTGCATCTATCATGAGTTTTAAACCATTTCCAAAACTCAATTCATTAGATTATCATGGAATCAGGCCTGTGCAGTGGTATAACCTTGTTAATCAGGCATCCCAGTATAACTATTCCAGTTGGTAGCAAGGAAACAAAACAATTATAAACAAGCAAAAAGCCAAAAAAAATGCATTACAAGTCAAAAGGACTAGCCCTATGAAGAGGAAGTTACTCACTTTGGCGAAGTAACAACAGTTCTTCAAGATGCGTGTCCCTGTGGGTGCTCCACTGTAGGTGTTGGGCTTGTCACAGTGCCGCAGATCAGAAATTCATCAGCAGTGGTATGCTGGACCGCGCCGTTTCTTATAGCGCGAGGTCCAGCTCCTGCCAGTTCCGCCTAATCGCCAACTATCCGAAAAACATAAAGGACAAACTCCGAAGTGGGGAGGAGGGCAGGTAGTGGAGCACACAAGGGGACACACATCTCAAAGAATTGTCATTACTGCACCAAGGTGAGTAACTTCCTCTTCTTCGAGTAGTGTCCCCGTGGGTGCTCCCCTGTAGGTGACTTCATAGCAGTAGTCCGACATAAGGAAGGTGGGATTAAGAGTTAAGATTTCACCACTGTGGACAGCACTACAGAGGCAACTGCTGAATCACTACTGAAATTATTGGGGATAGCGTAATGCTTTGCAAAGGTGTAGTTAGAGGACCACATGGCAGCTTGACAGACGTCATGTAGAGGAACTTCCTTGAGAAAGCCTGTAGAAGCTGCTACTGCCCTGGCAGAATGGGCTCTTGGTGTCTCTGGCACCGGCTTGTTTTGCAATGAATAGCAACACACTATGCACAAGATGATGAGTTTGGAGATGCATTGTGCACAGACACACTCGCCTTTAGAACAATCAGCCATCAAAATCAACAGTTGTTGAGATTTCCGGAAAGGTCGTGTTCTATCGATGTAAAAGGCCAGTGCCCTACATACAGCTAATGTGTGGAGCCTTGCATCTCAACAGGATGTGTGTGGCTTGGGGTAGAAGGTTGGGAGGATGATGGGCATGTTGATGTGAAAATCCAAGTTTATTTTTGGTAGGAAGGTTGGTTGAGGGTAGAGTATAACCTTATACATACTGTATAGGGAGGAGTAGCAGAGAAAGCAGAGAAAGCAGTGAGCTCCCCTACCCTGCATGCAGATATTATTGCTAACAAGAAGGCAACTTTCATGGTTAATAGCAACAGAGGGCAGGTCACCAAGGATTCAAAGGAGTGGGTGCTCCACTGTAAGTGTCAGGCTTGTCCCGGTGCAGCAGAACGGAGATTCGTCAGCAGTGGCCTGCCAGACCCATGCTCAGCAGGCGCCTTGTACTGTTCACGCTATGTCTTAGATCGCGTGGTGTGGCTCCCGACAGTTCCTCCTAACCATCCTCGGTTGCAAACGGAGTGAGTTCCCTTTTGTCAGATTCTGTGAGTTAATCATTCAGTAGTGTAGTTGTAGTCTTAGTTTAATTAATCTTAGCAGTAAGTTTATAGCTGTTTAAAAAACAAAACAAACAAAAGAAAGGATATGCAGATGTCTCAGTTCAGCGCATTAAAAAAAAAAAAAAAGTAAGAACCAAGAGAAAGAAGAGAAAATCACTTGAAGAAAAACCATGCCAGGATCACCTGGTTTTAAAAAATGTGACACTTGTCAGGAACCCATGCCCGCTTTGGACTGGCGCTCCTGCTGTATTATGTGCCTAGGTGAGGGACATATCCCACAAAAATACCCTCACTGCTCCAAATTAATAGCGCAAGCACGAAAGGACAGGGAGATGAGGCTCATAATGTTTTTATTTAATAAAGCACTGCAGCCTTCACAGATGGAGCCCTCCCTGCACAGATCGGACTCTCGTAGAGCCAAGAGGTGCCAGGCCATCTCACCAGGGCCTCATACTTTCGCGAAAAAGAGGCCCTCTCCAACTCGCTGATACCGACACTTGTTAGCATCAGAGATAATCTGGGCACTTCAGGGATGTCTCCTACTTGCTGTCTGGAGAAGGCAAAACCAAGCTGTAGCATGTTGGTACCAGGGCTGAGTCTAATGCGAAAATCACCACCTGCGGCACCAGTATCATTTGTGGCACTGCAACCAGCCTCAGGGCTGGATCCAGCACCTACAGTTACAGCAGTACCACTGGTGCAGTTGGCACACTCGGCGCTGCCAGCACAGGATACACCAGCACTGTCTTCAGCACTGCAGCCGGCATCAACTAGACCTTATATGCAGCCTACAGACAAGTCAGCACTAGCACAATTGTTGGTACCGGCTAAGACCCACCATAAATCATGCAGGGTCATCACTCCTTCCCCCAGTCCAGAGCATATGACATTTGCTCGTTTCCCTGCAATGGTGGACACAGGAGGGCATGGTATGTAGTAGGGTGCCCTTTCAGATGTACCTCGGCTGGGGGGTGCACCTGGGTTGTCACAGGACTCAGGGGGTGTGAACCCCCTTGGAGCGGGCCCTGCACATAAATATTCGAGAGCTGAGGGCAGTCAGGAAAGCTTGCGAGGCGTTCCTGGCATCAGTCTCACGCCAATCAGTCCTCGTACACCTGGACAACATGACGGCCATGTTCTACATAAACAAGGGGGGGCCCGGTCGTCCCCTCTGTGTCGAGAGGCGTTGCTATTGTGGGACCTGTGCATAAAGCACGAGATCCATATCCAGGTGGAATATCACCACTCGAAGAAGAAGAATTATTTCCAGGAGATGCAAAGACTCTAATACTAGTAAGCCACACTGTAGAATTGAGTGCAATAGTCGTGCAACCACTAAGCGCTTTTAGGCCATTCATTAGCTAAAACAAGGAAATAAATGCATTTTAAATATAATATTTGAAAGTAAATATTTAATTAATCAGAGAGTAACTTGCCTCCTCTTTTTGTTGTATAAGTTTAATGCTGACAGAAATACTGGGACTTTTTGGAGCTCCAAATGGTTCTTCAAAGAGTTCTATGAAATGAAGAGATATAATTCACAAAGAAAATAAAATGCATATAATCAGCAAACTTGACAACTTTATTAAGATAAAGGGATAAGGTATAAAAGTTAGATTTTTGCTAAAAGAACATACCTTCATTTTCTAAAGTTGTATCTACTTCCTGGAATGCTCCTACTTCATCAAAATCTATTACTCCTCCTTCAGTACTGTGAGTTAGAGAATAATTCTCATTCATTTCATTCTTTTCAGAATGTTTTGTTTCTGTACATATACTGTAAATTGGAATAACAGAACAAATTACAAAAAAGTGAATAATACATTTATGTATGACATATGTAAGTATAAAGGGAGGCTATATGAGGTGAATAAAATCAGTGATTTTTTAAAAACTAAAAATCAGATTTTTTTATTTAAATTGGATTTTTCCATTTAAAAAAAAATACTTTTTCTCATTTAAAAATAACATTTACAATTAAATCTAATCACAAACATGCTACACATAAACTTACTCATAAAAATGAATTAGGCTGGACAAACTAGTCATTAACTACTAGCACTTGCTTCTAAAAAGTCCTGGGTTTTCAATTTCTGTTTCTCAGCAGATTAAAAAGTAACACATGCAAAGAAAGACACAAGCTGGATAGGATTGTTTTTGTTCTGTGCTTATGTGATGGTTAACCTTGGCCAAGCACAGCAGAGGAGGTAGTTAAAGATGGAGAGACAGTATGCAGGAAAGGACAGAGGCAGCATAGAAAACAACAGAGGAGTGGACTATAAAGAAAAAAGGAAGACATTATCCAGCATGCACACAGTTTCCTACATTTCTTTACACTTTTGCCACAGAAACACTGTCATGGCTTCTATTTATAAAGAGAGACCCTATCTAGGAATATTTTTTAAAAAAAATTGTTTCCCGAGTAAACAGGGAAAACATGCCAAGTATTAGCAGTGCAAGAAGATGGTGCAGGGCCTAGTTTCAAGAATGAAACATTATAAAGAAAACTGCTTATTGGGAGAAAAGATGTAGATATGGCTGAGCAGATCAACTAGTTATTAACTTAAATAATTCACTTTGCAATGCATCATTCTTCAAGACAGTATGCCATTTAATAGAAGTGTGATTTGACAAGTAAATTCCCAAGTTGTTTGCTATGTTGGATGTTGCTAGGAAAAAAAGGTTTATCTTGACTCATCCTTCTGGCTTGTTTAATTAATTATCTAGGTTTAGAATCTATTACTCAAGTATACAATACAGATGGCTGCATTGAGAGAAATCTAGAGTTGCCAGTTGCCACTATCATTTTCTTATTAATACAAATACAAAATACACGCCCCTTAGTTTAGAACATCATGGGCATAGATCATAATGATGCCATGTCTATTCTCGATTTTACCTCAGCATAACTCAGTTTTCACAAGGGAACCCCATTCTATACCTGTTTTCTCAAAAACAGAATTGCCAGTGAGTTCAATGGGGCATACTCCAAAATTAAGTATTATCTAAGTGCAATCAGTCTTAGCTTTTTGGTAACTTGGAACTGGACCTGCATCCTTGCTGAAAAAATGTAAATGATTACTTCAGTAATAAAGTGAGAAGAATGATGATTCAAAATCATTTTTTAATTTTGTTTCAGGATCCCATTTAAGCATAATGACTTAGACGACTGTCTGCAATGACTTCAGAGTCATCCACTGGTGGCAGCAGAGCTGCAATTAAATATATTTCAGACAATAAATCATAGAACCATAGAATACTAAAATTGGAAGAGACCTTTATAGGTCATCAAATCCAGTCCCCTAACTTCATGGCAGGATCAACCACCATCTAGATCATCCCGAATAGATGCTCATCTAACTTGTTCTTAAATATCTCCTATAATGGAGAGTGCAACACCCCCTAAACAATGTATTCCAGTACTTAACCACCCTAACAGTTAGGAAGTTTTTCCTAATGTCCAACCTAAACCTCCCTGGCTGCAATTTAAGCCAATTATTTCTTGTCCTATCATCAGAGATTAAGGAGAACAATTTTTCTCCCTCCTCCTTGTGACACCCTGTTAGGTACTTAACTGCAATCATGTCCCCTCTCAATCTTTTCTTTTCCAAACTAAACAAAACCAGTTATTTCAGTCTTCCCTTATATGTCATGTTTTCTAGACCTTTAATCATTTTTGTTGCTCTTCTTTGGACCCCGGACCCTCTCCAATTTCTCCACATCCTTCCTGAAATGTGATACCCAGAACCGGACACAATACTTCAACAGAGGCCTATTCAGCACAGAGTAGAGTGGAAGAATTATTTCTTGTGTCTTGCTCATAGCACTCCTGTTAATGCATCTCAGAAACATGTTTGCTTTTTTTGCAACAGTGTCACACTGTTAATTCATATTCAGCTTATGGTCAGCTATGACATCAAAATCCCTTTCTCTAATATTCATCCCTAGACAGTAATTTCCCATTCTGTTTGTGTCAAACTGATTGTTGCTTTCTAAGTGGAGTACTTTGCATTTGTCCTTATTAAACTTCATCTTATTTACCTCAGACCATTTCTCCAGTTTGTCTAGACGATTCTGAATTATGACCCTATCCTCCAAAGCACTTGCAACCCCTCACAGATTGGTATAATCTGCAAACTTTATAAGTGTACTCTATATGCCACTATCTAAATCAATAATAACAGAACTCATCCCAAAACTAATCGCTGTGGGACCCCACTCCTATAATGAACCCTCGACTATAACAGCCAAATGGCTTGGACCCCCAGAGGTTCATTTCTAAGTCAGGATGTCCCATACCTTCAAACATCATGTTTTAATGTGTCTCTTGAAAAGTGGTCATATTTAAATTCCTTCCCATACCCTCATTGCAAATAATCTTTAAATCTAATATTTTTGCTGTAAATTTTCTATAAAGAAAAAATTTGCAATATTTCATTTTCTGTATACTTTTTCAATAATATTTTGAATGTCCTAAAAAATAAGTATAGGGTACAGCATGCCACGTGGAATTTGTCCAGACAAAAGAACATCAACATAAATAACATAAATAATATATATAAACAACAAAAGCAAAGAGGAATGTGAAAACTGCACAATGAAATGTTATCGGATCTGGTTACAAAACTGATAAATGTTAGGACAATTAGAGAAGAACAAGTTTAGTTCTGTGTCAGTGGAATTATTTATTCATATCTGTACAGAAATCTCTGCTGTGTAAAGACTATAGTTAAATATCAATCAAATTCTGCTCCAAAACAGCAACTCACACTAAACTCCCCAACAACCCTAAACAGTTAGGAATATATGTGAAATCAAAATTTGGCTGTAAATCAAGAAGATATAATTTGTACGTAGTATATTAATGTTTCCCGCTTAGCTGAGCAATTACATAACTTGAGTGCTCTAGTTAAAACATTACCCTAAAACATTTTCACAAGGTTCATCGTGAGCATTTACATCCTGGACAGCATATGGCGTTTCTGTTGATGGAGAACAGCTTGAATTCACACTGCTTTTTTTCTGAATCTTTGATCTAGTTTCTGGTAGGGGTGCAGAGTTCATTAGGTAATGATCATCTGGATTCTAATAAAACAAAACCCAAAACACACATTCAAAAGTCCTTCTAGATAAAAATAATCTCTCAATTGTCAGACTCTCTCTCTCCTATTTAACATGTTTCATTTCTTCTTAATTACACATCCTTTTCTCTAGTTGTAATTTTACAGACTGAGATTTCACAGATATTTTATAGAATGAAGATATTGCAGATTTCACTCAATTAGAAAATGACAGATTTACAAGATGAAGATATTGGAGATACTTTGCAGACTGAAGATATTCCACATTTCATACAATTAAACATGCCAGATTTATGGGTTGCCTGTGCTATTGAAGTTTTATCTCCTTTCACATCCAACCTGTGCACTGAATGAGACAAAGAATCCCGTGGATAAACTGTATGAGACCATTGGTCACTATAGTTATTATATAGCCGCTATCATTAACAGTATGTAAAAATTAGAAATTGTTTCAAACTACCAATGACAAATGGGAAGAAAAAATACATTTGTTTTTGGGCATCAGCAATAAAATCTTGTACTAAATTCAAACAGTTAAACATTCCCAGAAATAATGTCAGAGCCAGAAAAAAAAAATCTATAATATTGTATATAACCAGAAGCATTCAGTAACATCTCTGGTGACTAGAACATTCTGGTGATACTTCAGTTATTTGTTTGTTATAAATCATGTGTGTCATAAGAGAAGAAACATCAAACAAAAGCAAATCTACTCTATCTAGAAGGAGAAAGAAGGCTCAGCAGAAAGAAAACAAATCCTCATAAATCCATGCTACATGGAGGGAAGACAGGAAAGAAAGCCCCAAGCTTCCATGCCAGATCCAGCACGTGGGTAACAAAATGGCTCTGTGCACCACCCTTTTCATTCCCCCACCAGGAATTTGCATCTGAACTCTCTCTTTTAAGACCAAATACTCCTAATTTCAATAGACTGTCCTTATATGAGCCTTTTCTCTTCATTGTTCATTCATCTAGTTACTCTTTTCAACTTTATTATATATTTCTTCAAACAACAACTAAAATTGGACACTATAGCAAAAAATTAAGTGTCTACTCAAATACAATGGTATCTAGATAAATTACATACATCTCACAATACATCTGGATCTACAACATAAATCTTCTCACCCATAACAATGCCTCATAGAAAGAACTTCATCACTCTTGGAATGTTTATCTCTTCCTAGCAACTCCTTAAAGAGAGGTTGATACTCAGTATTCTAATCTTTACCTGGAGTGCAGCTAGAAGGTAAAAGTCTCATGCAAAAGTCTGTTACATTAAAGACCATTTGATGCTGGTCTTTGCTATTACTATTATCTTTGACATGGCAAACCTTTTCATTGAGAAAAAATATAACCTGGTAGTAAAAATTTTCCTGAAATGGGTAAATTACAGGTATAGCTGTTGTAATTTATAAAAGTACAGAAACATGCATATAAAATCCATTATATGGATTTCTGTTACATAAAATTGCCATCAATCTTTCCAAGTAATGGAAATTATTCACACTTTTTTTCCTATTGTTGAACTATATTCATAGCTCTACTCATTGTGCACTCATTTTTGCAAATTGTTGATTACTTACATGCTACTGAACATGAATTAACATCTTTAGTATTTTGACGATGTTTAAAATACACAAACAGAAATAAAAATAACCTGTTTTAGGTGACAAAATGTAAATGTTCTTTTTTCCCTAAGTCAGTAGATAATTATTATTCAACAGCAAGAGAGAGAGAGAGAGAGAGAGAGAAAATACCAATCACATTTAAGCCCTTAATACTGCAAATGACTGCTGCTACTCAGAGCCTCTCTGATTTAAAGAAGGTTCTGCACGGATGCATGGGGGACATGTGCGTGGAACAGCTTGTAGGATTTGATGAGTATCTTTTAAAAAGGCATGGTAAAAAGCAAAATGATACTGCATTTTAAAAGCTTTACTTTTAACATTTATGCATGTAAAAAAATTAATACAAAAATGCATAATATCTAAAGTTTAATTAATTATAATTCTAGTTCTCTATGCTACTTATTCAATCTTCTTACCTTAAAGTTAGTATGCTTAGCTTGCAATTCATCACAAAAGGGCCGTCCTAAAAGCCATAATGATGTAAGTATAGCAGCTGCTGATGTTTTCACATGCAACATTGGGCGACTCTCTTGAAATGACTCTACTGTGTTGGTATCACATAGCAATCTCCTATCAGACCATCTGATCATCCATTCAAGCAGTCTTGCAATATTGCTAAATTCATTCTTCAATTCTAGACCAAGTTCCTCTCTTGGTATAACATCATTCACATGAATTGTTTTGTACATATATTTATAGGTCACTGAAGTTTGTAGAATAGAGCAAGCATGGTCAGACAAGGTCTGGGTTATTGGTGTAATAGTGATTTCTTGCTTGTTATCTTGTGCTCTGTAAACTGACAGGTGGTTCAGACCAAATAAACCTTTCTTTCCCATGTATTTCTTTACTCCATTCATTGAGTCACACATTGAGGTGTCTGCTGGTTTTAAAACTGAAACAGACATTTGGTTTTCCAAACATTTTTGCTTTTCATTGCACAAGGAAACTGGTTTGGAATCACATGATGCACGAGTAACAGCATAGCAGCAACCAGCTCTAAACACATTCTGGCTGTTAGTTTTGCCCTGTCGACGTTTCAGTGTTGTGTGAACATCAAAAAGGAGAGAGTGCAGTTCGTGTTCTCTAAGAAGTTCAGAAAAGCTGATCAGAAAAGGAATCCCAGGATCGCTGCAATTAATGAGGTCTCTTTCCAGCACGTAACTCAAAAAGAGATCTAAAAACTTAACATATTCATCATCATCACGTTCAAATTCCCATGCACCTACCACAGGCAAAGTATGGTGATTAGGCAAAATTGTGTGTTCTTTTTCTTTATGTTTTGCTTTACAATTAAGATATCTTATCTTATATGCAGTATTCTTACGACCAGTTTGTTCTTCCATGTGAGGCCATGTCTCCCTACAACACAGCAAAACATGAACACAGAAAAAAATCAGAAGGCTATTTCTAATTCTCTCGTTTAAAGAAAGATTTTTAATTTCAATAAAGTATGTTAACAAAACTGTCCTCTTCTTTTCTCCTTTTTCTATTTTATTACATAAAAGGACATAAATTGCAAAAAAACTTACATTAATGGAATAGTAACATGACAAAATTGATATAAAATATATTAATAATTCACCAACTAATATATTAACTTAGTATCACAATGTAACTCTCATTGCTAATAATTTCTAATCTAAGAACAGAAAACATTAAAAAACAGATGGTAGAGTAGGAAGGTGGGAGGAACTATAAGAGTGTACATGTAGGATATAAATTAGTAAATTTACCTATATGTAGATAAATTATGTAGGATAATTATTACATTTTTGTGGTATGGAAAAATGGAAGTATAAAGGAAAGACTATAAAGCAGTGTTCGCAAGCTCACGACTGAGTAAAGCAGATCTTTATACTGCTTTAAGGAGCGTATACAGGGATACACAAACCCACCAACCACACCAGTTCCTTCTCAACTCCAAAGCCGGAGACCCCACACAGCAGAGGGGAAGGAGAGTGCCAGGTGAAGCATGCGATGGCAGCAATCCCTCAAGGTCGAGGATAAAATAACTTCCATGGGTTTTTAATTTTTTGGGAGTCCAATCTTTGAGCTGCAACTCATTGGAAAATTTTGCAGGTGATGTTGGAAGGCAAGGCCATGATTGCTACATGCCAGTTATCGGTCTTAACTGAGAAAGAACTGAGTGACGAGCCCATACCTCCCTATATGTCCTCACTTGGGAGCAAAAGGAGATTCTTTTCAGGGGTGTAGGGTCTCAGACATGGCTTTTTGATCTCCCAGTATACACAGGGATGCAGACATCCTACAGTAGAGCACCCAAAGGGATCTATACTTGTAAAGCAGTCCAATATTGTTTTCACTGATATTAGGAAAACAGCAGCTCCTATCTGGAGGCATATCAGGTGACAGCACCATATTCAGGTGACACAGAATCTGCTATAAGTTGAGTTCTTTGCCATAGGGTTAGAAAGACAGCGGGAGCTACTGGGCCCTAATATCCTGGAGCAGGTGCCAATAAGAGGGTCTGGTGCATGAGCAAGAGAGGAGCTAAAAGAACCAATATTCACCTGTGATTCCCCCCTACCAGTAAAGATTGCTGCTGACTGAAGCAGTATGCATGCTAGGGATGTTAAATATTGGTTAACTGAATAGTCATTCAACCTCATGAATTCTTATCAGTTACTTGATTATTCTATAGTCCCGGGGGTGGGGCTGGCAGCCAGTATCTGAGGAAGCAGTGCAGGGTGCCAGGCGGGAACTGGTCCATGAGCGGAAACAGTTTAAAAGCTAGCTCCCAACGTGGACCAGCTGCCTGTCACCCTGCGCAGCTGCCTCTGATACAGAAGAAGTAGTGCAGGGTAGCAGAAGCCCCTGTCCCCAGGGGGAGGACAGAGGTTTGTCTGAGATCCTGGACCTGGTGTGAGCCGGAACTAAGCCAGGGCCTGTCCACCTTGCTCCTAATACACTTCAAATGCAGACTCACAGCAGGGGTAGCCTGCTAAGAAATGTTCTGGAGAGGGAGGGGAGAGAGGGAGAAAGAAAGAGAGAGAGAGTGTGTGTGGTTTATAACATTAACCTATTAGCTTTTACTTATCAGTTAATTGACTACAGTATTACATCCCTAGTGCCCGCATGCATAAAATAGATTAACAGCGAAATCTAATTATCAAAACAACTACATATGTTTAAGATACAAGAAACATTCAAGTTCAAAAGTAGTAGTCAGACAAATCCTCTTCACTTTTTCTTTTTTTAAAGAGTTCTCTCCCCATCCACAATTCTCTGCATATACCCGCCATCACTCCCACTTCCTCCCATCTGCAAATTTCCTCTTTCCTTCAATCTATATTTGCTGATTGTAATAAATGCATTAAAGACAATGCAAAAAGTATTTAAATAGTTTTAGATGAGTAGTAAGTAGCTGAGAGGAAGGAGAAAGGTCTGGTGAAAGTGTACCGAAAAACCATTTGACAATAGCTTCATGTTTTGTTTGACTGAGCTCTCATTTGTTATTTTCTTAAATACCTTTGAGGTGAAGGTGCTTGATCTCTAGTTCCTTCAGCAAGCAAAGGTTCTGAGAGTGTATCTGTTGTTTCAGCATCACTATATACTTGAGGATTTCCACAATCAGAGAGTGTACTTCTGCTTAGACTGGTCCCTAATGAGAATCTATCATAGCAATGTGTCTCATCATCTGGTGTCTCCTCTTCTGATGGCTCCCAGATACTTATTTCAATGGGGCCTATGTTCCTTATTACACGTTTCAGTGCCTTCATTCTCATTTTGTGGGTGGCTTGAATAACAACAGACATCATTTCTTCACTTTTGGGTCCTAACCCCTCCAAAAAAAAGTGAGAAGAGAGACAGAGAAAGAAATGGATTTTGAGCATATAGTCCATATATTTTAAATACTCTAAGATTAGGAGGACATGGAATATTCCATTATATGGTTAATTTAATTTATATCCAGAAAAGTAAAAATGAATGTTGCACTGTCTATGAGTTCACTGAATTAATCAACTTATAGGTATGGAATATGACTCTGGAAAACTCAGGGGACTGCTACTAGGATAGACACCAAAAGATGGTATCATCTAAGAATGAGACTAATACTGGTATATAATTAATCTCTCAGCCTGGTGGGGATGCATGAGCACCATGCGAGTTCAGAAATGTTGTAGAAAGCAATATCCATTGGTCTGCACATATGTACTTGTTCTCATGCTCTCAACTGATGATAACTAGAGACCTTCTCTTTATGAAAAATGGTGTATGGCAGATGTGCCATGAGAGCTTGCTTACCTTTGTGGCTGATGGCAACTCAGAAGGCAATCTTCATCTTTGGATGGAACACAGAACATATGGCTAATGGTTTGAAAGGTGGTCTGGTGAGAAGTTAAATGACAAGATTGAGGTTCCATTGAAGCATTGGGTACAACATTGATTCCATTGAGGCATTAGTAAAGTGGGCTCATGATACCATCTACATGTTTTTGTTAGTCTTTAAAGTGCTAGACTATTTGTTGTTGTTTAAGTTTTTCCGGAATCTAATTATTGCTCAATAACTATCCACCATGGTTCGAGTTATGATGGTATGGCCTTCAGTTGTAGGATAAAATGCACTGATTCTGTGAGCTAGATCTGTAGAGAACTGATAGAGAGGCTCAGCATCTTAAGGCTAATTAAAACAATAGGAATTCCAGTGTACTCTAGAAGTAACTGGTAGTTCTGTGATTAAAAGGAGAAAGTTTTCAATTTAGCCAAAAAGCATTTCCTGCTAAAATTCTTTCTGCTTTGGATGATGATGAATTGGATCACTACTGAGCATTAGTGCTCTGTGGTTCATACTCTTCCAAATACCAGGCATTAAACTGTAGTGATAATCATTGAGAAAAAATAATTCAGACGAATATATTTAGTTGGTGTAGGTTAAGAGTAGATCTCCATCCTCTGTTCTTTTTGGGAACTATGAAATATCATGAATAGAGCCTTCTTCCTTGCTTTTGATGTGGAATCCATTCTATGGCTCCTTTCTGTAGACGAGAGTCTACCTCCCAACATAGGAATTACTTTAGATACTGGTCTCTGAGAAGAGATGGAAGAGGATCTGTGGGTAGGTGGTGACAGAAACTCAATCCAATAACCAGAGCACATTATTTCCAGGATCATTTGTCTGCTGCTTTTGTATTCCAATTGCAAGTGAGGTGCGTAAGACGGACACAAAAAACTTGGGGGGCCTAGTAGTAGCAAAACATCAATAAAAGATTGTGGACCTCAAAAGTCCCATTAACAAAAATGCTTTGGTTGACAATTGAGGCAAGGTGCAGCAGTATATGTTGAGGAAATGGCCTCAGCTCCTTCTTGACAGCTACTCTGACAGTGGGGAAGAAAAAGGGTATGGAATAGATATGAGCAACACATCTCAAAGAACAACACTTACCAAGAGTAACTGTTTTATTGAGTGCTTTTACATATGTATTCCAATTGAGGTGATTCACAAGCCTTACCCAGAAAGAGGGATCAGAGTCAATGTGTAGCTAACTCGAATACTGCAGCCCCAAAAGCCACATTAAGTCTGGACTGCTATATAACAGCCTAGTGCAGCATAAAGGTACTGACAAGGGTGCGTCGAGGTCCAGTCTGCTCCCCTACAGGCTGTGTGTGGGGTAGGGGAGCTCCTTCCCTAGCATCCTGCTGCGCCCAGCCAGCCCCGGCTCTGCCTGCGCTCGAGCAGCAGCCAGAAGGCAAAGGCTCTTCCCCACCATCCCTCCTCGCTCCAGTGCTGTTCCTGGGGGGGTGAGAGTCCCAGTGCTGCTGCCCTGCCAGTGCGTGCAGTGGGGCACAAGGATAGGGGGGGCAGTATGAAGGAGGATGCGGAGGCAGGAGTTGCACTGAGGAGTACAGGGTGATGCAAGGGATCAGGCTGGGGGGCGGATGGGGCGAGGCTAGAGCAGAGGGAAGATGTGAGGGGGGTATATAATTTTACTTTGCAGAAGCTGCACTTTCCTTTACTCCCCACTTCTTTGCTTCCCTCCACAGCTAACTATTTGGCTGCATTCTCACCCTCTCACCTTTTTTGCGTTACTCCCCACCCCCTCTTGTACTCCAACCCCCACCTCCCGCATAGATCCTGTACCCCCATCCTGACACCACTCACTAGCAACCCTGTCCCACACATTGAAATCCTCATTTCTGTTCCCACCCCAGAGCCTAAGTGAGTCCACAAAATCCACTAACTCTGGAACCCCAGAAAAATAAGTCTGGTCTACGGGAAGCCCTGAACCTCAGTCCTCTCACCCCATGGGGGCTGGAGTACCAGAAAAGTGAGGTATCTCAGTTGGGGACCACATCAGTGAGGGCTGGGGAGGAGTTTTTTTGCTTCTCACTTGTGTATTCTCTGATTTTTCTGTGGGTCATTGACCGCCGATACAAAAAAGCTTCCCCACTCCTGTCATAAATAAAGAAAACATTGAAACCTTTTGTGTTGGACATAATATTTTACTTTATTTAAAATGAAGTTTGATAAACTAACATGAGAAAATTAAAACATGTAATCTGTTTAATAATTTAAATTATTAAACAGTTCTCCCCAGTTGCAGTGCTAGCAAAATGGCTCAGGGGTAATTATGTAATTAACAGTGATTTTCCAGTAGCAACTGGTAGTCTGCAGAAAGGTTTGCATTGATCCCGGTAGTAGATGGGGCACACAATGGAGAGAGCCCCTCTTCCACTGGGAGAGCGGCACGGTCTACAGTAAAAGGATTAAATCTTGGCACACCACTTTGCACGAGATGGTAAAAACTTCCAGGCAGTTGTGCACATGGCACACATACCCCTCAACTGGAATACATATGAGCAAGCACTCAAAGAAGATTAAGTTGATCAGTTAACGGGCAGGTACTTTGTACCTCTCTAGAGAAATAGAGGCCTGCTACTAGGATTCTCTCCTCCTAACAAATGCAGTAGCCTTCCCTCTAAAAGCATTATTAGCAGCATATACTAAGAGACACACGAGATATTCTGGCAACCAATTTATCCTCATCAATTAAGTTCTGAAATTGGACTCTATCCTCCTGAGGGTATTTGTCTTTGAAGTCCAACAACTCTGCAGAGGGTGAATTTGATGGGTGGGGCCATCAGATCCAATATTTACCTGGTCACAACAGAGGTCATATCCCTACAAGTACTGGTGCAGAGTTTGATCAGGCAGTGAATGATAGTTTTGGTTTTTATGTCAGAACCAAGATAAGAACCAATGGATCCTGAGTCCTGCACAACATACGTATGTTCTTAGCGTCACATGCTAGGACATACCTAAATTGGAAGAAGCCCAAGAAAGCTATTCTATCTCCAGGACAGTTTTAGAAAGGGCTCTGCCTCTGATTGTGAGAGTACCCCTTGTTCTCATAAAAATCATTGAAAATTGTAGCATTAGCTCTTGAGCTCAAGAATAGAGACGTGCTGGCCCCGATTGAGACCTAGGTTGGGGAGACTCCCCCGCATATTGATCTGACTAGGAACTTCTGGCTTCCTTCATTAGGTGTTTTCTAAGTCTGAGCTGTTGACACAAGTAGAGAGAGAAGGTGTAACCAATGCTGCACTTAAGAGACAAACTTCATCAAGGCAATAAAGGCAACACTGATGTTCACTGATCAATCAAAAGGAGCAGGAGGAGGAAAAGCAAATCTTAATATCCTAGACACTGAGCACAGTCCTTGTCTTCGAAAGAGTACTTCCCCAGGAAAGGGAGAGAAATAACTAAGCTACACTTTATTAAGTTCTAAAGGCTATAAATCTAAGAGTGAAATACTAATAACTGTTTAACATTTATAATTTTAAAGACTGATACGAAGGAAGAAGTTGTGGACAGAAGATTCCAAGTCAGGCCATGAGGCACTAAGAAGGAACAGAAGAGGCATCCAGCCACACTCCTTATGCTTATACTCTCATTTAAGAGCACAAGGAAAACAACTGCATGTGTAGAGCAATAAATAATGCTTACTAATAATGTCTGAACTAAGGTGCATGTTGTGCATGCTTATGCAAATGTAGAGTACACATTGGTACCATCACTCAAAGAAAAACAAAAAAAAAGGTTAAATTAGATATTTTTAAAGGATGGATATTGAAATAAATGGTTACTTACCTTTATATCTGTTGTTCTTCAAAATGTGCTGCTCATGTCCATTCCACTTAGGTGCGTGCTCACTGCATGCACCGATTGTCTGAGAGTTTTCCCTTAGAGGTAGCTGTCGGGGCAGCAGGGGAGCACCCTAGAGTGGCACCAACGAACCAGCGCGTATATATCCCTGCTGGACCTCCACCTCCTCGGTTCCTTCTAGCCGGAATTCTCTAACGCAGGCATGTGGAATGGACACGAGCAACACATCATAACAACAGTTATGAACTTAAGTAGCCGTTTTTTCTTCTTTGGGTGCTTGCTCATGTCCATTACACTTAGGTGACTCCAAATCCAAACCTAATGAGGCAGGGTCAGAGCCTATAGAGCGAAAGACTGCACAACAGCCCTGCCCTGCCACTCCCTCCCAGGAGTCCTGCACAATGGCATAGTGGTTCACAAAGCTTCCTGCCCTGCAGATCTCTACAATGGGCATCTGATCTATGAAGGCAGCGGAAGACGCATGGGCCCTGGTCAAATGGGCCACAATAGCTGAGGCTGGAACCTGCACCAGCTCATAGCATGCCTTGATACAAGAGATGATCAGGACGAAACACAATCGGCTGACACCAGCAGGTCCTTCATCCTGTCTACTATGGACACAAACAGCTGGGAGGACTTATAAAAGGGTTTGGTCCTTTCCAAATAAAAGGCTAAGATCTGTCTAACCTCTAAGGTATGTAAAGCGTCCTCTGTCCCAAAACTGTGGGGTTTTGGGTAAAAGACTAGTAAAAAAATGTCCTGATGGAGGTGGAAGTGAGACACCGCCTTGGGCAGGAATTAAGGGTGAGGGCAGAGCCTGATCGTATCCTTGAAAAAAAAAAACAACAAATGGTCTGGTAGCACTTTATAGACTAACAAAATATGTAGATGGCATCATGAGCTTTCGTGGGCACAGCCCACTTCTTCAGATGACCAGAGCTATGAGTAGGGGATTTGAAAACTCGAAATAAATAGGAGAAGGGAAGGGGGGGAAGGGAGAGAATGATGCTCTGTCTCCCACCCCCCTTCCAGTTTTTTCTTTAAGTATCTGGAGAACTGGTGCTAAACCTAAGCAGATAAAGATCAAAGTCAATAGATAGATTGCTAAGTCAGGAAGGATATCACTCAGAAATCTGTTAGCACCCTTCGTGGTAGAGTCCCCAACAACCTAAATCAAGATTGAGTCCATTAGCATGTGAATTGAATTTGTGTATGTAATGTAATTCCAAGCTTTCTCTGTGAATTTGGCTTGAGGAGCTGGCCTGTGAGAAGACCGCCATCTGCAGATTTGTAAGATTATGGTTAGGCAAGCAGAAATGTTCTCCAACAGGCTTCTGAGTGTTCCCTTTATGTATATCCGATTTGTGTCCGTTGATTCTTTCCCGCAGAGAACGTCCAGTTTGACCAATAAATATAGCAGAGGGGCACTGTTGGCATTTGATGGCATAGATCAAATTACTAGATGTGCAGTCAAATGACCCTTTGATTTTGTGGCTTATGCGGTTTGCTCCAGTGATGAATTTGTCAGTGTAGATATGTGGGCAGAGTTGGCATCGTTTTTGGTTGCAGGGCTGGGTTCCTGGAGGCTTATGATGTGATTGTGTGGCATGGTTATCAAAAAGAATATGTTTCAGGTTAGGGGGTTGTCTGTAAGCAAGACTAGGTTTTTCTCCTAAGGCCTCTGAGAATGAGGGATCATTTTCCAAGATGGGTTGTAGATTGTGTATAATGCATTGGAGGGATCCGAGTTGTGGACTGTAGGTAACAACAAAAGGAGTTCTGTTATTTTCTCTTTTGGGTCTGTCTTGAAGTAGTTTGTGTGTGGGTACTTTTCTGGCTCTGTCAATTTGTTTGTTTGTTTCCTGTAACAGACTAACTCGGCTACCCACTGAAGCTCCTTATCCTTGAAGAAAACCATGTATGGCAGATCCACCGTTAGGGCCCATATCTCTAAAACCTGCCTAGCAGAGGTAATGGCCACAAGGAAGGACACCTTCCAGGACAGGTGTAGAACACACATTGTCAAGGGCTCGAAGGGAGGTCCCATGAGCTTAGAGAACATGGGTTTAGGTCCTGGGGGCCAGAGGATTACGCACCTGGGGGAAAACCCTATCCAACCCCTTAAAAATCCGATGCACCATAGAGTCCATGAAAACAGACCTGCCACACGATCCTGAATGGAGATAACCACTAAGGTCCGGGAGGTAATGCAAAACGGCTGGAACTGGGACCTCCATAGGTGAAAACCCCTTACCATCTGACCAGAGTACAAAGCGTTTCCATTTCACCAGGTCAGAAGCCCTTGTAGAGAGTTTGTGACTGCCCAAGAGAACAGTCTGAACTCGGTCTGAACACTGATTCTCAAAAGGCACTTAGGGTACGTCTACACTACAGCGCTAGTTCGAACTAACTTAGTTCGAATTAGTTAATTCGAACTAAGCTAGTTCGAACTAACGCGTCTAGAACTAAAAACTAGTTCGAACTAGCGTTTTGCTAGTTCGAACTAGCAAGTCCACATTGAGTGGACTCTGAACAGGGCTTAAGGATGGCCGGAAGCAGTGCCGGCAGGGCATAAGAGGGGGACTTAGAGCATGGAGATGCTGTCTCAGGCTAGCCGAGGGCTGCGCTTAAAGGGTCCCGACCCCCACCCCGGACACACAGTTCTAAGGGGTGCCCCGCTTGCAAAGAAGTTCTGGCTTGGAGTGCCCTGAGTGCCCACACTGGGCACATCACACCACTCAGCCATCAGCCCAGCTGCACTTGCCGCAGGCTGCCATCTCGGGAGAGGGAGTAATTGGGGGGCTGCAGGAGAGCTTCCACCCCCAGAAGCCCGCAGAGCCAGCCCAGTCCTCCCCATCGGGGGCTCGTACCCCATTCCTCCCTCACCTCCTTCCACTTACCCTTCCCTAGCCCCCCTTCTTATTGATGTACAAAATAAAGATAACGTTTCTTCCAACATTGACTCTGTCTTTATTGAAAAAAACTGGGGGAGACTGGGAAAAGGAGGTGGGAGAGGGGAAGAGAAAGGCTGGGAGAGGGGAGGGCAACTAACATGATCAGGGGTTGGGAACAGGTCCCAGATGAAGAGAGGCTACAGAGACTGGGACTGTTCAGCTTAGAAAAGAGGAGACGGAGGGGGGACAGGATAGAGGTCTCTCAAAGCAGGGGTTGGGTGGAGAGGGTGCATTCAGAAAAGTTCTTCCTGAGTTCCCATAAAGAAGGACTAGAGGACACCAAAGGAAAGGAATGGGTAGCAGGCTTGAAACTAGTAAGAGAAAGTTGTTCTTCACAAAGCAAATAGTCAACCTGTGGAACTCCTTGCTGCAGGAGGCTGTGAAGGCTAGAACTAGAACAGAGTTTAAAGAGAAGTGAGATAAAGTGATGGAGGTTGGGTCCATGGAGTCCTATTAGCCAGAGGGTAGGAGTGGTGTCCCTGCCCAAAGTTTGTGGAAGGCTGGAGAGGGATGGCACGAGACAAATGGCTTGGTCATTGTCTTCGGTCCATCCCCTCCAGGGTCCCTAGGGTTGGCCTCTGTTGGCAGACAGGCTACTGGGCTAGATGGACCTTTGGTCTGACCCAGTACAGCCATTGTAAGCTCAGGGCTCAGTGTCGGGGGTCTCAGTGGACCCCCTTGATTTTCATGCACACCTGGTCCTGGGTGGCCAGGCTGGCAGCTCTCCTGCCCTAGACGGCCACTTTCCTGTGCCTAGTGCGGAGATCGTGGACGAGGTCCACGATGTCCGCACTAGCCCAGGAAGGTGCCCGCCTCTTGCGGTCCAGGGCAAGCTCCCGGGAGCCGACAGCCTGGTCCCGGGAAGAGGGGGTGGGCTGGGGGGCATCGGGTGGGTGGCTCTGTGCCGTGCCAGGTGCAGGGTCTGCTAGCTGGGTGCTGGCAGGCTTGCACCTGGCACGGGCACCGTAGCCAGCCCGTGCCCCTTTAAGGGGTCCGGGGCCGGGAGGGGGGCATAGAGTTTCCCTGGTGTTGGCCAGAGTGGCCACCAGGGAAACCTGGGGAGGGCTAGCCTCCCACTAGTTCGAACTAAAGGGCTACACAGCCCTTAGTTCGAACTAGCTAGTTCGAACTAGGCGTTAGTCCTCGTAAAATGAGGTTTACCTAGTTCGAACTAAGCGCTCCGCTAGTTCGATTCAAATTCGAACTAGCGGAGCGCTAGTGTAGCGCATAGGAAAGTTAGTTCGAACTAACGTCCGTTAGTTCGAACTAACTTTCTAGTGTAGACATACCCTTAGCTAGGGAGCTTCCATGCCATAAAGTGCATGGATCGGAAGTTCGGGTGCCAAAGTCTACCAAATCCCAGAGAGATCAGGTCTGGGTACAGGGGAAGGGCCAATGGCTGCTCCACTGGGAACTCAAGGAGAGCCGGGAACCAATGCTGGTGAGGCCATGCTGGGGCTATTAGGATCATGGAAGCCTTAAACTCCCTGACTCTGAGGATCACCTTGTGGATTAAGGAAAATGGGAGAAAGGTATACAGGAGACCCTGGGTCCAGGGGACCATTAGACCATATCCCAAGGACCCCGGACTGTGGCTGAAGAAGGAGCAAAAGTGGTGGCACTTCCTGTTGCCTCGAGTTGCAGAAAGGTCCAAATGGGGAAACTTCCATACGCAGAAAATATACAGAACCACATCTGCCCTGAGGGACCACTCGTGCCCCTCAAAGGACCTGCTGAAGCAATCCGCTGATGCATTCTGTGCCCCAGGGAGGTAAGAGGCCACCAAGTGAATGTTGTGAGTGACACAGAATTTCCACAGGAGGAGGGCTTCCCGGCATAGGGGATAAGAGCGAGAACTACCCTGTTTATATAAAATATTGCTGTGATGTTATCCCTCAATATTGAAACACACCTCTTTCAGAACTATGGAAGGAAAACACTGCATGAGAGACAAATAGCCCTCAGCTGCCTGATGTTGATGTGGAGGGAGAGGTCTGCTGGAGACCATATCCCTTGAGTCTGTAGCTTCCTGAGGTGGGATTCTTAGCCCATGTCAGAGGCATCCGGCACCAACTGCATGGTCGGGGAAGGGATATGAAACGGCATCCCCTTGCAGATCACCTCCTCGCACAGTCACCTGTTGCAGGACCTCAGCACGTCCCCATCGATTTCAGCAAAGGACTCTGCGTCTCACACCCTTCATGCCCTTTTGATCATGCACAGTCTGGCTCCTGCCAGTTCCTCGAGTCCACCCAGCTATCTGAAAGAAAGTAAGAGACTCCGAAACGGGGAGGAGGGCAGGTAGTGGAGCACCTACGGGAACACACATTTCAAAGAACAGTGGTTACTGCACAGGTGAGTAACTTCCTCTTCAAGTGGTGTCCCCGTTGGTGCTCAACTGTTGGTGACTGGGTAGCAGTACACGGAATATATGGAAGGCAGGTTACTAAATCATGGATTGGTCAGTGGAGAGTACTGCAGAGGCCACTGTAATATCATTAGATAAGGTCTGAGAAATTGCGTAAATGTTTCATAAAGGTATCGTTGGTGGACCATGTGGCCGCTTGGCAAATATCCATAAGGGGCACTTTGCGAAGGAAAGGCGTAGATGTTGCCAGGGGCTCTCGTAGTGTGTGCTCTAGGTCACTGTTTCTCAACCAGTGGTACGGGGGGTACTCGGGAGAAGTCTGGGGGGTACTTCAACACAACTGAAATTTGGAGAAAACTGAATTTTTGTATTAATTTTTACGCTTTATTATTTTTGTACTTTTTTTTTTTTTTTAATACAAACACAAAAATTTCATCGCTCCCCTGGCTAGGATTAAGTTGTTTAAACAAATGTGTTGCAATGGTAGAAAAATGGTAAAAAAAAAAATTGTGTGTGTCTGAAAAAGCAAAGTTACTCACCTTCGGTGCAGTAACGTTCGTTCTTTGAGATGGTGTCCCTGCGCGTGCTCCACTATAGGTGCTGGGCTTGCCCCGGTGCCACAGACGGTAGCTTGTGATGAGCACTGTTCAGCCGGACCGCCCGTGGGCTTGTGGCTTTCATGCTCTTTTCTGTCTCGCGCGGTCCGGCCCCCCGCCAGTTTCTCGAGATCGCGTCGGAGTCTGTAAGGGTACGTCTACACTATAGCGCTAGTTCGAACTAACTTGCTAATTCAGACTAACGCGTCTAGAACTAAAAACTAGTTCGAATTAGCGTTTTGCTAATTCGAACTAGCAAGTCCACATTGAGTGGACTCTGAACAGGGCTTAAGGATGGCCGGAAGCAGTGCCGGCAGGGCATCAGAGGAGGACTTAGAGCGTGGAGATGCTGTCTCAGGCTAGCCGAGGGCTGCGCTTAAAGGGTCCCGACCCCCACCCCGGACACACAGTTCTAAGGGGTGCCCCGCTTGCAAAGAAGTTCTGGCTTGGAGTGCCCGGAGTACCCACACTGGGCACATCACACCACTCGGCCATCAGCCCGGCTGCACTTGCCGCAGGCTGCCATCTGGGGAGAGGGGGCAATTGGGGGGCTGCAGGAGAGCTTCCACCCCCAAAAGCCCGCAGAGCCAGCCCAGTCCTCCCCATCGGGGGCTCGTACCCCATTCCTCCCTCACCTCCTTCCACTTACCCTTCCCTAGCCCCCCTTCTTATTGATGTACAAAATAAAGATAACGTTTCTTCCAACACTGACTGTCTTTATTGGAAAAAACTGGGGGAGACTGGGAAAAGGAGGTGGGAGAGGGGAAGAGAAAGGCTGGGAGAAGGGAGGGCAACTAACATGATCGGGGTTGGGAATAGGTCCCAGATGAAGAAAGGCTACAGAGACTGGGACTGTTCAGCTTAGAAAAGAGGAGACGGAGGGGGGACAGGATAGAGGTCTCTAAAAGCAGGGGTTGGGTGGAGAGGGTGCATTCAGAAAAGTTCTTCCTGAGTTCCCATAAAGAAGGACTAGAGGACACCAAAGGAAAGGAATGGGTAACAGGCTTCAAACTAGTAAGAGAAAGTTGTTCTTGACAAAGCAAATAGTTAACCTGCGGAACTCCTTGCTGCAGGAGGCTGTGAAGGCTACAACTAGAACAGAGTTTAAAGGGAAGTGAGATCAAGTCATGGAGGTTGGGTCCATGGAGTGCTATTAGCCAGGGGGTAGGAGTGGTGTCCCTGCCCAAAGTTTGTGGAAGGCTGGAGAGGGATGGCACGAGACAAATGGCTTGGTCACTGTCCTCGGTCCATCCCCTCCAGGGTCCCTAGGGTTGGCCGCTGTCAGCAGACAGGCTACTGGGCTAGATGGACCTTTGGTCTGACCCAGGACGGCCATTGTAAGCTCAGGGCTCAGTGTCGGGGGTCTCAGTGGACCCCCTTGATTTTCATGCACACCTGCTCCTGGGTGGCCAGGCTGGCAGCTCTCCTGCCCTAGACGGCCACTTTCCTGTGCCTAGTGCGGAGATCGTGGACGAGGTCCATGATGTCCGCACTAGCCCAGGAAGGTGCCCGCCTTTTGCGGTCCAGGGCAAGCTCCCGGGAGCCGCCAGCCTGGTCCCGGCAAGAGGGGGTGGGCTGGGGGGCATCGGGTGGGTGGCTCTGTGCCGTGCCAGGTGCAGGGTCTGCTAGCTGGGTGCTGGCAGGCTTGCACCTGGCACGGGCACCGTAGCCAGCCCATGCCCCTTTAAGGGGTCCGGGGCCGGGAGGGGGGCATAGAGTTTCCCTGGTGTTGGCCAGAGTGGCCACCAGGGAAACCTGGGGAGGGCTAGCCTCCCACTAGTTCGAACTAAAGGGCTACACAGCCCTTAGTTCGAACTAGCTAGTTCGAACTAGGCGTTAGTCCTCGTAAAATGAGGTTTACCTAGTTCGAACTAAGCGCTCCGCTAGTTCGATTCAAATTCGAACTAGCGGAGCGCTAGTGTAGCACCTATTAAAGTTAGTTCGAACTAACGTCCGTTAGTTCGAACTAACTTTGTAGTGTAGACATACCCTAAGAGACAAGAACATAGAGAGAGAGGGGAGGGGGACTCCGAAGCGGGGAGGAGAGCGGGTAGCGGAGCACCCGCAGGAACACCATCTCGAAGAACGACAGTTACTGCACCGAAGGTGAGTAACTTCTCTTTCTTCTTCGGGAATGTCCCCGCGGGTGCTCCACTATAGGTGACTGCATAGCAGTAGTCGCCAGAACGGAAGGACGGCAAGGAGTCCCTATTTATCCGCTGTGGAGAGCACCGCAGTCGCCACTGCCCCCATCTGAACGAGTGATTAGAGAAATAGAATAGTGTTTGGCAAAAGTCTCATGTGAGGACCAGGTCGCCGTCCTGCAGATGTCCTTCAGAGAAACCCCTCTATGAAACACTATAGATGTGACCATGGTTCTAGTGGAGTGGGCGCATGGTTGGGATGGAAGGGGTAAGCCTTTCACTGCGTACGATTGCATTATGCATGAGGTTACGATATTGGAAATCCTCTGGGAAGATAGGCCTTTGACCTCTGTGCCAGGGAGACGAATAAGTGGTCCATACGCTTGAAAGATTTAGTGCGATCTATGTAGAAAGCTAAGGCCCTGCGCGTGTCCAAGAAGTGTAGGGCAGCTTCTCGTGGTGAGGCATGGGGCTTCAGGAAAAAGGTTGGCAGGATCACTGGTTCGTTGACATGGAAATGTAAGACGATTTTGGGTATGAATCTTGGGTGTAGTCTCAAGACTACTCCATCCTTACAGAAAACTGTATATGGTAGCGTGGCCATCATGGCGGAAAGCTCACTTACGCTGCGTGCCAATGTTATGGCAAGCAGGAAAATGGTTTTCAAAGAGGAAATACAAGGATACAGTCGCCAGAGGCTCGAACAGCAGCCTCATTAGGGCATCAAGGACTATATCCAGGCTCCACACCGGTGGGACTGGGTCATGCGGTGGGCCCATGTTGGTAAGGCCTTTGAGAAATCTCTTAGTAGTAGGATGGGCGAAGACAGAAACGCCATCTATCAGTGATGTGAATGCTGAAATTGCTGCGAGGTGCACCCTGATGGAGGCTAACGCAAGGCCTTTGTTCTTTAGGTGCAACACGTAGTCCAGGACGGAGGGGATCGACGGATGTGTCGGATCCTGGTGGTTCGAGGTACACCAAGAGGAGAATATGCACCACTTGTAAGTTTTTCTCGTGGTTTGTCGTCTACTGTGTACTAGGATGTGCTGGACTGGAACGGAGCAGAGGGATTCGAACAGAGTCAGCCAGTTAGGAACCATGCTGTTAGGTTCAGCATTTTTATCTGTGGGTGTTTCAGGCGTCCTTGGTCTTGTAGGAGGAGACTGTGGAGAGGCGGAAGGTGGATTGGTGTCCACGAGGAGAGATGGTGGAAGAATGGAAACCAGTGCTGGCGAGGCCAGCCCAGAGCTATGAGGATTAGTGTTGCCATGTCCGCCTTCAGCTTCTGAAGGACTTTGGGGATCAGAGGTATGAGGAGGAATGCATAGAGGAGGGGTCCATGCCAAGTCGTAAGGAAGGCGGCCCCCAGGGATGCGTGGCCTAGGCCCGCCCTGGTGCAGTACTTGCGGCATTTTGTATTGACGGGAGTTGCAAAGAGGTCCATTGGGGGAGTACCCCAACGTTGGAAGATCTCGCGTAGGACGCCATCGTGCATTTCCCATTCATGCTTCACATGGAAGTGTCTGCTCAGGAAATCTGCCGTCACGTTTGTGGTGCCAGGTAAGTAGGATGCCGTAGGTGTTATTCCGTGGCAAATGCACCAGTTCCAAAAGCGGATAGCTTCCGTGCATAGAGAACAGGAGCAAGCGCCGCCTTGGCGATTCACATAATACACGGCTGTGATGTTGTCCGTGAGTATCCTCACCGTGGTGTTTCGAATGTAGATGAGGAAGGATTTGCATGAGTTGAAAATGGCGCGTAGCTCTAGAAGGTTTATGTGTAGCCATGCTTCTTGTGGGGACCATTGGCCTTGGACTGAGAGGGAGCCCATGTGAGCCCCCCAGCCTAGTAGGGAGGCATTCGTTGTGATTTGGTGGAGTGGCTCCTGCCAATGGAAAGGTATACCTGATAGTAGGTTTGTGTGGCTGGTCCACCATAGGAGTGATTGGAGAACGCCAGGTGGCGTTACCGGCCTGTGGAGATCGTATCTGGTGTGGTCGTATACGAGAGTCAGCCAGTACTGAAGGGCACGCAGATGTAGTCTGGTGTATTTCACCATGTATGTTATGGCGGCCATATGACCCATCAGTCTGAGGCATGTGATGAGTGGAACGGTAGGGCTGACGGTGATGGTGTGAATGAGGTCTTGGATGGCTTGAAACCTCTGTAAGGGTAGGAACGATCTGCTGGCAAGTGAGTCCAGGCAGGCCCCAATGAACTCGATGTTCTGAGTGGGGCGCAAAATGGACTTTTGCTCATTGAGGAGGAGTCCGAGCGATTGAAAGACTTGCCTCATGAAGTGAACTATCTGGGAGAACTCGTGTGCAGAAGAGCACTTGAGTAGGCAATAGTCCAGGTAAGGGAAGATGAGTACCCCTTGGCGTCGAAGGAAGGCCATGATCACGGATAGGACCTTTGAAAACACCCTGGGGGCTGACAATAGCCCGAAGGGGAGGACCTTGTATTGAAAGTGGTCCTTTGCCATGACGAAGCGCAAGAACCTCCTGTGAGCTAGATGGATAGGAACGTGGAAATAGGCATCCTGGAGGTCGAGGGCGGCAAACCAGTCCTGTGGATCTAACGCAGGGATTACGGCAGCTAAAGTCATCATTTTGAATTGTTGTTTCTTGAGATATTTGTTCAAACAGCGGAGATCTAGGATGGGGTGCCAACCTCTGGACTTCTTCTGAGTGAGGAAATAATGTGAGTAAAAGCCCCTGTTCCTGAAATCCTTTGGGACTGGCTCTATGGCACCCAGAGAGAGAAGGCGGTCGACTTCTAGTCGGAGGAGGGTCCCTGAAGAGGGACTGGGTGGGAGGAATGCTTGGTGGGATGGCTATGAAAGGGATAGGGTAGCAAGATTGTTCAATCTCGAGGACCCATCTGTCCGTAGTGATTTTTGCCCATTGATGTAGAAAGGGCCTCAGCCAGTGGTGAAAGAGCTGGGTCGTACGATTCGTGATGCTGCCTGTGACTGTCTGCTTGCCCCCAACCAATGCATCAATCCTGTTGCTTGTTGTTGGGAGGCATGTTCGTCCTGCCGTTTGGGTTTCAGCATCGCCTGAGGCCTCTGGCGAGAGCGTTGGTTGTCGAAGGGCCTCTGTTGCTGGTGTTGCTGCTGCCACTGATACCTGATGTAGGAGTAGTCATATCTGCGCTGGTATGGTGAGTACCGGCGTCTCTTTAAGGGGAGAGTGTACATCCCCAGAGTTCTCAAGGTTGTTCAAGAGTCTTTAGAAGAGTGTAAGCTTGAGTCCATGGTTTCTGCAAAGAGCTTATCCTTGTTGAAGGGTAAGTCCTCGACTTTGGCCTGTAGTTCCTTTGGAACTCCCGCCGCTTGAAGGAAAGAAGCTCTGCGAATAAAGATGGCAGTAGCAGCAGAGCGAGCAGCAGTGTCAGTGACGTCCATGGATATTTGGAGGGACGTTCTTGCTGATGTGTAGCCCTCCTGGATTACTGACCTCAGGATCGATTTCTTAGAATCAGGGAGATGATCCATGAGGGGAGTGAGGCATGAAAAGGTGTCAAAGGTGTGGTTGGAGAGATGCGCCAAGTAATTGGCGATTCTGAGGAGTAACGTGGCTGAAGTGTAGACCTTCCTGCCCAGAAGGTCAAGTCTTTTTACGTCCTTATTGGAGCCCTGATGTTTGAGGTGTGGGGCTCCCTCCCTCCCTCCCTTTGAAGTGTGGGGCAGCCCTCTGTTGAGCTGCGTCGACTACTAGGGAGTTAGGTTGTGGATGGGCAAAGGGGAATTCCATGCCCTTCGGTGGTATGAAATATTTCCTGTCGGCCCGTTTGTTGGTCGGAAGAGCGGACGCTGGAGCATGCCACACCTCATCATCCAGTTCCAGGATGCCCTCATCAAGAGGAATGGCCAGGAGAGACCTATGCTGCGGTTGCAGATTCCTGAAAAGCTTGTGTTGCTTGTCCATGAGTTCCTGCCGCGGGATCTCTTGTGTGATAGCCACCCGCTTAAACAACTCTTGGAGCTGATGGAGGTCATCTGGTGGAGAGCTGTCGCCCGGTGTGACTGCCTCATCTGGCGGAGACGAGTCTGGGATGGAAGACCCCGGTAGGTGGTCCCCGAAGGCGGTGTGATCCGTCTCTGAAGGAGGATGAGGTGGTGATGTTCAATGGTGCAGTGGGGTAAGAGGAGCTGGAGAGCGTCTGCGTGGTACATAATCGTAAGCAGAACGTGATCGATAAGAACAGCCGCTGTGGGAGTCTCGAGAGTTGCGGTCGACGTGATGACCTTTGTCATGTTGCAGTGAGCAGTCGTGGTGATAGTTGGAACGGGCGTAGTATCGGTACGGAGAACAGAGCGAACAGGAATGGATGTCTGATGCCCTGGAAGAAGCAGGAGACAGAAAGCTGCCTATAGTGGTGTCTGCGGTGGGAAGGTGCAGCAGCCAGGAATGGTGAAGGCAGCCTGGAAGAGGCATGGGGGGACCCATGCCAATGGCTATAGCGGCGTGGAGAACGAGGCACCGGGAGAGGCGAGGACAGCGCCGGCGAGAGAAGGCAGGAGTGAGAAGAGCTCCGGCCCGGGGAGATCAAAGGAGCAGGACCCGGACCTCCTGATGTGCCGGCGTTTGCTGCAGAGACAGCTGGCACGGTGTTAATCAGCGCCGGGAGCTCAGAGGCAGCTGCAGCAGCTGGCGCCACGCCGGCAGGGAGGCAGGTCGGCACCGCACAGAGGCTTGGGAGCGTTGAGGGTGCCATGATGATCGGCTCCGGGTCCGATCTCGGAGCCGACTCAGCTCTCTGCAAGGGAGGCAGAGGCAGCAGCTGAGGCAATGCTGCCTGGCGAGCCTGCACATGCAAAGGCTCCCATGGTCGTTTCGGCTTTGGAGCCGTTGAGACAAGGGGACCTGGCTGAGCCGCGCCAGAAGTCCCCGGTCTTTCAGGTTGGCTCTCAGGTATTCAGGACAGCTGATAGGGATCTTGTGGGAGAGATCCTAGGCTTTTTCTTAAGTCCTGTAATTGGGAAAGAAGCCCCGCACTTGTGAAGCTGTTGGTCTGGATCAGTTTGCTGGGGCTGCAGGGCTCTATCAAAGAGAAGCATCCGAAGACACCTCTCTGTCCTTCCTGGCTAGAGGTAAGTCTGGTGCAGTGGGTACATTTTTGGGGGACATGGGATTCCCCCGGACACCGGATACACTCAGAATGACCATCGGAGGCTGGCATTGCCTCCCGGCAAGAGCTGCATTTCTTGAAGCAGGCAGCTGACATTTTGCCGGTTTCCCTGAAGTCCTCTTAGCTGAGTCTTATCTCTAGGTAGAGATAATGTGGTGATAATGTCTCTATTATGTTGTCTTTATCTCCTGTTGTTTCTTTCTTTCTTTCTGTTTGTGGGGGGGTTTTTTGTTTTGTTTTTTTAAACTATGTACAAAGGAGTGGAAGGGAAAACAGCTGAGAAGCGGGAGATAAGAACAACACGCGGCTTTTATTCTTATTCCCGTTCAAGTTTTGTTATTCTTTGGTTGTGGTTTTTTGGAAGAAATGAGGGAAATAAAGGCGAAAGAGAAATAAGGTATATGTACAAGGGGGAAAAACTAGAAATAGTCTAATTTAGTGAGCAAGTGAAGAGCGCGGTTCCAAGCGTCTGCAGCCTGAGGCAGTGAAGAGGAACTGGTGGGGGGCAGGACCATGCGAGTCAGAAAAGAGCACGAAAGCTGCGAGCCCGCGGCACATGCGCGGTCCAGCCGAACACTGCTCATCACAAGCTTCCATCTGCGGCGTCGGGGCAAGCCCAGCACTCATACTGGAGCACCCCTGGGGACATCCCCGAAGAAGAACTGTAGGTACTGGGGGTATTTCTAATTTTTTTTAAAGGGGTACTTTATTTAAAAAAGGTTGCGAAACTCTGGAAATGGTTTATTTCGTATGGCATAGCACTTCACTATGTAGGAAACTAAGTCTGGAGATGCATTATGATGAGAGAGGTTCAACTTTGTAATGTTCCACCACTGAAATTAGCAGTCAGTCTGATTCATGAAAAGATCGAGACTTGTCTATATAGAAAGCAAATACTCTGTGCACGTCCAGAGTGTGAAGCATATCCTTTCGACTATTTACGTGTGGCTTAGGGTAGAAGGATGAAAGGACAATTGGTTCGTTTATGTGGAAGTCCAAACAGACTTGAGGGATGTGGATGCAATATAACCTTGTCCTTATTAAATGTGGTATATGATGGCACTACCATTAAGACCACCAGTTCCCCAAATCTGCGTGTGGAGGTAATGGCCAGTAGAAACCTAACTTTGATCATCAGAGTTGATAGTAGAGCAGTAGCTAGTGGTTCAAAGGGAGCATGGGTAAGAGTATTCTAGAACCAGCTCCAGGTTCCATGTTGGTGGTGGTAATCTCTGTTGCAAGTATAAATTCAAAAGGCCTTTGAGGTACCTCTTAGTGATAGGATGTGCAAAGATTGATCAACCATCAACTGATTTATGGAAAGCAGTGATTGCTGTCAAAATGTACTTAACAGGGAAGTAAGAGCCAGTCCAGTTCTCCTCAGAAGCAGGATACAATCCAGTATTTCATGTAAAAGTGCTGTGTATGAATCTAACCATTTATCAGAGCACCATAAAAGAATCTGAACCATTTTTGGAGGTAAGTGGAATGAGTAGATTGTTTCCTGCTACGTAAGAGGACATCTTTTACTTGGTTTGAACAGTGGAATTCCCCTTCTTTGAACCAACAATGAACCATGCTGTCAATTGTAATGCATGGAGCTGAGGATGAATTAGGGTTCTTCTGTTCTGGGTTAAGCGGTCATGATATCTGGGGAGATGATAGGGTGGTTGAGGAGACATCTGATACAGATAGGGAAACCACATCTGTCATGCCCAAAATGGGGCTATGAGAATGACTGTTGCCCCATTTCTGTTGAGCTTCTTGAGGACTCTGGGAATGAGTAGAGTGGGAGGAAAAACATATAAGAGGGGGCCTCTCCAGTTGAGGAGAAAGGCATCCCCTAGAGCAGGGGTGTCCAAACTTTTTTCAAAAAGAGGGCCAGATTTGATGAAGTGAACATGCGTGAGGGCCGACCATTTTGCCTGACATTCTTTGAACCATTAAAATAAAATGCAAATTAACTATTTTATGCAAAGTTTATTGCAAACGGCATACTTTTCATTTCGTCACATGGATGACAAATCTAAACAGGTGTTAAATCACTCTGCCTTTCATATCTGAAGGCCAGATGAAAAAAAAATCCAGGAAGCTGAAATATGTCAGGAACACTGTAAAGTACATTACATATTATTGGTAATAAAGGTTGTCTGTCAACTTTTAAGTTCAAAAAATATGAACAGGAACATAACACCAAGTATACATGTTGTGTCCAAATATATTTATAACTGATTTAGACCAACTGACATTAACTGAGATTTTACAATGTATTCATCTCAATTGAAAAAAAAAACTTGCCTGCACTAATGTAAGGGTGAAACTGAGATCTGGACTGCAGCACATAGGCTAGGTCTGGTTCAAAGGCAGTGGTTTTGATGCGCAAAATGTCACGCAGGTGCGTCACTTAGTCTTGTCCTCACACGGTTCTTGTTAAAGTTCAGAGCAGAGAATGTCTTCTCACACATATATGTTGAGCCAAACAAGCTCAGCATTTTCTTAGCCAATGTTCGAATCTCTTGAAACCGGCTCTTATCCAGTTGGCGGTAAAAGTTCACAAGAGATAGCTGTTGGTGACGACTGCGTAACTCGCTGTCACAATGCAGCTCAATGAGCTCGAGCTGCAGCTGATCTGGAGCATCATCAGGGTCAACAGAGAATGGAGAGGAGAAAAGGCTGATCTCCTTTTCAATAGCTGCAAAATCCTGAAAGCGCCGTTTAAACTCCCCAGCCAGAGATGCCATGTCTGCTGCATACCTGCTCGTTTGCGCACTGATATTGTCCTGTGGAAAACTGTTCATTATTTCCTGCAACGCTGAAAAATGTATGGTATTGGGCTGTGTTTGTGACAACTGCCTTATGAAAAGTTGCAGCTTTGTTCCAAAGGCTTTGAAGTGTGAATAAAGCTGGTTCACCGCTGCATCTTTCCCCTGAAGACTCGTGTTCAGTACATTCAGATGCTTTGTTATGTCAACTAGAAACCCCAAATCACCCAGCCAAATAGAATCAGATAGTTCTCGCATTGGTTGTCCCTTTGTTTCCAAGAATTCTCCGATTTCCTTTCTGAGAGAGTAGAAACGCTGCAGTGCAAACCCCCGACTGAGCCATCTTACATCGTTGTGCTATAAAACATCTTCGTATTCAGCCTGGATGTCCAGTAGAAACTGTTTAAAATGGTGGTGGCACAGGGCTTTAGAGCGAATATAATTAATAGTCTTTAGCACCGGTTTCATAACATGATCATATTTGAGATGTTTAGCACAGAGAACTTGTTGATGAATGATACAATGGAGTTTAATAGCTTTGCCTCCTTCTTCGATCACCTTGTTACAGATTAGGGTTGATAATCCACTTCGTTCACCAACCATTGCAGGTGCCCCATCAGTAATAATCCCAGTAACTTTGTTCCAAGGCAGTTTCATGTAATCTATGGTGGAACTAACAGAAACAAATAAATCTTTTCCTCTTGTTTGGTCCGTAAGGCTCTGGAGGTCAAGAAGCTCTTCCAGTCACATTCATTTCATCGTCCACCCCTCTCATAAAAATCAGCAACTGAGTTGTGTCAGATAGGTCCGTGCTTTCATCACAGGCTATTGAAAAGAAGTCAAAATCCACTCCTGTGGACGTCAACTGTCTCTTAATATCTGATGAAATCTCTTCAATTCTCCGTTCTATAGTGTTACGAGCCAGGCAAATGTTGGCAAACTCTTGCTTCTTCTTGGGACAGATATTCTCAACCATTTTCATAATGCATTCTCTGATAAAGTCACCCTCAGCAAAAGATTTGCAATTTTTAGCAATTAATGTTGCCACCTCATAGCTTGCCCTTGTGGCATTTTCATTTGACTCACGGGCTCTTGTGAAAAATCGCTGTTGTGACATTAAAACAGGTTCAAGTTGCTTCAACTTTTCACTGCGGTCGCGCCCTGTTAGCTTGTCGTATATGCTATGTCTCGACTGGTAGTGTCTCTTGACATTAAATTCCTTATAAACAGCATATCAGACAAACACAGTGATTCCATATTTCAGTAAGTATTGACACTGTAGAACTGGTTGTGACTGCGAATACAAGGTCCTGGATTGTTTGGAACCGTTGTAATGGTAGGTATGCTCTTGCTGTAGCAGACTCTAGTTGAGCGCCTATGAATTCTAGGATCCGTGTAGGTCAGAGTTGATTTGTGTTTGTTGAGGATATGACCGAGAAGCTTGAACATTTGTCTGGTTATTAGTATCATACGGAGTGTATCTGTAGTGGATGGTCCTTTTATTACGCAGTCCTCAAGGTAAGGGAATATCATAACTCCTTGTCAGCGCAGGTATGCCTTGTCAACAGCAAGTGTCTTTGAGAACACCCTGGGTGCTGATGAGAGGCCGAAAGGCAAGATGCCGTACTGATAGTGCTCTGATCCAACCATAAAGCATAGGAATCATCTGTGCGTGGGGTGTATAGTGATATGAAAGTAGGTGTCTTGCAGGTTGAGGGCTGCAAACCAGTCTCCTTTCTCTAACACTAGATTATGGATGATAGAGTCACTATTTTTGAATCGTTGTTTCTGAAGGTATTGATTCAAACTATAAAGGTCTAGAATAGGCCTCCAACCACCCGTCTTCTTCACTATGAGGAAATAGTGGGAACAGAAGCACCTGACTCTGAACTCTTCAGGCACCGTCTCGGGCACTGCTCCAATGTTGAGAAGTTGATAGACCTCCTTTTTCAGTAAATCTTCATGAGAGGGGTCCCTGAAGAGGGAGAGGGAGAGTGGAGAAGTGAGGGGTAAGTGTTGTGAATGGAATGGTGTAGCCGGATGTTACCATCTCCAGACCCAACAATCCAATGTGATGGCGGCCCAGCGACGGTGAAATGGTCTCAAACGATGGTGGAAGGTTGGGGCGGAATATTCGGGGTGACTCAGCAAGGGGAAATTCTGCAAGCCCTCGACCAGGACCTCAAACCTGCTGCTTTTTAGACTGCTGGTTCGAGTTATGATTGTTCTGAGGATGCCTCCTCTGAGGCCGCTGTCTTGCTCTAGATTGGCTGAAGTCTTGCTGCTGGTATCTTCAATATGAAAAATCACAATGTCTTTGGAACTTATGGTGGAATGTACATACCCAAGGTACGAAGGGTGGTTCTTGAGTCTTTAGTCAAGTGTAGAACCTCATCTGTCTTTCTGGAGAATAATTTTTGCTTATCAAAAGGGTAGTGTTCCTCTTTCGTTTGCAGCTCATGGGGGACCGCAGCGTACTGTAGCCACAAGGCCCTCCTCGTAACTGTCGATGTCACCATAGCACGAGCTGCCACATCAGCCACATCAAGGGCTATTTGGAGAGATGTTCTTGCTGAAGCATACCCCTTATGGACAATGTATTTTAATATTGGCCTCTTTTAATCCAGCAGGTGTTTGATGAGGGCCATGAGCGTGGTATAGCTGCCAAAGTTGTGGTTGTACAGCAGGGCTGCATAATTAGCTATGTGGAGAAGCAGGGTTGGTGAGGAGTGAACCTTCCTTCCAAAGAGATCCTTGAGTTTGCTCTCCTTATCGGCAGATATTTTTGTATTGTGGAAGCCTGAATCTCTGTTGAGCAGCATCTACCAAAGAGTTAGGTTGTGAGTGGGAAAATAAAAAGTCAGCGCCCTTCAGGGTGACAAAATACTTTTTAATCTACACCTTATTAATTGGAGGCATGGACACTGGGGTCTGGCAGCCTCCATAATGTCCTCATCTCTTGGAATCACAATTTTTGCATATTGGGAGGGCTAGAAGGTTTTTCAGAAGGCGGTGTTGCTTCTCTTGTACCTCAGTTAGTTGCATGTCTTGGCTAGCAGACACTCTTTTAAAGAGATCCTGAAACTGCTTCAGGTCATCTGGTGGTGACTGATCATCCAGGATAACGGCTTCATCTGGGGATGAGGAGGAGTGGTCAGTCGGTGAAATATCTGGCTAATCTTCCTCCATTTCAGATATTTGGCTCTCCTCAGATTCGGATTGTTGAGCTGCGGGATGTAAGGTGAAGGATGTCTCTGTGACCTCCTGCCTGTGTAGCAGTGTGGGAGAGGTTGTGGATCTGTGTACAGAGAAATGTCTGAGGCAGCAAGGTGCGTGGTATGCCAGTCATTTGTAATGGTGATGTGTTGACCAATGAGAAGGATAGTTGCAATGGTATGCATTCCTGTGTTGTCAGTATGCCAATCTGTTAGGAGAGAAGTATTGGGATGAAAACACGCTTCATGATCATGTGCTGCACCAAAAGTACTGGAAAATAGGGTGACCTATGTGATCCCCTTGAAGAAGGGGGCAGTGATGAGGAACCATATATTTTGTGAGCTTGTCGTGGCGAAGGCTGGTGAGGTGCAGGCGATAAAGAGGAGGCTGGTCTATAATGCCTGTCTTGCCCCTGTATATTGTGCCTGGTGCCACTGAATTGTAGTGAAAGTGAGCACGGTGTAGGCAATGGGGATGATGAAGTTGGAGAGAATGTTAGCTGGCATCCCGTGCCCACTCAGATTTTTGTTGCGCCTTCTTAGGTGCCGGCAGGCTGGCTGACACACATGGTGCTGGAGCTGACTCCGTGTGCCTGTGCCTAGTTGCGGAAGTTATTTCTGAGTCGGGGGGCGGAGGGGAAAGAGGAGGAAATAACCCTAAACTAACTACTACAAACAACTAATCTATACAACAAACGAAAGCTTTGCTAGGGACTAAGTACTTGCGAAGCAAGAAAGTCAGAAGCTCCAATGACTTTCACTAGCAGAAAGAAGGAACTGAAGTTGGAGTCGGATCAGCAGGGGTATATAGGCAATACTGCGAGGTGTCACCACAGAGGGTGCCCACAGCTAACCTTACAGGTACTGCTAGGAAAAAGTTTTCCAACAATTTGGCACACAGCATATGCAAACATATATCATAATAGACATGAGCAATCACTCTAAGAAGCTGCATGTGATCCTTCATCTAGATTAATAACTTTTTACTGTTATTTGTAAGGACAATTCTTAAAAGTAAACAATGAAGAAATTTGAAAGTAGTAGCGTTTATATGCAGTACTGTAAAAATTGCTTTAAATATTCGGCCATCACACTAAAGATCATGGACACAAAACAAGTAGCCATTAACTCAATGATAGCTCAAACAACCATGATGGAATATTCAAAAGAGTCAAGTGTTTGGCTAACACTGCTCCCACTGAGGTTAACAATGTTACTACAGTATTGCCAAAGGGAGAAAAGTTACGCTAACACTGACCTCTTTTGAAAATCATACCATTGAACTTAATTTGTGATATTCTTAACTACTATCTAGACAAAAGGCAATAGTTTAATGTCTCATCTATAGGACAGAAATGTTACCTGTATTATTGTTCATAAGAACAACTAAAAACACAATAAAGTCATTAAGCCCATTTTCTATTTCCTGAGGAAAAATGTACATTACCTCTGACAATACAGTGTCTAAGTCGTTGCTGAAGTGCATGATATTTATCCCTTAAAGGAACTCTTACATCTTCAGAATTAGGAAATGCTTTCACCAAAATTTCTGCCACCTGTACAAAATATATCAGTTTCAAGGTTCATTTTGATGGGAAAAAACAACACATAGTAAAACTGCCAACAAAACTTGCATTATTTAGAACTCTAAAAATAACATTTGCATGGAAGCTACAATCTTGTCATTCTCAATGTCTTTTGAAGTTTTAGATTTCTTTTACCTTTCTGATTGGAGGTAATTCTCCAACAAGGCTCAGAATTATATCTTGAACTAGTTCCTCAACATTCATGAACCTAGCAAAAGGGAGCATGCGACAAGCCCATTCCATTGCATTGAGACTGTGCTCAACTATATGGGCATCATATTCAGTTTTCTTGCAGTCCTAAAAAAGAGAATGTCAGATAAATATTATCTGATTTACATGAAAAATTGCAGATAAATATATAATCTATGGGCAATTGTCATCATTTCATACCAAATATACAGAGCAAAGAATAGAAGCAAGTAGCTCAATGGCCTAGAGATAGCACTCTGTGTTAGCTAGCTTGAATCCATTGACTATCTTACATTCAAAATCCCAAAATCTATTACTGCTCTGGAAATAATTATTGGCTCTGCTGGAGAGAGCCTCGAATCACTCTGCAGCAAATCCTACAGATTGGTATCAACCAGCTCAAAAATATAGTACTGTGAGATTAAAGTTAAGCATAGCAAATGCACAACTGGTAATACCTAAATAAAAAATATTTCAGCAAAGTTTCCTAGGTGCACGTAACTTTTACTTCTGAAACAAGATACTGTAGTGAATAACTGGAATGCAACTAAGATGGATCAGTTTTGTTCTATAATACGATCTCTGGAAATTTGTTGCATACTTTTGTGATCTCCTAGAAAGAACTCTGTTTCACTCAGTAGGCTAATGCAATGTTACTCTAAGATATTGTGGTGTCCTGAGGCATTTTGCCATAATTATTCTATTAATATAAGTCACCAAAGAATAATGCTGTCCATGTCAATTATGCTATACATCTTAAATATGTTATTTTTCCTGGGACATTAGTTCATTTTAATGTGGTTAATTAAAGACATAAATCAAAAGAAATAGGACATTTTTTTCTTTTTTTGGTAGCAATTACAGTGATACATTCCATACTCTGTTTTCTTTATTTAATGAACTCATTAAAATGTATATCATAGATGGGTTGAAAAAATGCAAATTTTGTCTTACTGTGCATGAAGCTAATTTGGCACATTAACATAGCTTAGACCTTGGTGCTCAAAGAAACTAGGATAAAAGTTTGCCTCAATTTAAATCAAGGTTTTATCTTCCAGCATCATGACTCAAGAGAAGACAAAAGAAGAGAGAGATCTGATAACATATGGCATTTATTGTGTCTTCTGTAACAGTAATTATATATCAGTTGTTATAAATGAAGCCAAAATGTTTTGTGCACAAAGAAAACAAAAGTTAATATTGAAAAGATAAATTTGTATAAAATAGTAAATAAAACCAGAATATTTATACTTTGTTCAAGGGCCCACAGTAAGGCACTGGATATTGACTGTTTCAGGGGCCCACAGTAAGGCACTGGATATTGACTGTTTCAGAAGAAAGGTTACTTACCTTGGAATAGGTAGAGATTTTTAAAATGAGCAGTCCCTGTCTGCAGACCACTGCAGGTGCATATGTACTTCATGCACGTGACACCACAAGATTCTTGGTAGCAGGGTTTGCTTTCTATGCCCCTCTCCTCCTCAGGCACCAAAGGACGTAAGGGGCAGGCATGAACTGTTGCCTCTCCAGTAACCTTTCTACTGTGAACACCTCTAGGATAAGGTACCACATAAGGGGAAGGAGAGAGGCTGAGCAGAAGAACATAGCTTGGGACCACACATATCAAAGAACTCCAGTTACTATAAGGTAGGTAAGCTTTCTTTCTTACTTCTATCGAAGGTCTCTAAATTCTATATAGAAATCATTTAGGTGATTTCATAAAGGATTTAGTCCCTTGCAGGCAGAATGCCAAAGCTCAATGGAAAAATCAGAGTGTGCAACTTCCTACCACACTAACGGCATACATCTTTGGGAAAGGGAAAAGTAAGTGAATGGTCTCATTTAGGTGGAATACTGAGATTACTTTAGAAATGAATTTGAGTGTAATCTCACGGAAACTTTACCATTGTGAAAGAGACTATAAAATGGATTGGCCATAGGGGCCACCACCTTATCTACTCCTCTGGCTGGTTTTATAACAACCAGAAAGACAATCTTCATTACAGGTGGACTAGGGCTACATCTACTCTACAAAGAAAAGTCGGAAAAAGATCCACAAATTGCATACCACAATTTGCATATTTTTTCCACTTTTTTTCAGAAAGAGGTTTTTCCGACATTTGGCCCGTCTACACAGGGCCAAATGTCAGAAAAAAACCCTCTTTAAAACATCCCTTCTTCTTCGCGAAATGCAGTTTACAGGGATGCCGACAAAATGCATCCGCTTTTCTGACTTTTTCGGAAAGGCGGATGCATTCCTTCAACGTGGCAGAGTTTTTCCGGGATACCTCTGGTATCCCAGAAAAGTCTGCAGACTAGATGTACCCTAGGAAACAGTACACTAACTGTAACTGTATGCATTTCCTCCAGTAATTCTTAGGGAAATTCATAACCCTCTATGCAAGAGGTGGCTCGTATGGATTCCCTGTGTGACAGGAAGCGTTGTTCCAGGTCAGCCATAAAACAACGATTCCTCAGCTCTCGTCCACTAGCGCCGCTCCTCTACTTACGCTACACTGATGACATCATTATCATCTGGACCCATGGGAAGGAGGCTCTGGAAGCATTTCACCGTGATTTCAACAGTTTCCATCCCACCATCAACCTCAGCCTAGACCAGTCTACACAAGAGATCTACTTCCTGAACACTACAGTGCAAATAAGTGATAGTGTGTATTTCCCAAGATGCTGGATCTGGTGCACAGTCTCCTGATTCCCCCTCCCATGCCACGAAAATCCAGTGCTACCTCCATTTTTCCAGCAGGCTCCTTCTTCAGAGTGGAGGGAGGGAGAGGTATTGGAAAACTTTGCAATCGACTGGTCACGCTCCTGCAATCAACCAGTTGATTGCAATCAATAGGTTGGTGACCATGGCGCTAGGGAATTTATTCCAGTAGTTAACCACCCAGAAAGTTAAGAAGTTTCTCCTAGGCTGTGTCTACACTGGCACCCTTTTCTGTAAAAGGGATGCTAATGAGACACTTCAGAATTGCAAATTCCACGGGGGATTTAAATATCCCCCGCGGCATTTGCATGAACATGGCTGCCGCTTTTTTCCGGCTCGGGGTTTTGCTGGAGAAAAGCACCAGTCTAGACGGAATCTTGCGGAAAATAAGCCCTTTTCCGGAAGATACCTTATTCCTACTTTCAAGTGGAGATAAGGGATCTTGCGGAAAAGGGCTTATTTTCCGCAAGATCCCGTCTAGACTGGCGCTTTTCTCCGGCAAAACCCCGAGCCGGAAAAAAGCGGCAGCCATGTTCATGCAAATGCCGCGGGGGATATTTAAATCCCCCACGGCATTTGCAATTCTGAAGTGTCTCATTAGCATCCCTTTTATGGAAAAGGGTGCCAGTGTAGACACAGTCCTAATGTCCAATCTAACCCTTTTTGGCTGCAATTTAAGCCCATTGCTTGTCCTATCAGACATTAAGGAGAACAATTTTTCTCCCTCCTCCTTGTAACACCCTTTTAGATGTGTCATGCTTTAATCATTTGTATTTCTCTTCTCTGGACCTGCTCAAATTACTCAACATCTTTTCTGAAATGTGGTACTCGGAATTAGGGATGTTAAGAAGCAGGTATTTAACTAATAATGTAATCAATAGAATATTTACCGATTACACGATTAGTTGATGGGGAAGGTGCTCAAGTCCTGCTTCATGCTAGGTGTAAGAGCTACCACCACTTCAGCTCTGCAGTTTAAATGTAGTAAGAGCCTGGCAGGCAGCAAGCAGCCGGGCTCCTACTTCATTTAAACTACAGAGATGCAGCAGGGATAGCTTCTAGAGTCAGCATGACCTGGGACTGAGCAAGTCTGGTTCAGTCCTGGCTCGTGCCAGGTCCAGGAGCTAACCCGCCCCCCCCTCCAACTCTGCAGTTAAATGTACTAAGAGCTGCCAGCAGAGGTTGCTTCATGGCAGCCTCCGCTGCTCCCCCACCCGTGCCACTTCCTCTTGTAGAGGGAGCAGCAGTGGGGGGCAGGTAGCACTTTGGATATGGTACTGGAGGGAATCGGCTTTTAAGCTGGCTCCCTGCAGCACTGGCTCCTGCTTCCCCTCCACTTACTGCCTTGGATACAGAGGAGCAGGGGTGGATGAGAGTCGTCAACTACTTGCTTACATTCCTACCCAGAACTGGACACAATACTACAGTTGAGGCCTGATCAGTGTAGTGTAGAATGGAAGAAATACTTCCCGGGTTTTGCTCACAGCTCTCCTGTTAATGAATCCCAGAATCATATTTCCTTTTTTTGGGGGGGGAGGGGGAGGCGCGAGAGACAATGTCAGACCATTTACTCATATTTAGCTGATGGTCCACTAGGACAACAAGTACTCCACTTTCTAAGGAGTACTTTGCATTTGTCCTTACTAAACTTCATCCTGTTTACCTCACACCATTTCTCCAGTCTGTCCAGATCATTTTGAATTATGACCCTATCCTTCAAAGCACTTGCAAACCTCCCCAGCTTGGTATCATCTGCAAACTTGATAAGCATACTCTCTATGCCATTATCTAAATTGTTTATGAAGATACTGAATAGAACTAGTCTCAAAAGTGACCCCCTCCCCCTCCATGGAACTTCACTTGTTATGCCCTTCCAGCATGACTGTGAATCATTAATAACTACTCTATGAGAATGGTTACACAGCCAGTTGTTCATCCACCTTATAGTAGCCCCACTTAGGCTGTATTTCACTAATATATTGAGAAGAAGGTCATGCAAGACCATAGCAAATGCTTTAATAAAGTCTAGATATACCACTCTATTGCTTCCCCTTTATGCACAAGACTGGTTATCCAGCCAAACAAAGCTATTGATTTGTTCGACATGATTTGTTCTTCCCAAATTCATGCTGGCTTTTACTTATCACCTTATCTTCCAGATGTTTGCAAATGGATTCCTTAATTATTTGCTCCATTATTTTTCCTGGCACAGAAGTTAAGCCAACCGGTCTGTAGATTCCCTGCTACTTCTCTTTTTATAGATGGGCACTGTATTTGCCCTTCTCCAGTCTTCTGGATCTCTCCTGACTTCAATGAGTCTTCAAAGATGAGAGCTAATGGCTCAGATTCCTCCTCTATCAGCTCCTTGAATATTCTAGGTTGCATTTCATCAGGCCTTGGTGACTTGAAGACATCTAATTTCTCTGAGTAATTTTTAATTTGTTCTTTTCCTATTTTAACTTCTAAACCTACCCCATTTGCACTAGCATTCACTATGCTAGGCATCCAGTCTCCACCAATCTTCCGCCATTTCCACATGTTCTGTTGTTTCTCCCTCTTCATTGAGCAATGGGCCTACCTTGTCCTTGGACTTCCTTTTGCTGCTAATATATTTGTAAATGTTTTCTTGTTTGTCTCTAGCTAGACTGGTGCCTTTGCCTCTCATTTATGCGCTTGGTTGAGAGCATGAGGAGGAAAGGGTTGCAGGTATGGACCAATGGACATTGCTAGCAAGAATCCCCTGGTTTCAGGCACATGGGGTACATGTGCACCCATAGTGGAATACATACAGGGATCTGTGACAGGTCACCAGCCCTACACAGCCAAGTAGGACCCTGACTACAGACAACTGGGTGGCAGTTACAGACAATTAGAGTGGTGGCTGGGCCAGTCAATCCGGACTCAGCCAGCCCACATAAAAGGAAGTTGCGGAGCAGAGTGAGCAAGTCTGCTGCTGGACTCCTAGCAAGAAGGCTAAATTTGCAGATGGCTAATGAGCGACGAGCTCCTGGAGAAGGGGACCAGGGGAGCTAAGAAGAGCACCTGATGGACCTTCAGGACTTACAGGCTTGAAGCCAGGAAAAGTGGTGAAGAAACTGAAGCCAAAGGCAGGAACAGAAGGAACGGGGACTGTGGGGAAGAGGCCCAGGGAATAGAGACAGTTAGAGGAAAAGAAGAGGTAAGCAGGAAGCTGATATTTGCAGAGTCCCTGAGGCCAGGGCCCAGAATCCTGCCCAGCCACTGCAAGAAGTGGCTGGACTCTTGTGAGAGGAGACCCTTGGAAGCAGGGGGAGGGGAAACCATATGATGACATGGCTGGAGGTCTATGCCAGAGGGCAGACGCCAAGAGAAAGGAGCTGTAAAGAGTCTGTAGGCAGAGGTGAGACCAGGAAAGCCATTGCCACTGCTGCCACAAATGCTGGGAATGAGATAAATCCTGAAAAACTCAGTGCGGTCAGTGATCCCATGACAGGAACATTACTCACAGAAATATATACTGTTACAGTTAAACCATAACTGTAATGCTACTATAATTACCTTTAGATTACCCACAGTTTCTCTTGCAGTTTGGTACTTTCTGCAACAGTCAGACAATCTTTCACGAACATGAAGCATCCAACACAATGCACATAATTCTCGGAAAGAACCTACAAGAGAAATAATGCAGTACAACTTAAGTTACTTAGGGTGAAATAAAGGAACAACTTAATTAAAACTGATCAACTATACAGAGCAGTAACACAGAGGAAAGGTTTTCATTCTTGATTTTTCAAGAATAACCAGTAGTTGGATTTCTGTAGTCTCTTTATCAGTAAGTTTCAATATCACAGTTAAATCTATAAAACATGCATTCAGTATCTTGGAATGGACTTTCAGTCAGATGTTCTTGTGTGTCAAGACAAGCTCAGCAGAAATAAGCATGACAAGGACAATCAGTGTGCAGATACATTTACATTTTCCTGGTCCTCAAACTATTACAACCCCAGTCCTGATTCATGATGGGAGGAAGTTGGCACAGGAGATACTCTATCATCTTTGTCAACAGCAAACTCCCGCCTCTAATTACATTCTTAACTTTACAGCTGTGGTGGAATTATATCCTTTGAGCCACTAAGATGGTGGGTAGTTCAAAATATGTTGCCCATACATATTCCATTTCTAGCGTCAATGTGACCAATGTGCTTGAGCTCAGGTTTTTCTGGCTTATAGGATCTTCTGGGTATATACCTATGCCATAAGTGTCTTCCCACACTCCCAAATGAGGGCAGAGGTCAAAGAACAGGCCCGAATTCATTTACCCATACAACATCCAGGTGTTAGAGGACTCTACAGCAGCAGGTAAAAAGGATGGGTTGTGGAATACATACAAACAACGCATTTCAAAGAGCCAGTTACTGAAAAGTAAACAACAGAATAATTTCACCACAGGCCACAGTGATGATTTGGGCTGAGTTTAGATCATAAGACTGTTCAGAACCATAGAAGTTTTCAGTACCAGGAATGATGATACTGAATGTGGGATGATCAACTAAGGCCATCAGTACTGGTAATCAGAATTCAGTACCAAGGGAATGGTATTATGCAAGCATGATGCCTGGTGCTTGTGAGGGTGTCAGTGGGACCCAATCTGGGCCTTGTTACCTTTCAAAGAGGCAAAATGAGATGTCTGCCTTTTCACACTAGGACCCAGAGAGGGCAATCTAGCCTTATGCTCTTTAGAAGAGCAGTGCCCTTTCTTCTTTCTAACCCTGTTTGTCTTACTAATCTGAGAATGTCCGCTTAGGCCTTTGTCTACGCAACAGCTGGGAGATGTGATTGCTAGCTCAGGTAGACGTACAAGAGCTAGCTCTGCTTAACCCCATGTTCTAAAAATAGTGTAGTTGAAGGGGCACAGATATTCTCTCAGGCTAGTCCCAAGAGAATAACCTTGTCTAAGCTCTTAGGTGTATAAGAGCTACCCTGAGCTCCTGCAGCTACACTTGCATACACATATCTAACTGAGCTAGGAATCATACCTCCCAGCTGTTCTGAAGACATATACTTCCATGAATAAGCTGAGGGCTATATCTGAGTTCACAAAAGCACTTTAAGAAGAGGCTTGATCTGATCTTTCTGGATTCCTCCTGGATCCGAAGAAAGTTTCAAAGAATTTTCTAATAAAAACTGTTTAAGGCAAGTGTGACGGGCCATCCTTGGCCTGCACTCTGGACAGCGGGGGAAGGCGAGGAGCGAGCGGAGCCACGGGGCAAGAGCCCCAGCGGTAAGTCGCCGACACAGCAGTGCGGCGGGGCCGGAATCCACCACCCACACCCTCACCATAACACCGAGAGGGATGAAAAGTGACTGCCCGGACGCAGCAGGGGAGCGCCCTACATTACCGAAAGGGCGGGTCCTCTGGACGATGTCACGGCCGGCAGGCCATTTTAAAATGGATAGCCACTGACGTAGGAGGGGGCAGCCGCCACAGCCACCGGAGGGTGGACCAGGGCCAAGAGGCCACCTGGAACAGCCCCCACGACCAACAGACAGTGAGTCCTTGCCACAGAGCGGCCCCTCGCCAACCTCACCGGAGGCAAACGGCGCATCCCGGACTCCAAGCAGCCCAGGAGAGCCCTCGCAGAATGCAACGGGAGTCACGGACAACTAAGAAGTCCCCCAGACACCAACCATCAAACCACGGTAGGCGCAGGGGCACTAGAGGGCAGGCCCGGGGGCCTCTAGAGGGGAGCAAGCAGCCCGGGGCATGGCCTTGGTGGTGCCTGTGGGCAGACGTGTTGAGGGCGTAAAAACTCCCGCCTGCCCTGCAGGGGCACTGTTGGCCCCCTGCACTTAGGGCCCCAGGCTGGAACCCAGTGGAGTGGGTGGGCCCGGGTCTTCCTCCCTCTCTTTACTCACAGCCACATGCCCTGCTAGGTGGCAGTGCGCGTTGTTGCCGGCAAGCCAGGCAGGCAAGGTCAGAGGGACTAAAACTAACTCTGGGTCCTGGACCCACTGGCTGCGGAAGTAGGACGAACAGCGGGTTCGCTGAATCCCTCCTGCTCGTCAGAGAGGGGGTGACTGCACCCAACCCACTGGCCCCCGGCCCGGGGAATCCGGCCCCAGGGGTTGACTAGCCGGGCAAGAGGGTCCACTGAACCCCTTTGGCCCCACTGGCAGGGGGTGATTGCACCCCAAAGCTCGTCCACGGCAAGTCTCTATTACTTTTTGCATTTAATAAATGAATCATCTGCAAATGTTACATCAGGAATGTGCACCTCACAGATGTACCATTAAACAACATAACTGTATCACAAGAAGGGACTTGAAACTAGAAGACTTCAGTTCAGTCGTAATGGCTAGTTGAAAAACTAACAAAAACACTTAAACAGTAAAAAAAGCTAACAATACTAAACAAACTACCAACTAATATTTATGAGAGGTATGGACTTTGCTAAGGTACCAGCTTACCTCACATTAAACTGATTTATTTGTACCAACTCTCAGACCCTGGCAGTAAGAAGAAACTGAGGGATGTTTGGGCTTGCTCTCTCAGATTGGGTGCAGGAGGACATCTGGATACAGAGATACTCCAAAAGACACTGCTGTCCAAAAGAATCTGAACTTGAGCTCATGTGCACCAGAAGTGGAATACATATGGACAAGCACTCATAGAAAATTGGGGTTGACAGTTTATCCCTTTAATTCTGCTAAAAGAATATAGCAACAACTATTCAAAAATTATTAAAGATTCTTCTTCATAGGGTCAGGTTTTCATTTCTCTTGTCTGATAGCAAATTCTGGATCACAGAAACCAAAAATCTTGGCATCTTTGTATTCATAAATTAAAATTTCCTTAGAATCTTTGAAGAAAGTTACTATAAAAGTAAAACACAATTTGGACAGCTCTAACAGATAATCTTGCTTCAAAGGAATCTATATCAACATCAATTCTGATTATTCTTACATTAATCTGCCTCAACTTATCGGCTATAGATTTTTTTATACTACAGTACATTTTGTTGGCCTTTGACCAACTTTTCTCCCATCACATTTTTATACAGCTAAAGAAGTTTCAAACATAAGATCTATTCTTGTAATTTGACATTATGAAATTTCTTAATCTTAAAGTTAGTTCATTCTTTCAAGAATATGAGAAAAAAAAGACTTCTTTTCCACCCCACCCCACCCCAAAATAATCTCAACTAAACACAGACATTGGAATCACAGCTATAAAGCAGCATGGCTCAGTACGCGCCTCAGTCTCTACAATTTTAGTAAAAAAAATTAAATGGACAGATGTTTATCATTTTTTAGTCTTTTAAAATAATGATTAACTTATTTTGTAATACACTGAAAACAATAGTTACAATTTATATTTTGTCAATATACCATTATTTTAAAATTATAGCAAAATATAAATATCCTTCTGCAAACATTTTGAAAGATTTACAGAACCACAGAAGACACTATCATGATACATTTGCAAGAAAATGCAAAAATAAAGACTAGAGTTCCCTGGCACATGCAGCTTCTCATCCCTTGTTCTATTTTCCAACCATCAATTATTCAATTTTATTATGCACAAACCTATTGCTTTACAAGAAACATCATCAAAGCGATGGTCTCCAGAAGATGGAGGTCTAAAAAATATTGTACTCAATTTACAATAACGAAGCAAAGTATCAGGAAATGAACTTAATGAAGGAAGATTGCCTTTCATTCGAATCTAGAGGCAGAAAAAGAAAAACTTAAAACAATTTTCCTTATGACAATTGAGAAATTAGCAAATTACCTTTATAAGTGCTTACTAATAACAATTTTTATTCTTCAAGTCATCAGTAGGTGAAAGTCCTAATGAAATCAACTGAAATCTTTCATATCAGGATTGAATGACCCCTTTAACTTACTGACACAACCCAGGTTAATTTTTAAGGGAACACATTTTCATTTAATAAATGTACAAGCTAGGAAAAACTACAATACTTTATTTAATAGGATGATATAGTACAGAGGGCAATGGAATTTAATAGACCAAAGCAAGAGAAATGGGCCTCCCACTGAGCCAGAGACACCCCCTGAGCCACTGACACCCCCGATGGTAAAACTTGGAAGGATTTAGCTGCCCATCCAGAAACAGAAGGCAAGTGCCAAAACAGCAACTGAAAGTAGCTGCAGCTCAGTTAGTCAGCAGCCCCTGGAGGAAACTGCTGCAGTGTCCAATGAGGCTGAAGACGTTGCCACAAGCTTCTAGTTCATCTTGTGCTCTAGATGGCTGAAGCTCTGCAAGCAGATGATAAACAATTATTTTTGGGGAACTTCTATGGCCTGTTGTTCTGGATATCAGATTATGTGTCAGAGTTCCTTTCTGGCCTTGGAATCTAAATGAATCCATAAGGCGTTGATAATTATTATTTCTAAAACCCAGGAAGGTCTGGAACTCAGTGGTCACTTCTTTCCCACCTTCAGTAATAAACACAAGTTATCTGAGGATAACATCCACCTTCCTGCCCTAGCTTCTATTGTACAGGCTCCAATTTCCTTTGGAAAGGAAAGTATGAAAAGAATATAGACAGCGGCTATATGAGACTGAAATTCTTATAAAATTAGGAAGGCTTTAGAGTGGATAAGGGGATTCCCCCTCAAAAAAGTAACCCTCGGTAATATTTACTACAGATCATGGAATTAAAATTAAACAAGTTTGTTATTTACCTTTTGCATTACTTTTCTTGCCCATTTCAATTTTACAATATACCACTGTGCCACAGGGAAGGAACAACGAGCAGCTCGGAAGAGCAGCAGAATTCGCTGAAGGACCCCAGACACCTTCTGACGATAATCTCTCTCAATTTTTAATGGCGAGTCATTGTAGTCTTCCTGAGAAATGCAAGAACGTGACAATAAGATCAATAATTTAGGCACATATAAAGAGTGAATGAGTTAAACTACATGATGTATCTGTTCTTCAGAATATTTTTCTTCTTTGTCTTAAGACCAGAGACTCCACAAAGTACAATAAAACTCCAGTTGTCCGGCATCCAGTGGTTCGGCACTCCTGATAGTCCGGCACAACCTGGAACCCGGAAGTGCTCCAGGCAGCCGGACAATTGGAGCTGCTCTGCCCCAGGCTTCCCCGAGTCAACCGCTGGTGAAACTGACCAGCAGCTGACTCCGGGAAGCCCGGGGCAGAGCACCCCAGCTGCTCTGCCTCAGGCTTCCCCGAGTCAGCCGCTGGTCAGTTTCAGCAGTGGCTGACTTGGGGACGCCTGGGGCAGAGCAGCTGGGGTGCTGCCAGATTGGTCCTGAAGCACTGCCCCCCTCCATCTCCCCCACCCCACCCCACCCCAGACCCCTCATAGCCCCCGCTTCCGATAGTCCGGCATATCTGATAATCCGGCACCCCCTGTGTCCTAAAGGTGCCGGATTATCGGACGTTTACGGTAGAAGGAAAAACGGAAAGTAGCTTTTCGAAGTGGTTACTCACTATTATAGAGCCACAGAGGTAATTATGTTTATTTTGGAAGAAAACTGAACTAGAAGGTTCAAACTAACATTGATATAACTTCTACCAAAAGCACTTACTTCACTGAGAGAAGCTGGCTGGGGACAATATAATGGTGGTGCAGGAAGATACAACCCATCAGGCACTAACCCACACAACTTTCTGCTGAGGTCTTTGGCAGAATCCATCAAAAGTTGAAATGTTTCTGAGAGAATGTCTGCATCTGCCATAACAGCTGCTTTCAGTATTTCTTGCACTGAACCAAACAGCACATTTCCATCTTCCTCTTCAATGGGATCTAAAAAATTCCAAGAATTGAAACAGATATGGCAAATATATCAATTGATAAAATGTTTTCTTCTGAAATTAATAAGAAGTACTGTATTATTGTATTTACATTCATTTTCCAGAATGTATTAATAACTTGCATACTTTATTTCATGTAAGATTTGAAAATGGGAATAAATTTAAGAATTGAAGAAAACTGCTTTTAATGCTCAATTAACTCTGGTTGTTTTTGCTGCCCAACATCTCTCATGAGTATGGATGTCTGGACTGCTCTCCTCATGAACTGCAAAGAGGAGATGAATAAGTGGTTTAATATCGAGATGCTGGCAAACCAGGTTCCAGTTCTTGCCAAGGCTGTGGCATCAACTGATCACTGATAAATTCATAGCTGGAAACCATATCAGCTTATCTGAAGGCTAACAGTGTTCAAGATAGGTGCTACACTTGTAAGGATGTGTTTAGACTCTGTAAGATACTTGTAAGTTGCTGCATGCATTTTTCTTACTTATAACGTCTGCATCTGCATCTAACGTTACCTTATAATGTTTTTTAGAATTTAAAAATGCCTGCTCTAAACTTATTAATTCAGGCAAGAAGAATGATACCCTTGCCCACCAAGGAGGATTATCAATACTTAATTCACCATTGTGAAATAAGATAAAAAATGAGATAATGGCTCTCTCACACCAATAAAGGTGCAAGGAAGCTTGTCTCGTCAACTTAATTTTGAAAAGGAAAATGCAGATAGATTAAATGATTTTTTTCCATTTCTTTCCTGTCTGGAGTCTCAAGACTGGAGCTAGAAAACAAAACCAGAAACCCCTCCCCCCCAAGGGTAAACATGGGGTTAGCCTTGAAAGATATTCTGTGCTGACAATTAATTACAGCTCTAAAGCTTCAGAGGGGTAGTCGAGTTAGTCTGTAAGAGGAAAAACAGGCTACAGAAAACCCCCTAACCTCAAACAAATTATTTCCAGTAACCATGCAACACACCTCCATCATAATCCCACCCCTGCAATCAGCCCCGGTGCCAACTGTCATGGCTCCTTCCCCACTCTGGCATGATAAATGCAGAAGTGGGGGCCAGCAAGTGTACCCCAATGCCTTATCTACCAAGCTTTGGTATAAAACTTCCCCCAAAATCTTAAAAACCTAGATTTTGGGAATAAAACTTCTGCTGCCACCACGCAAATATTAATAACGAGATTAGGGGAAAGATCATTTGGGAAATCTCACCCCTATTATAAAAATCAGGACACACAAGTAACCAATGCCAGGTTAATAAAAAGAAAAGAGAAAACTTTTATTATTACAACAATATTCCTGTTGCAAGCATAAGGATCAGATGGAAAGGTAACAAAATATACTCATGGAGGAATTACACCATGGGCTAGAACTTAGTTAAAAAGAAAAGCCAAACATCTCTTAAGCAGTGCCAGATATCAGATCTCATACCCAACCCTTAAAACAATAAAGCCTAATGAAACTACCTAAACTTTACCCTACTTACAGAAAATGAAGAACGGTGTCTTGGAGAGAGAGAGACAGAGAGAGAGAGAGACATGCTTGTCCCTCTCTGTAGCTCCAGAGAGCACACCCAGAGAGTCAAAAGGAGAAAGGAAAAAACCCAAATTCCTTTGTCCCAGTTTGAAAGTCCTACCTACATTCCTACTGGTCACTCCACCTGGCTAGGTGTAGTTAACTCCTTAATCCCCAGACTGCTGGCTAACCCTCATAATCATGACACCAACTCTGCCCACACATTTACACTAGCAATTTCATCACTGGATCTAACCACATCAGCCAGCAAATCAGAGGCTCATTTAACTACATATCCACTAATTTGATCAATGCCATCAAATGCCAGCAAAGCCCCACTGTAACGAATATTGGCCAAACTATAGTGTCTTTACAGGAAAGAATGGACACAAATCAGATATACAAAAAGGCAATATACAAAAACCTGTTGGAGAACACTTTAATCTGCCTGGACACTCATTAATGGATCTCTAAGTTACCATTTTGTTTCAGGCCAATTCCACAAGCTAAATACACAAGAGAAAGGTTGGAATTTAACTTCATTCACAAGTTTAATTCTTACGCAAATGGTATGAATTGAGACATCAGCTTGCTCACACACTCCCTTGCACACTCCCTTCCATATCCTAATGACTTGACCGACCAACCAACCAATGGAGGTGCTAATTGTTCTTATCAGCCTCTTGTAACTATTTAAACCATCTACTCACTATCTCTCTTTTTTACTCCCCTTCCCCCTACCCTTCCCTTATTTATTCTTGGATCTGGACTTCTAATACTCCTGTTATCTGAAGAAGTGGGTTGTGTCCACGAAAGTTCACGATACCATCTACATGTTTTGTTAGTCTTTAAGGTGCTACTAGACTATTTGTTTCCAATTACAGCTCTATCCCTTTTGAACCACAGTGTATAACTTGTGCATGTATACGTTGCCTGCTTTAATCTGTACATATCTAGAAAAAAAGAAATGAGAGAGTTAACTCATTCATAGTTAGCTTACTATAGGACTCCTGAGAAGTGTTGTCAAACTTGATGTAAATGAGTGGTCTCTTTGAACTGGAAGCAATCTGAATATTTTTTGATCTGTGGTGTAAGTGACTACTCATCAATAAGCTTGCTGTAACAAGGTGCCCAGGGAACCCTTGGCTCCTGTCCCTGTTGTGCTGATAAAGTCACTCTGAGTCTCTGGGTTCAGTAACCAATGGTAAAGTTTATTTACAGGTTGTGCACCCACCATCCTTTCATTATACAAGCAGCCCTTTACCATCTGCAGGCAGGAGGGAAGGGAGATACATCTCCCTGCTTCTCCTCCCTGCCTTTTCCCTTTTTTCCTGCTCCCCCTTGGCTTGCTTCCCCTAAGGCGTGTATACAATCCCAGCCCAATTAGACATCAGCTGTCTCTGCTTCCCCAATTATGGTGAGAAAGTCTAAACAGCTCCAATTCACTTCCCTTAATTAGAGTTGGAGTGACACAAGGCTGGCTCAGCAGTTCCTGCTCAGCACCTTGTCACACTCACTTGGGTGGCAAACAAGGCAGGAATGCCTAAGGGAACAGTCTGTGTGACTCCATGGTAAGACTAGTTTAGTATTTCACATTTTAGCACTTTACTTTTGTCACTGTGTTGATGAAATCTAATGACAAAGCATAGCACCAGTTTCGGATGTCTGCCCTGTTTTTTGATAAGTCTGTCATAACATTGACACACACAATCATGAATCACTCCAAACAGCGTGACACTAGCTAAGACACAGAATACCATAAATCACAAATGCAAACAAAGCCTTGAAATCTGGACTTTAGGAACTAGAGCAGAATATGGGATATGGATAATTTTACTACAGCGAGACTTTGGGCTGTTCTGTAAATTTAATCCAGTGACATTGATTTCCATACAGTTCAAACACTTATTTCAGTATGTCTTACGCTCTAAATACATTCAGTTGACATACAAGTATTTTATAGTCAAAACAAATGGAAGTGCATATCTAATATGTCTACATCATCTTCCCCAAACAACAAAGAAGAGGGGATCATCCTGAGCATGGAAAAAGCTAAAACACCAATGGGATACTATGCAGTGTTACTGTAGCCTTATTAGTCCCAGAATTATTAGCAAGACAAGTGGATGGGGTAGTATCTTTTATAGGGCAAACATTTATTGGTGAGAGAGAAACGCTTGTGAAAGCTTACACAGACATGAAAAAGAACTCTGTGTAAGCTTGAAAGTATGTGTGTCTCACCAAAAGATGCTGCTCCAATGAAACACATTACCTCATATATCCTGTCTTTCTATAGGATTCTAGGCACTTACTGTAGCTATCTGCATACACAATGATAACTATATTTTCATAATGCTAAAGAGGAACACTTATTTTAAAGGGAATATCTAGGATTTGTGGAATCAACTGGAATAAAGTTGATTTAAATAGTATTAAATCATTTTACATACCTGTAAAATGTTTATATTTATTGCTTCCTTCATTTGGAGTTTCAAAATTGACTGGCTGTCCCAAGAAAGACTGTAGTTTTTCCTGAAAAATGTGTGTTGGAGTCAAGTTCAAAGGCAAATGTAGCTCCATTTTCTCTGACCTGAAAGTGTATCAAGAAACTATCAATTAATGACAAAATAAAAAGTCTGCAGAAAAACCCAGGAAATTCTGTGGAAACATCTTTTCTTATTCACTGGGAAAAAAACTTCCACACACAAAATTATTAATTTAGGAACACTGGGAAAAGGCACATTTATTGAAATCTTGTATCTATTAACTTGTAAGAGTCTTAAGGGAAGCACACTATCTTCTCTGCTATGTAAAATACATGTACATGATACCATATAATAATGCATGATGGTAATTCTGAGTTCCCTTATTTTAACAAGCATAACTCACCTTGCAACACCACTACTGCTTTGACAGTACAGATTATAAGCCACACCTATGGTAACAGACATTTTCCAGTCTCCAAGTTTGCGTGCTAACCACACAGCCTCTGGAATCAGTCCACCCACGAAGAATAAGTCAAGAGCATATTCAGCTGTCCATACAGACGAAAGGTTCTGGTCTCTAACAGCACTGGTGACCATAGAATGCTGCAGTGGAACAACTCGAGGGAACTGGCCTATAGAAGGATAATATATTTTTAATATTGTTAATTACAAACAGTAAATTAAAATAAATGTAGAGTTTATAGTGTGGTATTTTGTCACACCAGCTTGTTGTGTACTCATTTTTTATTACCTTTATAACATGGTTTATGATTTTTAAACAATAACATGGGGCAAATCCTCACCTCAGGAAAGTTGTCACTGCTCCTTTAAATTCAGAATTCTAAATTTTTTACACCATGAGGGTCTGCTCTATAGGCTCTCCTCTACTATCAAGTACCTTGTAGGCACTTACAGACAGAATAAAGATTGCCCCTTAACCTTCTCTTTGTTAAGCTAAATTCAATGCACAAAAATGTTAATTAGTATATTAGGTATTGTCTACCTGCATTCTGCAAGGGTTCCTTTCGGAAGTTTTGTCCAAAGGCAGGACTAAAACTTCCATCAGAAGGTGCTACTTGGAATAAACAAGCACCGCATGTCAGCTTTAGTCATAGCGATATATGTTAGCATGCAATTGCATAATGCGTAACCACATCCCTGCTACTCCACACTGCTGCCTATTAGAGGCAGCAGTGCATGGTGGCAGGTGGGAGCCAGTTTGGGAGGGGAGCCAGTTTAAAAACCAACTTCCCAGGCAGACCAACTCCCACCTGCTGTCCTGCTCTGCTGCTTCTAACACAGAAGAAGCAGTGCGGGATGGCAGGAGCCCCTGTCTGTGGAGGGTCTGAGCTCCCCATGGACAGAGGATGCCATGAACCACCCGTCTGCAGGGAGCTCACTCCCCCCCCCCCCCCCAAACAGGGGTTGCTGCCACAGAGCAGCCTCTGTCCACGGCAGGCCCAGGCTTCCTGCACATATCAGCTCCCGCCTGTCCCCCTCACCCTCTATCAGAGGCAGCAGCATGGAGGTGGGAGCGAGAATAGGGGACAGATGGATCCGGTGCTGTGGGAAGCTGGCTTAAGCCAGTTCCACATGGCTGCCAGCTCCCACCTGTCCCATCTTGCTGCTTCTGATATGGAAGCATCTGATATGGAAGGAGGGGAGAATGTGTGCAATCAACAGGATTAACTGATAAACCCATGCTTATCGGTTAATTGTGTAGTCATTTTCACATTGACATCCCTATTCAGTACTCCAGTTATTCTAATGACATGTTGCTTGGAACACCACAGCCTGTAACAGACCCCCAGTCCTTTTCACATGCACAAATGATTTTCTCAAGGCACGGTGAAGATTCAACTTATATCCTGCTTCTTTCTCCAGAAGAGTAGTGCATGTCAAATACTAGCTGACATCCTGAATAGATGATATCAATTTGAGGGGCAGAACCGGAGTTTGAGCCCCAGATGTGTACAAAAAAAGTGCAATGGAAAGAACTATAAAATTCTGATAACACATCATTATTGTTTGTAGGGAGGGCTATATTAGAGATATAAAATTCCATTTTATCAGTTAACCAGTTAAACATGATGTTTAACTGGTTAATGCTTAAATGGAAGTAGGTAGCAGGCCGGCCCAGGTGGAGCAGCCCTCCCCCCTTATACAGGTGCACTGTTTTGGCCCGGCTAAGCCTGCCACTGGCAGGGGCTGTTCCAATTGGACTGAAGTGCTCACCCCCATGGCGTGCTACTGTGGCCAAGCCGAGCCAGCCGCAGGCTGCCCCAAACAGGCTCAAGTGCCCATGACATGGCACAGTGGGCCCAGGAAGGCTAGAGCAGCTCCATGCCCACATTAAGCAGGGGGTTGTTCCAGCCTAGATGTACCCCACCAGTTAATCACTGACATCACTAGGCTGTATCAAGGGAATCTTTTGTTCAAACAACCTCAAGACGGATCGCTAACACTCTGGATCTCCAGGAGGCAAAACAGTTTGCAAAACAATCCATGTAAGTATGTGGATTACAAAATAAAATGAGAATACTCTGTACTATACTTTTTAACAATGACACAAAAGTTTAAATATGTACAAGTGAAATATTCTCCAATTACTACAGCTACAAAGTATTTGTTTTGCTGACAAAAATATTTGCAAAAATATCTTAATATAACCAAGTGTAATTGTATCCTTAATACTAATAATCCTAAAAAAATAAATAGAAATCACAGCACTAAAAACAGAGGAATTACCCTTTTAAGATTAGGCAACATCAACACATAAATAATAGAACATAGTACTGAATCAGAGCCAGTTAAAATATTTTTGTTTAACAGAATACCTTGATTGATGTGAAGTGGAGGTAGAATATCAACTTTATGTGGGGGAAGTACATATAGTAGCTGATTAGTAAAATAGGCAGCCATGAATCGTGCCATGGACTTTATTACTGCCGCTGCAGCATCAGGATGAACATCTCTTATCATCCACAGCTCATATCGAAAACACGCACCATCTAAGAGACAAAACAAAAACGTGCTATAAAAATTGAGAACAAGAACTGTTCAATTATAGCCAACAACTCTTTGCACTAAAACTATGGCCCTACTCATTCCCCAAAAGCTTTCCTGAGCTTTTTAAAACAGAAAATATAAAAGCCTCTTACTATTAATTACAAGTTAGTAACAATTCCCCTTTGAAGATTTCTCACAACCAGAATCTACAGATGGACCCAAATCACTAAGCTGATATCCAGATCCGACTCTGAACTTTCCCAGAGTCTTGGTGATTCAGATCTGGGACTCTGATTCAGAACTTTATAAAGCGAGGGGCTTAGTTACAAAATTTGCATCCAGATAAGAATACAAATATGTGTTTAAATTTAGGATTGTGGCCAACTCTGATGTAACACATTATATATACATAAACAGAAAATGAAAAACATGAGATTTCTCAGGGCTTGATCAGAAGTCAAAAGCAGTCTTTCCACAAATTTCAGTGATTTTGGATCAGGCTCTTTAAAAAAAAAAAAAAGGGGGGGGGGGGGGAACTTTATCAAACCCCACTCAAACTATGAACTATACCAGTGGTCTCCAACCTTTTTACACCGAAGATCACTTTTTAAATCTCAGAACAGGCGAAGATCTACCGCCCCGCCCCTTTCTATTCTCCTCCTGTCCATCACTTGCTATCCCCAGTCCTTACTTACACACTCTGATAAACACTTTATTTTTAAATTATGCGATATATAAAATTAAAATCACGTGTTTATAGTTATGAAATAAATGGTCTGTTTTTTATTCATGCTATTTAAATCTAAAATGAAGCATTTATAATTATACATTTTGTGGGGACAGAGTTCTGCGGCTGGGGGCAGGGGAGAAAGAACAGGGTGCTGGGCAGGGGAGAGGACAGGGTTCTTTTGCAGCAGGGGACAGGGTACCAGTGGGGGTAGAGTTCGGGGAGTGGGGACAGAGCTCGGGTAGTGGGGACAGGGGAGTGGGGACAGAGTTCCGTAGCTGGGGACAGGGGAGTCGAGTGTGGGGAGCGGGGACAGGGTGCCAGTGGCAGCAGAGTCACCTGCATCTGCCTCCTCCCAGGATTCTCTCTCCCTCCCTCCCCCACCCTCCTTGGGAAGCCAGCACATGCCTCCTCCAGGCCCCCCACAGTGCAGGGAAACCCCGAGCGTGCCTGCCCCGGGGCTAACCCCCGCCTCCCGTGGCGGGGCCAAACCCCTGTGGGAGCCTGCCTCGGGGGCAACTCTCCCTATTCCACGGCGGGGCCAAACCCCTGCGGGACCCTGCACCAGGGGCAACCCCCACCCCTCCCGCGGCAGGGCCAAACCCCTATGCCGTGGCGTGGCCCCTCCCCTCCCGCAGCGCGGCCAACCCCCGCGGGCGCCTGCCCCAGGGTTAAACCGTCCCTCCCGCAGCGCAGCCAAACCCCAGGGCCGACTCCCGCTCCTGCGGCGCAGGGAAACCCCTGTGCCCAACTCACCCCTCCGGCACCGGCGGCGCAGAGAAGCCTCCGCACTCCTCCTCTAGGGCCAACACCCCCTCCCCCAGCACGCAACAGAGCTGTGGGAGGGGGAGTAGCCCGCGCACTTCCAGAACCCCCGGAAGCGACGCGGGCTTCAGAGAGGACTTCTGTCCACCCCGCGGGAAGCCGGCACTACACTAGAGGTAGGTAGTGGGGCTTCTCAGGGGCGGGGGGAAAATGGGGGGCGGGGTTGCCCGAATGCCTCGCGATCGACCGGCCGCTCACGATTGACGGGTTGGTGACCACAGAACTATACAATTAAAGCTGCCTTCCAAACACTTACTCTAATTATTAAAGACTAGACAGAAGTTCTGAAGTCATTTTTAAGAGACGAATACTACTGATGGAGAAATGGGGCATTAAGGAATTAAGAGGCTGAAGAATGGAAGTAAGGAAATCTAGGCTTCAGACAATTACACAGAAACCCCATTTTTCATCCCTTCAGAAAAAGATGTATTCAGACTGCAGGAAGCTCTTAAGAATTTTTTGAAGCAAATCATGAAGCCAAGTTCTTACGGGGGATAAAAATCAAACATCAGGTTATCTAAAGCTTATCATCATCCATTAATAAACAAACCATATTTTTAACAAGATAAACATACCAGTAAAATCGTCTGCCTGCCTTACTGGCGGCTGAGATCGTTTTAGTACCTCTTTCACAAGATGATCACTCAGTCCCTGAGCCTCACGTAAGTTGTAATGATATAGATGGCAATATAATATAGCAAGGTAGTACCTAGTTTGAAGAAACTGTGTCCTCTTGTCTCCTACATTAAAAAAGGAAACAAATGTAGCATTGTATACTCAAAAGCAAAGGAAGATAAATATAAAGACATATACAAAATCCAAGAAAAAGAGCTGCAGCTGTAATCCAGGACACAGAAAAACAAATGAGCATAAAAAAAGTATCAGGAAGGCGCAACATACTAGAAGCTGTCCACCTGAAATTTCCTCTATGTAAACACGATACAACTGAAGAACCATAAGTTAAGAGAGGGAGCAGAACTGGGGAGCAGACATTATAGGAGATGTGATCCTATTGCAAACCAGTGCATTATTTTTTAGTCAGAATTTTTTATGGAAGTTAATTTTACACCTTTCAGTTCCAACTCTGCAGCTTATATACATTTCAACAAGGGGATTAGTGAGAAGTTGTGATGTTGCAAAGGCAGCACAGCTTAAATCAGACATGGTGCTCAGAGAGGGTGTTCAGGAACCAGTAAAGACAATACAGATATGCTGTATCTCAAGATCTTCAATGCTAAGACTGATTTGCCTAGAAATTCTCAAATACCTATAAGGTTTCAATTATCTCTCTCTCAGTGAAAATACATTTAGATCCTTTACTCTCTAAAATAACTAGAGACACAAATTGGTGGCATCCTCTCTCCCTGAGTCTGTGGGAAAGGGCTAATATAATAATTTTTTTATTATTCTGTGAAGGTTCCTGTATATTTTAAGCAGACTGCATGCATATATCCCTCCATTTTATTTCAGAAAATGTAATAAAATTATTAGTCTTCTTATGGTTTTGGTTAACACCTATACCTATTGCTCAAAGCAATCTACCTCACTATAGTCAAGAAAAGCTTTGAGCTCCCAGACATAATTTGTTTGCTTTTAGCATGTCATAGATGTCACACTGATTCCAGCATAATACCCTTCTACACACATGGATGAAACTGAAGGCGTATTAACACATCCACCTCCTTCTGCAGGTCTGCTTGGTTCCTCCTTTTCGTCTGATAAAGAAAAATAAGGTACCTACAGTGGTGGCAGCACAAAAAGTATGGGTTATCATATCTGAGAGATACGAGTTTCATCCTTGCCATCATGTAGAAGCACTTACTATAGAACCCAGACTTGCAAATACCTACAATTTGGAAGAACTGACTGAGCATGGATTTCATACGTGCGTCCCAATTGGTTAGTTATGAAGGCTTTGCCCCTTTTCTAACACTAAAACAACAATATGACCTGCAACCCTCAGGTGAGTGGCAATGATACAGATTAAACACTTAAAATGTATCATTTTCTTCTGTATATGCTAAGACTGCCAGAAGCCACAGAGCTACTGGGAACCTTGGAAAACATGGACAAACTCCCCAAGCCCATGTCCACTACACATGCCTTACGAATAAAGAGGAATTTAACTGGTTGGATATTAGGAAAAACTATTTCACTAGGAGGGTGGCGAAGCACTGGAATGGGTTACCTAGGGAAGTAGTGGAGTCTCCATCCCTAGAGGTGTTTAAGTCTCGGGTTGACAAAGCACTGGCCGGGTTGAATTAGTTGGAATTGGTCCTGCCTAGAGCATGGGGCTGGACTTGATGACCTTCTGAGGTCTCTTCCAGTTCTATGATTTTATGATTCTTTTGAAAGCATACGGAGTTATCACTGCCCTCAGTGATACGCATATTACACTGTCAAAGTGTTTTTGTGGATCTCTGGCTATGTGGCAAAAAATTCTATTCAGAACACACTGGATGCCATAAAAGAGAGCTACCCTATTTGCTTAATTATTCTAGCCTCCACGAACAGCAGAAGCTATGTCAGTGGGAGAAGTTCTCCTGCTGACATGGCACTGTCTCTATTGGCACTTTTGTTAATGTAAATTATGTCACTTAGAGTGGGGTATATGGGTTATTTTGACATAAGCAGTAGCACAGGCTAAGAGTTAGGAAGGAATAATCAATTGCACAAATACAAAATAAGAAATGACTGACTACAAAGGAGTACTCCAGAAAAGGATCTGGGAACTCTTCTGAATCAAACAAAACACAAGTCAATAATGTAATCCCGTTGGAAAACAAAAAAAAAAAAAAAAAAAAAGTCAACATCATTCGGTAGATTGGCAAGCGTGTTGTAAACAAGACAAATAATTCTTCCACTACTCAGCATTGATAAGGCATAAGTTGTAGATGTGTGTCCATCACTCTTTGGGAAATATGTGGGTGAACTAAAGAAGGCCACAGGTGGGGGTAGAGTGGGAAGGGAAGAAATGGTGATCTATACCTACAAAGAAAGAGTTCATAAAATTTTTTTAAAAGTATGTTTAGTCCTTCAAGTGTATAAAAGGTTTGTATCTGAAGAAGAGTGATAAGTTATTCTCCTTAGCAACCAAGGACAAGAAATAATTAAATTAAATTGCAGCAAAGGAGATTTAGATTAAACATAAAAAAAAATCCTAAAGGAGGTAAGCTCCGGAACAAATTAATTAGAGCAACTGGGGCACTTCCATCATTGAAGGTTTTTAGGAACAGGTTAGACAAATGCCTGTCAGAGATAGTCTAGATAATACTTAGTCATGTCTAAGAGCAGACCTATCGAAATGCTTTCTAGTCCTACATGTCTATGATTATATCTTAGGTCAAATAATGAGAGCTATCTATTTCACCTGACCGTTTACTTTTCCCCCCTCCCTCTTCCAGCGCTGCCTTTTTTGCCTATTTGTATAGCATGTCATCATCACCACCACCCCCACTCTCACATGTTATGTCCCTATCACACGGTCTAGTTTTGTACCGTCTTCCCTCTTCCCCCCTCGGCAGACCTGAGTATTATCCAATGGGGTTTTCTGCAACTCTGGGAACTGGACTCAATTACCCAGGAAGTCCATTACAGTCCTGTGTTACTCTACTGACTCCCTACATGGATTTTCAGCTAGATTTTTTATGTAAAAAACTCACGGCAAGTAGATTACCTAGATTGTTGAGTCCTGCTTAAAAGTATTCTGGACTCAATTTTTATTCCTGAACAAATTTTAATTTCAAGATAGAAGCTCTGGCAATCTGATATCTTACAGGAGTGCTAACAGCATGACAACTACAGCAGAGAAGTATGAACAGCCTTCCCAAAATATTGTACAAAGATCTGAAAACTGAAAAGATAAAGACTGCTTCATTTTTCCCTTGCCTTTTGCTTTGGTTTCTTGAAGAGTCCTCTTCCACAGATCCAGAGATTCTTTGTACGAACCTAAAAGAAACTGTTCCTCACCTATAAAATATTACAATATAGTCAACAAAATTGTAAGATATTGACATCTTTTTAGACAAAAACTGACAAGTACATGTAGGTTTCTATTTCAGTTCAAATCTTTGCCTGTCACAAATGGTAACACAAATCCACAGCAGCTACTATATCTGCAAATGTCTCAGTTTCCAAAAACATTATAGCCAAATGACTATTTAGGAAGTGGCTGAAAAGAGTTTACTCGCCTTGTGTTATAATTGAGGTTCTTCAAGATGGCTGTCGCTGTGAATGCTTCACCACCCACCCTTCCTCCCCTCTGCTTAAGAATCTTCAATTTCTGAGACAAAGAAGGAACTGAAGGGACTGGCTGCGCATGCAGAGCAGCTTCTCCAGTGTGTGCCGGTTGCCCTGCATGCATAGCCTACCGAGGGCACTGCTATCACAATGCTCCCAAGAAAGGGGCAGCAGTGCCCTAAACACCTAAGATGGAATAGCCACAGACACACTCCTCAAAGAAGAAGAAGAATTCTGAATTACAGAATTTCTTGGGCTATACAGTTTTTAATGGTAAACCTCTATTCAAGTGGAATTAAAATTGGTTATACCCTTTTTCTGCAAAGTTTTCATAAACTGACACTTTTTAGCATGCTAATAGTAAATAGGACAAGGCCAACTGTAATTAAAACTTTTTAGGTCAAAAAACATTTAATATTTTATTCATGGTGAGAAGCATTTCACTTCTTCAGCTTTCACATTGCTTGCAATAAAGTTAAATTTATATAATATTCCATTTCATTCCAAAAGACAAAATCTCCCACTGAAGTAAACTCGAGTTTGGCATGCCAAAGAATGTTGTGGGGGTAATGGGTGGATATCAAAGACATCATCAGCAAACTCCTATTCTGGGGGAAAATGGCATAGAACTTTGAAAATCATTTCTATTAATCAGCTGAAAAACAAACATAATGACAAGTTTCAGAGGGAAAGCTGTGTTAGTATGTTTCAGTAAAACAGTGAGGAGTCCTGAGACATTTTAAAAATTAACAAATTTGTTTGGGCATAAACTGCTTGAAGATACATCATATACATGAAGTGGGCTCTAGCACACAAAACCTATGCCCAAAGAAATGTGCTGATCTTTAAAGTGCCACAGAATGCCTCATTGAAGATACAGTGATGTGCTTGAAACTCCATTTATCTACCTAAGAAGGGACAAAGCTATCTCAATCTTGTCAGGGTTCAGATGTGGGGTACCAGGATGTCTATATATTCCAAACTTGACTCAGCAAACTGAAGTAAATTGAAATTTTCCATTAAGTTCAAGAGGTTTAGATGAAGCCTGTCACAAACATAAAACATAAACTGAACATAAAAATACTGCTGCCATAAAATATTAAGATGCTTTAACTGTGAGTTTTCAGAAGTTTGATGAATTCCTACTATAATTATCCCAGCTAATAAATCACAGATCATATCAGTTATTGATAGCAAATAATCTAAGATTCCATACAATTGTCAGCTGATTGCAGTTCCTTCCAATGTACTAACCAATCACAGAATTAAGCTTCCAGGTTTGTTCTAAGGTCTCTCCTGAAGATTGCAGAACTGCTTGTATATGACCTATAAGTTGTGCAACAACAGATTCTTCATGTGCAATCTTCATTTCAGTGAATGGCTTGCCAATCTGAGATGTTTTTCTATTTAGCTGAGTCTGATAGCAAAGTACTTGTTTATATAATAACCGCCACAGTATCATCAACCTGCAGATCAAAAAGTAATAAAATATCATTAACAAAAATTAAATGTTAGTTGAAACAAATGAGTATTTCTGTCTTATCTCTTAAACGTACTTGTTATTTTGTGTATTGTAGTTAAAGAAACATTTTCTTCAGTCTTTCCACCATAAGTTGATTTTCAGTTATTTCACCAATTATATTTACAGGTTGTACCTCCCTTAACTCTGCTCCAGCAACATCCATGGTCTGGAATGACCATGTATATTCCTGGATCACAGAGCCCAGGAACAGGGAATTCTGGCAGCAGGGCAGGAGCACAGTAGGGGGGAACTGGCCACTCAGCCCAGAATTAAGGGAGTGGGGGAGGAGGGCACAGCATGGTGGGGCGTTATAGCCCCAGTGGCTAGGGAGCTCCGGAGCTGTGACCCCAGTGGCAGCCGTGGAGCTCCACCTGCAGCTAAGGAACTGCAACCCTTGCAGTGGCGGTGGAGCTCCAGCCTCAATCCCTGCTGAGGCCACAAAGCCAAGGAGCTACATAGCTCCATCCCCAGTCATAAAGCCAAGCGGCTGCAGAACTATGGCCCCAGCTGTGGAGCTCAGGCTGTGCCACTCCAGCCCTGGCAGCAGCAGGAGTGGCGGCAGCTAAAAAGGCCTGGGGCTAGTGCAGTAACGGTGACAGACTGCCCTAGTCTGGTGGCAGCAGGGGCCATAAGGAAAGGGACCTCCCCTGGTCCAGAAAATCTCCTCATTTGGGACAAGGGAGGTCCAACCTGCTTAAGATTTTAATTAATATAATATTTTCATCATTTTCTTGATGAAATTCTTAGGAAGACCCATATTTTATGGTATTATTTTGCTTGTCTACTAAATCTGTTATTATAAAGCATGTTTATTAATAAATTAGTGATAGAAATGTAGCCGTGTTAGTCTGGTGTAGCTGAAACAAAATACAGGACTATGTAGCACTTTAAAGACTAACAAGATGGTTTATTAGATGATGAGCTTTCGTGGGCCAGACCCACTTCCTCAGATGAAATAGTGGAAGAAAATAGCCACAACCATATATACCAAAGGATACAATTAAAAAAAAAAAGTGAACAGATATGAAGATGGACATCGTACCCAAAGGACTGAAAATGAACAATCCATTAAGATCAACATACTATACCGACTACAGTGAAAGACTGCCTCGCACTATCTAAGAAATTAAGGAATCACCTGCTAAGTATTTTATACAAGAAACAGAAAAACATCAAGAATGACATTTCTAACTTAGAGAGTCTCATCTCAAGACAAACATCCACACTGACTGACACCTTGCAAGACTTTTGTTCCACCAGACAAGAAATCTACTATACACATTTCTATTCTCTACAACAAAGACAAGACAATAAATTTTCCAAACTGCTCCACACCACAGGCTACAACAGCAACAACCTCAACCCACCGGATAATATTGTTAACCTCTCCAGCTACAAACTCAATCCAGCAGAAGAGTCTGTCTTGTCCAGGGGTCTCTCTTTCTGCCCCACGTCCCCCACAAACTGGATACAATTTTGTGGTGACCTTAAAGCTTTTTTTCCCACCGCCTCCGCCTCCGCGAATATTTCCAAACCACCAATGAATACCAATCTGACCTACCAGATCCCCCCTATCAACACCAAAGGAAGAATAATTCTATATGGACTCCCCCTGACGATCGGAATTACAATCTGGATTTCTATATACAAAGCTTCCGCAACAATGCACAGACTGACATTATTCGCAAACCACAACAAGCGACACACAATCTCAGCCACGCTGAACAACATGCCATCCAGAGTCTCAAAAACAACCTGGACATTATAATCAAACCAGCTGACAAAGGTGGTGCTGTGGTCATTATGAATAAGGCCGACTATAACCAAGAAGCAACCAGACAACTCTCCAACACCACATTTTACAAACCTCTCTCCTCTGATCCTACCTCGTAATACCAAAAGAAATTACTCTGTCTCCTTAAAAGCCTCCCTACAGCTACTCGGGAACAAATCCACAAAGAAACACCTTCTGACCCCCAACCAGGATTTTTCTATCTGCTTCCCAAGATCCATAAACCTGGACACCCCGGACGCCCCATCATCTCTGGTATTGGCACACTCACTACTGGTCTATCCAGCTATGTAGACTCTCTCCTCAAACCCTACGCAACCAACACCCCCAGCTATCTCCGAGACACTACTGACTTCCTAAGGAAACTACAAAACATGGATAACCCCCCCAATAACACCATCCTTGCCACCATGGATGTAGAAGCACTATACACCAACATCCCACATGAAGACGGATTACAAGCTATTAGAAACACTATCCCAGAGGACACCACTGCCAACCTGATAGCAGACCTATGTAACTTTGTTCTCACCCACAATTATTTCCAGTTTGAGAACAACTTATACCTCCAGATCAGCGGCACAGCCATGGGTACACGCATGGCCCCACAGTATGCTAATATCTTTATGGATGACCTAGAACAACGTTTCCTCAACTCCCGTCCCCTTTTACCCCTTCTCTACTTATGCTACATCAATGACATCTTTATGATCTGGACGCATGGCCAAGAAACACTGGAGACATTCCACAGAGATTTCAACAACCTACACCCCACCATTAACCTCAGCCTGGACCATTCCACACGAGAGATCCATTTCCTGGACACCACAGTACAAATCAACTATGGAAAATTAAACACCACCCTAAACAGAAAACCCACTGACTCATACAGTTACCTACATGCTTCCAGCTCCCATCCAGCACACACCATACAATCCATCATCTACAGCCGTGGTCACCAACCAGTAGATCGCGATCTACCGGTAGATCTCAGGGGCTCCAAGAGTAGCTCGAGCCCTCTCTGAACTGCGCACCTGCGCAGTGCATTTACATTAGATTTCCTCATGTAATGTAGGCGGGGCTTCAAGGAAGGGGCGGGGCAGTAGATCTTCACCTGTTCTGAGACTTAAAAAGTGATCTTGGGTGTAAAAAGGTTGGAGACCATTGATCTATAGCCAAGCCCTTCGATACAACCGCATCTGCTCTAATCCCACTGACAGAGACCAGAAACTTCAGGATCTCTGCCAAGCATTTATAAACCTCAACTACCCACCCGGAGAAATAAAAAAGCAAATTGAAAGAGCCAAACGAATACCTAGAAACCATCTACTACAAGACAGACCCAAGAAAACCAACAATAAGCTCCCAACTTAAACCTGTCCAACACATTATCAATAAATTACAGCCTATACTGGAACAGGACACTAAACTCCAAGAAGCTCTGGGAGACAGACCCATAGTCTCCTATAGACAACCACCTAACCTCAAGATGATTCTTACCAACAACCACAGGACATACCACACTAATACCAACCCTGGTACTTTCCCTTGCAATAAACCCCGTTGCCAGCTTTGTATTCACTCTGCTGACACCATTATTGGGCCTAACCAAGTGAGTTATAAGATCAAGAATACATATTCCTGCGCCTCCAGAAATATAATCTATGCTATCATGTGCCGAAAGCGTCCGTCTGCTATGTACATTGGACAAACGTCTCAGACACTTCGCCAAAGAATCAATGCCCACAAAACAAATGTTAGACAGCATCACAAAGAAAAAACAGTTTCTTGCCATTTCAACCAGAAAGGACACTGTCTCAATGACCTAATCACATGCATCCTACTTCAGAAGACATTCAAATCTGCACTTGAAAGGGAATCCTCTGAACTGGCATTCATGCTAAAATTCAACACTCTCCGCAGGGGGCTGAACAAAGACCTCAACTACCTTACCCATTACAAAGATAGCTTCCCCAATTATCACCTCTAATACCATTAGCTCACAGACATCTACCCTTCCCCACCTCTAATATCATTAACTCACAGGCATTTACCTTCCTTCCCCCCCCTTCAGTTCTGAAATGTGATTTGTCCTTTTCATATGTGTTCACTTTTTTTAAATTGTATCCTTTGGTATATATGGTTGTGACTATTTTCTTCCACTATTTGATCTGAGGAAGTGGGTCTGGCCCACGAAAGCTCATCAACTAATAAACCATCCTGTTAGTCTTTAAAGTGCCACATAGTCCTGTATTTTATTAATAAATTACAGCTTTTAGTGTTCAGAAGACTCATTCTAAATCATGCACCCACATGTTACTCCCACATTGTTATTTGTTTTAATTAACTTAACAAATACAACAGTACCTTTGTTAAACAAATGAATAACACTGTATTTCATTCTAACAGTATGGAATTACTACACATGCTTCAATAAATTACCAGATTTTTTCAGAGTATTAGTTGAAGTTATTTACTTTTATCAGGTTATTTAGTTGTTTCCATAACATAAGAACATAAGAAATGAATCACCAAATGAAATTAATAGGTAGCAGGTTTAAAACAAACAAAAAGAAGTTTTTCTTCACACAGCGCATAGTCAACCTGTGGAACTCCTTGCAGAAGATGTTGTGAAGACCAGGACTTTAACATAGTTCAAACAAACTAGATAAATTCATGGAGGATAAGTCTTATTAGTGAGGATGGGTAGGAATGGTGTCCCTGGCCTCTGTCAGAGGCTGGGACTGGGCGATGGGGGAGGGATCATTTGATTACCTGGTCTGTTCATTCCCTCTATGGCACTTGGCATTTGCCACTGTTGGAAGGACAAGATGCTGAACTAGATGGATCTTTGTTCTGACGGAGTATGGCCGTACATATTGTTTTAATTGGTGATGAAATAAAATGCTACTGTAATTCTTTTATAATAAAACAGTGAGACATTAATTAAATCCCATTTTTAAAAGTTTTTCATGCAGATTAATAATCATACCTGTTTTCTGGCTTTACACCAACTTTTATTGCCTGAGGAGGGATCTTAAGCAGAGAATTTAATGAATGAAATTTTTGAGCACTGCTCCCATCAAGAACTTGAAAAATAGGCACAATCAAGGAGTCAAGCTCTAGAGAACTGTTAACATCAGAGACTGCAGACATCATCTCATAATGAGGTATGGACTTCCCATTTAGACTATGTGCAACCATCTTCAGTAAATAGAAGCATCCCAACAGGTAATTTGAGAACTGATCTTGTTTCTGAATAAGCAACAGTTTTATAGTCTGTAATGTCAGCTTTACCAAATGCCCAACTGTCCGTCTGTCTGTCACATCCCAGTAAAAGACAGTTAAACACTGATAAAAATGTTTTAAGATACAATGCATCCACAGGTTGGTTTTTACAGACTTGTTTAAAAATGCCACATGGCTTAGTAAAGGACTTTTAATGAACTGGAGAATGTTGAAAAAGTGGGTAATACAGCCAACCGTGTAATTCAACAGCATATCTTTTTCTTGCAAATTTTTTGAAATGCCTATCCCCCAGGCTGCAAGAAGGTTTTTCTTAATTGAATTTAGTTCCATAGATAGGTCATCTTTTGCATTAGTATCATCTTTTGCATGAACAGTGTCAAACATTGATGCAAATTCCAACCGGCCTTGATCAGCTCTACTGAAAAATGAATCAGGTCTTTGGCTGCAGAATGCAGAAGAGATATTCTGAAACTGCTTGTCATCGTCAGATTCATCATCATAATCCTAAATCAAAGGGGGGGAAAAACACACATATAAAATCTGATCTGTGACTATTTCCTTGAAAACAAGGTTAGTAAAAGGGCACAGTGAAGATTAACAGGCCTTATAGAAGAAACCTCTATCCATTTTAACTCATCTAACGTTCAAAAGGTAATTAGCACTTCCAAATGAAAGCTGCAGTAGTTAAAATCCTGTCCTTATTGTTTGGAGTAATAAAGTGGGTATGGTGAAGAGTGATGCCACATGAAAGTCTCTCTGTCTGTCACTCTGTGTATATATTTCTGGCACCACTCTATTTCCTAACCCGTTTTGCTGCCCCAAACAGATACTATTATTAAAAATGTATTAGTCTCTGGTAAAACCAGAACATTGGGTCACATATATATTTGATCCAGTGGTCCAAGAACCATTTGAAAGCACAAAACATGGTGGTTCAGAATGTGAGTAAAGGGAAATTTGCTTTATCAGAAGACATAGCTCAAAAACAAAGTACATGGCAGAATTGTAAAACTATATGAAGAGTCTGACATATAGCAATTCTTTCTAAAGAGGTGATAAGATCTAAGAGGTATACAAGCAGCAATACATGTCAAAGCTTAAAACAGAGGACAGATGTCTTAGTTAGAATTTAAGGTGTAATCCCAATTAAACTAGATTTTAAACAGCAAAAGAAAATGATTTGATAGTATTTATGAATATGTATTTTTGGAAAAGTAAATTAATCTGTGAAAAAAATTGTTTTAAGATGTTTGAAAACCATTAACATCCTGCTAAAACAAGTGATAAGCGAATCAGTGAATTTTCTAAAATCTATAAGCCACAATAAAATTCTTAAAAATGTATTTAATGTAAAATTATATAAGCAAATTTAGTAAGAATATACTATTCAGAATAGGACTTAAAATTGAACCCAGAATATTTTTTTCCTAATTTTTTTTCAGAATTATATCAGATGCATTAATTACAAAGTAGAAAAGTGCTGTTAAATACCTGTAAATCTGCTGTTTTTTCACTCTGTTCTGCTATTTCTTCTTTTTGCAGAAATTTTGGAATAGTAGAAAAGGCAGAATTATGGTTTTGATATTGTTTCAATAGACTAGCTTTTAAAGAGGACAATGATCGCAGTTGCAGCCTTTTCCCTTTAGACTGCAAGAGACAAAATTAAGAGAAAATACTACAATATTATGTATTTGTTGTCTCTAGTAACACCCACAACATGCTAGATTCTTTCCAAACATAAGTGAAATTATTCCTGATCTAACTTACAATTCAAGAGACAAACAGACAAATATAAAAAGGGTTAGGGGAAATGAGTGTATCATAAATAGACAGGTGATGGCATTTGACCATGTCTCTGCAATAGAATGTTGTAACAAAATCAACCCTATTCATTTATTTTTTCTACATATCATGGCAAAAGTGCATATTCAGGACGAATCTGAATGTACTGAAGTAACTGACTGACAGACTTAGTAGGATATTCTGTACATACAGGGAGTGGGAAAGGTGGCTCAGAACTGCTTATGGGAGAAGTGGACTATCACAGATCAGCATGAGTACTTGGTCTTGTACCCTCCACTGTAGGGATGTTAAATATCAGTTAATTGAATAGTTGAGTAATTCAACTAATCTATAGTCCCCGGGGGAGGGGTCTGCAGCCACTGTATCAGAGTGTGGGGTGCCAGGCAGGAGCTAGTCCACAAGGGGAGCCAATTTAAAAATTGTAGACTGGCTGCCTGTCTGCTGCCCAGTGCTGCTGCCTCTGATAAAGAGGCAACAGCAGGGGTGGCAGCAACCCCTGTGTAAAGGGGGTCTGGGCTCCTAGACCCGGTGCAAGACAGAACTGAGCCGGGCTATCTGCCCACCTGGATCCTAATAGACTTTAAATGCAGAGTCGCAGCTGAGGTAGGTTCTATACCTGGCATGAGCCAGAACTGAGCCAGGCTGCTGGCCAGCCAGCTAAACATTTTACTGGCAAAGGTGGAGGGAGGAAATGCATGTATTCTATAGTATTAACATATACACTATTTCTTATTGGTTAACCGGTTAATTGACTATACAATTACATCTCTACTCCATAGTCCCTTGTGAGTGCATCATTATTAGTGATAGGACGGAGGCTCCACTTCACTCAATGGGAAGTCCTGCAATTCTGTTGCTCAAACTGTATATCTTGGCTTCAGCAGAGCCTATTTTACTTGTCTCCTTGTACAGTCTTCTCTCGTGAGCTCTAACAAGAAAATATATGCAATGACATAGCTCAGCTTCTTCAAGATGAAGTATTATTTATTATCCCACAAGAACACAATATTCAAAGAAGCAGGTTAAAATAACCAAGAAAGCTTAAACATATGACTATTAACCAATCTTTATTTTTTCATTGTAAGTTGTGGGCGAGATCCTCTCGGTATAGACCAGGGCTAGGCAAAATATGGCCTGCAAGCCAGATTCAGCATACCAAGTTGCCAGATCACACCCACAGATGCAGCGGGAAGCCTCAGGTAGGCTCCCTGCCTGCTCCGTCCCCCCCACACAGCTCAGAAAAGGGCTGCTGAGCTGTTTGTCTTTCAACTGCTGAGCTGTTTGTCTTTCAACAGCATAATAAACTGCTCCCCACCCCCAGCACAATTCCATTGGTTGATTTCTGGCCAATGGGAGCTGCCAATTTGAAGCACAGGCAGTGCATGAAGTACCCCTCCCCTCAGGCTTGTAGCTATTCACAGACACACATAGGGTTGCCAGACGTCCAGTTTTTGCCTGAACAGTCTGGTATTTGTGGCTCCTGTCTGGTTTAAAAAAAAAAAAAAAAAGGGGGGGGGGCAGAAAATACTGGACTGTTTTTCTGCTCAACAAGTTTGGCCTCTTCCCCTCCTCCCCCCCTTTTTTTTTGTTCAAAAACTTTGGTCCCCCAATCTGGCTTGCAGGCCACATTTTGCCCAGCCCTGGTCTAGGCCAAGTGGATCTTGACCACAACTTAAAATGTAAAAATAAAGATTGGTTAATAGTCGTGTTTAAGCTTTCTTGGTTATTTTAACCTGCTTCTTTGAATATTGTGTTCCTGTTGTGCAGTGGTGGGGCGGGCAGGCAGGGGTTTTGAAGCTTGAATTTCATGTGATATTGCAGGAGTGGCCAGTGGAGGAAATCAAAGAACATGGTTAGAATAACAAGCAAAGACATGGATCTGTCAATTGTTTTTTTTAAGCTACTGGCGGTATCAGAGAGGATAAGGATAAGGAAGACACTACAATAATCATAACAGAAGATGATCAAATGGCCTGAACAAAAGTTTTAGTTGTAGTGATAGAAGGAAGAGATCAGAGCTCCAGAACAGACAGATTTTGGAAGAATAACTGGCAAGATTTCTGTACAGGTTGCATAAATGGGAAAATGGAGGAGGAGTGGTCAACTAGCTTGCCCATAATTGCATGTCTCTGCTGTATACAGTAAAACTCCATTGGTCCGGCATCCAATGCTCTGGCACTCCTGATGGTCCAGCACCATCAGGAACCCGGAAGTGCTGGGGCAGCTGGACAATTGGAGCTGCTCTGCGTCCGGCTTCCCTGATTCAGCCACTGCTGAAATTGACCAGCAGCTGAATCGGGGACGTCTGGAGCAGAGCAGCCAGAGTGCTGCCGGGTTGGTCCCGCAGCGCCGAGGAGCGGTACTACAGGACCAACCCGACAGCACCTCAGCTGCTCTGTCCCGGGCTTCCCAGAATCAGCCGCTGATTAGTTTCAGCCGCGGCTGAGTCGGGGGCACCTGGGGCAGAGCAGCTGGGGTGCTGCTGGGTTTGTCCCATAGCGCCTCCCCTTGGTGCTGAAGGACCAACCTGGCAGCACCCCGGCAGTTCTGCCGTTGGCGTCCCTAATTCAGCCGCTGCTGAAACTGACCAGCAGCGGCTGAATCGGGGACGCCTGGGGCAGAGCCGGACTATCGGAAGAGGGGGCTATGAGGTGTCTGATAGTCCGGCATATTTGATAATCCGGCACCCCTCGGGTCCTAAAGGTGCCATATTATTGGATGTTTACTGTACTCAGTTTATCAAGCTACAATACCACATATTAAAACTAATTCATTTCAAACTTCTCTTCTTGCCTCCAAATCCAGCAACAATCATTCTCTCATACTTGATTTTGTTATTCCTAAACTAGTAACAGCTATCTTCTTCATTCACTAAAACAGATGGTGACCTCAATCCTCCCTCAGTGGATCCTCTTCATCTCTCAGTTGTTCCCTTAGATAGTTTTACTGAAACCTATAATTCCCTCATTTCTAGTGCTCTTAATAAAATAGTATCTCTAAATTCTCAGATTCTCTCACTGTCCTCATTTATTCCACGTAACAGATCTCCATAAACTCAGTACATCTGCTGCCACTTGACAAGCGATGGTGCAAATTCCTGCGGCGGGGGGTGTGTGAGAAGAGGGGGAATCAATATGTTTGGAATGGCCTTTTTGCATTAGTGGTTAAGGATTCAGCCACAGCCGACATTGCCCTTAGAACTGCTTTTTCCTTTTGTTTTGTAGTTTGGGATGATAGGGTCCAGTTGAGACCAGTATTATATTTTGATATATATAACCTTGCTCTCTTCTCTCTGTTCTGTAGCCTAGGAAACAAGATAAGTATGGAGCTGTTCTACCTTGTTGTGTCTCTTGCTTATCCTCATTGGCCCTGCATAATATCTTCAGGGTCAACCTCCTTGTAATCTCTGTAAATTGTCAGTTTGTAGTATAGGATGATTTCATTAGAAATTATATAAATATTAATTAGGGGCGGGTTTAATTGTATTCATTATTTGCTTATTAATATTCATTCAAAAGTAGCAATAAACATGTGAATTAACATACTAGAATAGATAAAAGGTTCTGACTATTGCCAATTCAGGGCCACTCGGACATTGTGTTAATGTCCAAGGTAAACATGCATAGGAAATAAAGTGGTTCCGTTTACCCCATTCGCAACTGGGTCACCTGTTTCTTCTCTAACACAAATTACTTTAAATTTACATTGGAAAAACTTCAAAAGCAACAAATAGTCTAGTAGCACCTTAAAGACCAAAAACATCGAGATGGTATCATGAACTAAGAGCTGAAAGGTCTATGAGGTTTATGTTTTTCATTCAAACTTAGCCCCAGCTGATAGTGACTGAAAATTGTTACCCTCCAATAGCTGTTGATCGATGTAAAATGAGTTGATGGTTTCAATCCAATTGCTATGGAGTTCAGTGGCACGATGATGTTCATATTACAACTAGAAACTTTGTTGACCATGCAAAATTACCTGTTTGTTCACTAGATGTAGCCTGTCCAGAACATTGAAGAACAAGGTATTGTACTGCCCTGTTTTGTTCCATTCCCATTCCATACGTACATAAGAAAATTCAGTTTCATTTAAATTCGGAGCTTGTTTTTTCATATTACTGCCCTTCTAAGTCTGTCTCAAAATCTTCCTCCACAGAGTACTGAAAGGAATGTACTATGATTGTCCTTTCAAAGATTAAACGTGCACGATTGCACTGTTGTCTTTGGAAGCATGTGGTAATACTCTGAGATTATATTGTTTACTATTTTCTCTTTTTTGATTAAAAATTCATTAACATTAAAAAAATCTCTAATATAAAAACAAAAACAACTACGCAACCCACTAGTACCTTATGATCCTGATGTATCTTTTCAAGTCTCTGGGCTGAATCAAGTAGAAGTGACCTCACAACTCCAGATGGTGAAAGATTATCAGAAAATCTAAGTACTGTGAGCATATACCCATCAGAGACAATGAGATAGGGTAATCTTGAGTGTGACGTTACAGAAAATCTCTGTCTCATAAGATCATTTTCAGAGGCAGATGATCCAAGAGAATGATTATTAGAGTCTTGAGACAGAGACTGCTGCAGTCTAGCAAATACAATAAAAATATATAAGAAAAAATACACAGGAAAAAGATTATATGCAAAATTATCAAATGAAAATATCAGAAATACAATATTTTGATTACAAACAATTATTTTGTAATTTGTACATTTTTTCCTCAAAGGGACAAATAAACAAAAGTGTACAAATGCAGATAATAATGTAAGAAACTGAATACCAAATTGGAAATGAAAATAATATAACATGAAATAATATAGAAGTTAAATTCAATACAAAAAAGTGAAACTCATAGGTTTTTTTAAAATCTTAATTAGCTTATACTACAGCAAAAAAGTGACATCCTGAACTTTGTTGTGGACACCTATTATATAGTAACATATACATTTATGGTGCATTATCTGGAAACAGTTCTGTAAAGATTCACACAGATGCTTAACTTTATGTATTATCACTGAGACTATTCAGAAGTTAAGTGCATGATCAATCTTTGGAGGATGCGGTTCTAAATTATTACTAACAAAATAATGTATGTTGAATAATGAAGAACACTAGCATTTTGTCTCTCTTTTAAAAATTAGTTCCTCAGCCATTGTACAACAATAATAATTTTTAAATATGACATGCAGGACTTAGTCCTGCAGTCCTTACAAAGAAAAGTCACATCAAAGTTCACATGCCCTGTATTTGCATATGCAATATAAGACTGGATCCACAGCATTTCCAAATTATTAATGAAACATTTGGATATTCCCATTTCTTGACAATTCAATGTTAAGAATTCCTCTAAAATTTAAGTAGCTGAATGTGTGAATAAATAGCTGTATTAGGGTTAAAGTAATCTTTCCTATATAAAATAATACTTAGCTCCTATAAAGGTCTTCCTCAGCTGATCTTAAAGTGCTTTAACTAAGGAGATCAGCGTCACTATTCCCATCCTACAAATGAAGTGACTTGCCCAAGATCACCTGATACTCCAGTAGCAGAGTCCAAAATAGAACCCAGGTCTCCTGAATCTCAGTTCAATACTCTCTACTCAGCAGTCTAGCTGCTCTATATAAAAATAAAATTCTGATTTTTAAATCAGCCAATGAAAGTGTGCAATGACACCACTTGCAAGAATATACGTTGAAATTATTTTAAGTTAATAGCCAGCAATTTTCTTTATTTCTATATGCAGAAAGTTAAGAGAATGCCTGAAATTTAAATGCTAGTAATAGGGGACCTTAAAGCCAACAGCAAGATACTAAAGAACTTAACATTAGGGAGTTTGGTAATGTTGTGGATTAATGTACTAACTTTTCATCTGTGGAGATGTGGATTCAAGGTTTAGGTTACAATGGAAAAGGAGTTTGTATCTGTTGTGGCAGGATGTGAAGTATTTATAGGAATTTGTTTAAAATCAACAATGCTCAAATAACGACAAGAACTGCAATAACACAGTTGATCCATCTTCAATATGATAATGACAGACAAATACTGTGCATAGATTAACATAAAAAAGGATTTAAATGTACTGGCAGAGTATTGTGCGACATCTTCTGTAATTCTATCAGTGCTAACAATCAGGATTTTGCATTAATGTCAATCTTGGGACTTTCAATTTCACAATAATAGTTAGAGCCCTGCAAATCTGAGGATATCTGCTTATATCCATGGCTCATGCTTGTGAATATGGATGAGTTTAGGCAAAGGAGAGGGATAGCTCAGTGGTTTGAGCATTGGCCTGCTAAACTCAGGGTTGTGAGTTTAATCCTTGAGGGGACCATTTAGGGATCTAGTGCAAATCTGTCAGGGATGGTACTTGATCCTGCTGTGAGGGCAGGAGACTGGACTCCATGACCTTTCGAGGTCCCCTCCAGTTCTAGGAGATAGATATAACCCTGTAAATTTGCAGATATCCATTTTGTATCTGTATCCACGGATGTTAATGCGGATATTTACAGCTTATTTTTGTGGGTGGGGATACAATTTTGTATCCATGCAGGGCTCTAGTTCTATTAAATTAATTCTTGAGCTACTAAAATTACCCTTGCTTAAAAAATTAATCTAAGTTTTTAAACGCTTACCAAAATATGCAGATTTTAGGAAAGATTAATGTGAGAAATATTTAAAAATGTAACCAAGTCCTGAAAGTCACTTAAATAATTCATACTTACATTGCCACAATGTCAATTTTTCAGCAGGACAAGCCATTATAAGAAATAGAAGAATACTATGAATGAGAAAGATATTGAGAAGAGAGATAGAGAAACCAAAAGATTTAATTTGAAAGATGAAACTTATTTTAAATATTAGAAAACTTATAAGATAGATATGATCAAATGATAAAGAAATAAAATATAAACTTTCAGATTGTCTCACCTGTATGTTATTAGAGGATGAAAGGGAATAAACTCTGCTGGTCCAAATTCTATAGAGCAACCAGAAGTTACCAAGGTAAGCAATTCACCCATACAAGTCAATAAGATCAAGGAGCCACGTTTTAACATGCAAGCCAGAAAAAGGCTATCAGGAGTCCAGCTCATGTCACCGACCCAATATGACCTAACAAAAACAAAATCAAATAATAGCTTTTCATGTCTACTTTTCTATCAAATCAAGGTATTAACGATTTTGCTTCTTAGAATAACTTATGGGCAAAAAAAAATTTAAGTTCTAATCTTCAGATACTGACCTGACAAATTTGGATGAAACCACATAATTCTTGCTGCTACAACCTTTAAGGTTACCAGAAACAGTAACAAAATTCAGTGTATTTATAAACAAAATCTGAGTTGCCTGCGAAGTACAAAAAAACAATTAACAATTGACCATAATAAAGCCTTTTAGTACCAAGTTATGCTTCAGATGTGTGGTACTGAAAACATTACTGAATCCAGAAATATCATGGCCATAAAGTTTAAAGTCATAATTATTAATACTCTTAAGTCTACCTTTGATACTTAAATCAACGTGTGATTGGTAATGCATTCATATGGGCATATAATATTATCAACATTCATTAAAGAGGTTAATCACAGGCAGAGCTGGTAGTGCAGACTATACTTAGTTTCACCACTTTTCTATTATAAGATCTCATCTTCAGTTGCTTGTAAATGTGGGAAACTTTAATCATTTGGTCTGAAACCATCAGGTGTCTGCCTCAAACTGAATTATTTTGGAAAATTTCAGATGTAACAGTACAGCCACATCCCAGGAAAAGATTGGGGAATCCATTGCCCACAATAAAAAAATAATTCTCACATTCAAAAGCTCTAGCATCTCTAATCTTTTGAGGAAAACTTTCAAATTTGGCAGAAGCTTGCCAGCTTTGCTAGTACACAAAAGGATGTGCTTTTTGCTATTCCCATGGAAAAGTACTTAAATCTGGCCAAATTAGAAGTCTTTAAAAAAATCTCAGTTTCTTTTCAGCATTGACTTGTTGAGTGTCTGGCAACTAAGTTCTCCAAAGATTCGATCTGAATTGAGCATATTCCATCCCACAGCTATTGGGGCTGAGCTGAATAGCTATAGGGGCTGAGCTACACTTCCTTCTAAATTAAAAACAACAACAGTACTGTAGCACTTTAGAGACTACCCAAAAATATGTAGATAGTATCACACTGCTCTACTCTGCGCTGCTTAGGCCTCAGTTGGAGTATTGTGTGCAGTTCTGGGCACCACATTTCAAGAAAGATGTAGAGAATTGGAGAGGGTCCAGAGAAGAGCAACAAGAATGAATAAGCGGCGAGGAGTCCTGTGGCACCTTATAGACTAACTGAAGTGTAGGAGCATAAGCTTTCGTGGGCAAAGACCCACTTCGTCAGATGCATGTAGTGGAAATTTCCAGAGGCAGGTATAAATATGCAGGCCAGGATGAGGCTGGAGATGATGAGGTGGATCCAATCAAGGAGGATGAGGCCAACTTCTAGCAGCTGATCTGGAGGTGTGAATTCCAAGAGAGCAGAAGCTGCTTTTGTAGTTAGCGAGCCATTCGCAATCTTTGTTTAATCCAGAGTTGATTGTATCAAACTTGAAGATGAACTGTAGCTCAGCAGTTCTGGAATTCACACCTCTCTCTTGGAATTCACACCTCCAGATCAGCTGCTAAAAGTGGGCCTCATCCTCCTTGATTGGATCCACCTGGTCATCTCCAGCCTGATCCTGGCCTGCATATTTATACCTGCCTCTGGAAATTTCCACTACATGCATCTGATGAAGTGGGTCTTTGCCCACAAAAGCTTATGCTCCTAAACTTCAGTTAGTCTATAAAGGTGCCACAGGACTCCTCGCTGCTTTTGCAGATTCAAACTAACACGGCTACCCCTCTGATACTTGAAGAATGAATAAAGGTCTAGAGAACATGACCTTTCAGGAAGGCTGAAAGAATTGTGTTTGTTTAGTTTGGAAAAGAGAAGATTGAGGGGGGACATGATAGCAGTTTTCAGATATCTAAAAGGGTGTCATAAGGAGAAGGGAGAAAACTTGCTCATCTTGGCCTCTGAGGATAGAACAAGAAGAAACGGGCTTAAACTGCAGCAAGGAAGGTTTAGGTTGGACTTTTTCCTAAAGTCCCTGTCAGGGTGGTTAAACACTGGAATAAATTACCTAGGGAGGTTGTGGAATCTCCATCTGTGGAGATATTTAAGAGTAGGCTAGATAAATGTCTATCAGGGATGGTCTAGACCAGGCATGTCCAAAGTCTGGCCCGCGGGCCAATTGCGGCCCATGTTCTGGTTTAATACGGCCCCGCAGGTAATTTGGCAATATCTATCTTTTATGGCCCCCAACGAATCCATATGTATTGAGATGAATACATTGTAAAATCTCAGTTAATGTCAGTTGGTCTAAATCAGTTATAAATATATTTGGACACAACATGTATACTTGGTGTTATGTTCCTGTTCATATTTTTTGAACTTAAAAGTTGACAGACAACCTTTATTACCAATAATATGTAATGTACTTTTCAATGTTCCTGACATATATTTCAGCTTCCTGGATTTTTTTTTCATCTGGCCTTCAGATATGAAAGGCAGAGTGATTTAATACCTGTTTAGATTTGTCATCCATGTGACGAAATGAAAAGTATGCCATTTGCAATAAACTTTGCATAAAATAGTTAATTTGCATTTTATTTTAATAGTTCAAATAATGTCAGACAAAATGGTCGGCCCTCACGCATGTTCACTTCATAAAATCTGGCCCTCTTTGAAAAAATTTGGACACCCCTGGTCTAGACAGTACTAGACTGGTCCTGCCATGAGGGCAGGGGACTGGACTCGATGACCTCTTGAGGTCCCTTCCAGTCCTAATATTCTATGAGCTTTTGTGGGCACAACCCACTTAAAGCTCATGATACTATCTCTATGTATTTTTGCTTAGTCTCTAAAGGTGCTAAAGGGCCATTGTTGTTTTTTAAGTTTTTTTTCCTTCTAACTGCTGTTCACAGATGGTGCAGTTCCTCTAATCACAGGCACCAAAACTAAGGGCAAAGAGTCATGTCACTCCCTATTGTGTCCACATGGATAAGAATAGGAAGAAGCCTGACCTGATTAGAGAGGGAACAACAGTCCTACCTGGAATGAGATCATGACTTATGCTAATGCAGCAATATGAAAATACAGAAAAGATGCCCCTGTCCAGGAGTGCTCTCTCGATCTTGTTTATGAGGAGCGATTTGAGCACTGTAGTGTTGTTGCATGGTGCACTTCAGCTATGTCACTTGAGCTGGTCAAGATTAACTATGGCCCAATGCACTGAAAGCTGGAGAGGTCATGTGAAATTAGCACTGAGAAGTGTCCTTTATCCACTGGCATGAGAAGTTACTGAACTGTAACTGGTGGCTCACCAAGTTATATGGTACCCACCTATATTCCACTATAGGAGGTCATGCATAAACACCACTTGCCCGGAGCTGAAGAATGTAAAAACAGTATCTCTGAAACAACCCTGACACACAGAGGCAGGGCCTTCCTCTGAGACAGAAAGTGGTACAGCCACAACTAACCCCTGGGTGGGGGGGCAGTCACAGAGTACACAGTTTGCTGAATTAATTCCTCTGGCTGGAGAGCGCAAGGGCAGACAAACATGAACTTGCCCAGCTGGGGAACATGCACACCTAACCTGACTGTGCCATGGAGACACATTTCTCACCTGACCCCAAGCTACTGAGGTGAGAGAGAGCCTCAGTGTAGACTGCATATTGAATCCCTAATCTCCAAACTCACCCCAGAGCAATGATTTAAATGAAGAAGAACAAAAATTAATTGAATTAAGGACCCAAGCAGTGCCAGGTAAATCTTCTAGAAAACCTAAAAACCACTAAAATATAAATTATTAAAAATTGTATAACAGTTAAAGCTATTAACAAAACTAATTCTTATTTTGTAGGATAAGCCTGAAGCTATGGACACTGGAGGTTCTAAAAAGGAGTATGTAGGAGTAAAAAGGGAAATGGAGAGGTGCCTCACTTTTTATCTCCTCAAATGAAAAGGCTATTAGCCAGGGGATAAAATGGTGTCCTTGGCCTCTGTCTGTCAGAGGCTGGAGAGGGATGGCAGGAGACAAATCACTTGATCATTGTCTTTGGTCCACCCTCTCTGGGGCACCTGGTGCTGGCCACTGTCGGTAGACCTTTGGTCTGACCCAGTACGGCCATTCTTATGTTCTTATGGATGCATGAGGTGAGCCAAGTCACATGCACAAGCCAAGAGATACTTTTCAAATTCATCAGCTGCAGGTGTATGATGCAATACATAACCTCCCACAGTAGAATACAATAGACACTATTACTCAAAGAATCTTTCATGCCAGGACTATCTTCAGACTGTAGCTTATGAAACATTCAGATACTGTCAGATGCAACATATTGCTTGAGCTTAGCTGTCACTGACTTTGCCTAGTAATGAGAGGTCAGATATGGTGTGTTAGTTGGAGAGAATTTCTATATCAAGTTTTGGCGTTTTATGAATTAAGCAGATGGATCCATTTTCTGGAGAGCCATACTTTTCTGAAGGAGAACTTCCTAGCTATGAATTGGTTATGAATTAAGAGCAAGCCTGAGAGGTAATTCTAAAACACTTTTTAATTAGGACACTTACCAAACTGTATGTTTGCAACATTAGCTGTAATGATCTACTGTGTACCAATCATACCTTTGGATCATTTTGATTAATGGCTACTGCCAGTAAAAGTCCATCCCTTGAAAATGTAGAAAGCAAAGCTCCTCTTGACTTTACTGACACACATACTGGAACCAGAGTAGACAGGTAACATGCTTGTTGGGCCCAGAGGATATGGTACGGTAAAGAACTGTAAAAAAAAAAATTATGAAAGAATATTACATGGAAAAACTCTCTCTCTCTCTCTCACACACACACACACACACACACACACTCACACTCACACTCACACTCACACACTCACACTCTTCCACCACCACCACCCCCAGGTGCCCTTTAGGAGGGGGGCAAGGGAAAGTGCATAGTCTGCTGAATTCCTCACTCTGACTGGGAGTGCAGAGAGCAGACAAGCTGTGTCCTTTGCTCTCCCCCTCCCCCCAAGACACAGACAGAAGGGGAAGAACAAGGAGCCTTGGTACAAATTTTTCTTATTTTAAAAAAAATGTATCGAGTTAAGGACCCGAACAACACTGAATAAATGTGCTCATGGTGCATAAACAATCTAGGGAAATACAAATTAGATGGAGCTACTATAAAAGGTAGCTTCCCTCTTAGAAAGGATCAATCAATTTCATGCATATGAAAAGGAAAATTACTTCCCAGGAAGGAGTACTGCAGAAAAAGACATGAGGATCATAGTGGATAACTAGCTAAACAGGAATTGTGATGGGGTGCGATCACAGAAGACCCCTTTTGGGGTGCTTCCCAGAGTGCTGACAAAGCCACTGACATTCACCTTCTTGCTCTCTGGGGTTTCTTACCACCATGACCTGCTGGGCCAGTTCGTCTGGTCTCTCCCAGCCAAGGCACAGAGCTGAGATCACACCCCGCCCTCCTGCCTCGAGGAGCAAGACAGATGCTGAGATTCTTCAGGTCAGAGGAAAATACAATTTTGGGCCCACCTTCAAGGAAACCACTCCTCAAATGGTATCAGAACCCCAAATGAATTATTTAGGTAAGCCCCCTTTAACAATAAAAGGAGGATGTACATGCTGATTACTCCCCCAGGTAACAATAATTTAACTAGGCTTAATAATAAAATCACTTTTATTAAGTAAAAGCAATACGATTTAAGTGGTTATAAGTGAAAAAAGGCAGAGCAAAGTAGATTACAAATTTAAAATAACAAAAAATGCTTAGCTAATTCTAACATATGCTCAAACTTATTAAAACTCACCCTAAAATTGCTATTTTTTTCCAGCTAAACCTCCAAACCAGGGAAGTCTCCTTTTCCCTGGGGTCTTTAGTTTTTCCTCTTGGGTGTGTCACACCAACCAAACACCAAGAAACTGCTAGCTTCCAATCGTTTCGTAGATTCCACTTTGGGTGGGAATCAGTGTCTCCCCAAAGGTGCACGTCAACATGGGCGCGCACCAAAAATTTGCCTAATGCCCACCTTCAGCAGAGCTGTGCAGTAGCTGCTTAGTTACTCTGGGAGCAGCAGGGCAGCCCACACATGGCCCAGGGCTGAAGCTGTGGGCTGTATAGCAGGTGGCGGCTGCTCAAGTGGCCCCAACTAGGGCCAAGGCCAGAGCCAGAGCCGTTTATCGGGCAGCTGCGGTGGCCCCGTCCAGGGTCAGAGCTGGAGCCACGTGTCAGGTGGCAGTGGTGGCCGCAGCTAGGGACAGATCTGTGTATCGGGTGACAGCAGCCATGTGTCAGCAGCTCTGGCACCCCTACTGGAGCCAGAGTCACATGTTGGGCAGCAGCGGCGGCCTCAACTGGGGCCGGAGCCTCGTGGCGGGCAGCAGCTGCAGCTGTGTGTTGTCTGCTGTGGCAGAACTGTGTCGGGCAGGCACCCATCAGCAAGCTCCAAGTCCAGGCAAGGTGCTCCTCTAGCTGCAGTGGGGCAGGCAGCCCATGGGCTGAGAGAGCTGGTCTTTGTCCGCTATGCTAGAGCTCGTAGGGAACTTCCCTCCATGACCCTGAGGGAGCAGCCCAGCAGCAGCACAAGGCAAGCGGGGCTGCAAGGCTCTCATAGACCTGCACAGCCAGCAGAGGGCTGTGACTATGGGCAGAGGGAGGCGGCCATGTAATGGTCTTCCAGGCAGGCAGGGCGAGCGGCCAGGCAGACAGAGAGAGATGGAGGAGTTCAAATCAGCCACCGAGAGCAGGAAAAGATCAGAAAGGGGTGTGGAATGCAGACCTTAAATGGAAAGTGAGCTGATCCTCTAAGGACACAACTGTGTATGGAAAGTGTGCAGGGGGGAAGGGGTAGAGGGGAGACAGCGGAGGCTTCTGCTGATGCGCCAACATTTTGATCAGGATGGTTTGGGAGCTGCTTTGCAAGGAGGAGAAATATGGTCAGGGCCTATCCTAAGGGAAGAGGGTGGGCATTTAGCTAATGTTGCTGCAGCAGCCCCACAAGGCTGACAGGTCATCATGTCAAGGACTCTGGACCACATTTTTTCCCCCCAAGTGTCTCTAGTGGGAAAGGGGGGGGGGGGGGAGGTTGGTAAACTTTTGTGAGACTCAGTAAGAATGAAAAATTTCCTGTTTTGTTTTCTTTTCTTTCTAGCATGAATAAGATTTATTTTTCAGACTAAAGAAACTTAGATGCCAGGATTAAATCACAATAGCAGCAGAAATGCAGAACTGCAGGGTTAATCAATAAGCAGATATCAATAAGCAGATTGTGGAACAAATATAGTACATTGGCACTTTAGGGTCAGCCATAATAATAAGGATGTGTTTGTAAAAGTTCTGATTTAACAACTCTTTTTATTCTTTGTGCCTGGGAAAGGTCTGTTTTCGTATTCTTTCTTCCATTATATATACAAATAAAATGTCAGTAACTGGTCGGTGCAATGGTAGCACACATCCAAACAAGTGCACATGAACTCAATATTGGTGCACAAAACAAAACTCACTCCGCTCATGGATGGAAAATCTTAGAAAACAGAAAATTCTGTTTCTACATTCCACCCATACATGGAATTACTTGGTCAGTCGTTACCAGTTGAGGTAGTCATGTGACTTCCTAAGACCAACCACTACCTAAGACCAAGCAACTAGCGTTGAGTCACTACCTGATAAGCACGCGTGTGGGCAATCATGGACAATTACGCAAAACTAACTAACAGAGAGAGGCAGCAAGGGGAGGGGGAGGGGGAGGAGCAAGAGCCCATGCTTGGGGGAGCCAACTTAAAAGCCAGTTTCCCCCAGCAACAGCTCGGGGGGGGGGGGGCGGGGGAGACAGAGGATGCCAGGCTCTTAATACACTTAAAAGGTGGAGCCGCAGTGGGGGGAGAGGGGGAAGGGCACGCGTTGGGAAGAAAGTGTTACTCCCCCTGTGCAGTAACTTCTGTACTTCGAGATGTGTGTCCCCGTGGGTGCTCCACTATAGGTATCAGGTTCATCCCGGTACCGCAGTCCGGAGAGTTTTTCCTAGCAGTAGTCCCTGGCAGACTGCGCATGCACAGAAGACTCCACGCGCTGTTCGTGCCTTTTCTGTGTCACGCGGTCCGAAGTGCCTGTTCCTCCTAGCCAGGACATCTGAAAAATATAAGCATAAGAGTTCCAAAGCAGGGAGGAGGGCGGGTCGTGGAGCACCCACGGGGACACACATCTCGAAGAACAGAAGTTACTGCACAGAGGGAGTAATACTTTCTTCCTCTTCGAGTAGTGTCCCCGTGGGTGCTCCACTATAGGTGAGTATGAAGCAGTAGCTCAAGTTGTGCATCGGCGTAGTCATCTGTGCACAGATGAAAGCACTGCCCGAGCCACCGCAGTATCCACAGCCATGAAGCGATCAAGGGCATAATGTCTCACAAAGGTCGATGTGGAATACCAGGTAGCGGCGCAGCATACATCGCGCAAGGGAACATCCTTGAGGAAAATCATCGAGGTGGCCATGCTCCTGGCCAAATGTGCCTTAGGGTTAGAGGGCAGCGGCTTGTTACGGAGAGCGTAGCAGCATGAGATACAGTTCACACTATGAGATGCAATACGCTGTGAAGACAATTGGTGACCTCTGGAGCGGTTCGCAACTGAAAGCAAGAGGCGTTGTGACTTTCAGAAGGAGCGTGTCCTGTCCAAGTAGAAGGCAAGCGCTCTCGTAACATTAAGGGTGCATGTTCCAGAGCACAATGCGGTTTTGGGTTAAAGGTGGAAAGGGCGATAGGCTCATTAATGTGGAATGACGAATTAACCTTTGACAGGAAGGCGGGATGGCAGCGCAGTGTCACACCTTGTTCGGTAAACAGTGTATACGGAGGGTCAGCCAAGACAGCTGCCAATTTGCCAACATGACGGGCTGACGTGATGGCAAGCAGTAATGTAACCTTCATAGTGATGGTCACCAGGTCGCAAGGTGCTAACGGCTCGAAAGGAGGATGGGTAAGGGTGTCCAGTACGAGGCCCAGGTCCCACGGCTCTGAGACGGGCTTGTGTGGAGGGTAGAGATTAGCAATTCCTTTCATGAATCTTTTGATCAGTGGATGCGCGAATACTGAGGAGCCATCCGTTGGAGGACAAAAGGCAGAGATTGCCACCAAGTGAACTTTAAGCGAAGAATTTGACAAACTTTGTGATTTTAAGTAAAGAAGATAATCCAGAATATGATGGATAGGTACTTGCAGCAGACACATGTTCAGTGACTGGCACCAGGCTTGAAAGCGACGCCATTTATAGCGGTAGGACTTTTGAGTAATTTGACGTCTACTGTGCACTAGTATATCCCTGACTGCCTGTGAGCAAGCTAACTCTGGTCCTTGGAGCCAGTTAGGAACCACGCTGTGAGATGCAGGCTGTCGAAGCTCAGGTGAAGGAGAGTGCCATGCTGTTGTGAAAGTAAATTGCGCAATAGCGGTAGTTGCCGAGTTTGGGATAAGGACGTTCACATGAGTTGAGGCGGCCAAGTTTGTCGGGGCCAAAAGGGTGCTATCAATATCACCGTTGTAGTGTCCACGAGAATCTTCGCTATCACACGCGATATCAACGGGATGGGTGGGAAGGCGAATAGCAGGTGTCATGCTCCCCAATCGAGAAGGAAGACAACTCCCTGCGAGTCACTGCCTATGCCCACCCTTGAACAATAAAGGCGGCATTTTTTGTTGTGTCGAGTCGCAAAAAGGTCCATGTCTGGATAGCCCCAAACCTCGAATAGGTTGCGGACTACTCCGTCGAGCAGCTCCCATTCGTGCTGCAAATGGAAGGTTCTGCTCAATGCATCGGCAATGGTACTGCTCTTGCCCGGAAGGTAAGTGGCCTAAAGTATAATTTGGCGTTGGACTGCCCAATTTCAAAGGCGCATGGACTCTGCACATAGGCATCTGCATCTGGCACCGCCCTGCCGGTTGATATAGTAAACTGTGCAGATGTTGTTGGTAAGAATCTGTACCGCAGTACTGCGCACATCATGAAGGAAATGTCTGCAGGCATTGAAGACTGCCTGTAACTCCAGAAAGTTTATGTGGAGGAGGGATTCGTGGTGACACTATAGTCCCTGAACCTGAAGATGGTCCATATGCGCCCCCCAGCTCAATAAAGACACATCCATGGTGATCTGAAGAGACGAGGTCTGAGCGTGAAAGGGGACGCCTGCTAATGTATTGCTCAGGTCGCGCCACCAAGCTAGGGAGTCCCTAACACAATTGGGGACTACCACACATCTGCAAGTATTGTCGGTACCTGGCATACAGATTATGAGAAGCCAATGCTGAAGGCATCGTATATGAAGTCATGCATGTGGAACTATGTACGTTGCTGCCGCCATGTGCTCGAACAGCTTCAGACATGTGAGTATGGAAACCCTTGGAACCGTGAGCAAGGTATTTGCTAAGTCCCGTATGATGTGGGATCTGTCGAGAGGTAGGTATGCAGTAGCAGCCCTGGAGTCCAGCCTCGCTCCAATGAACTCGAGGGACTGGGACGGAATCAGGGAAGACTTTGGTATGTTGATGATGAAGCCCAGAGCCTCGAACGTGTCTCTGGTGGTATCGACCACAGCTTGTGCCTCACGTGCTGTGGGAGCCTTCAGCAAACAGTAGTTCAGGTAAGGAAAAATCGTGATGCCCGATCGCCAGAGGTGAGCAGTGACAACCGCTAGAGTCTTAGAGAAAACTCTCAGTGCTGCCGACAGTCCAAAGGGGAGCACTGCATATTGATAGTGGCCATTGCCTAAGGTAAAATGCAGGAACCTCTTGTGGGCTGGGGGAACAGGCACGTGGAAATACACGTTTTGGACGTTGAGGGATGCAAACCAGTCCCCTTCGTTCAGTGCTGGAATGATAGAGGCTAGAGTAACCATCTTGAACTTTTGTTTTCTTAGATGACAGTTTAGACCGTGGAGATCAAGGATAGGCGTCCACCTGCCGGACTTCTTTCGTGTGAGGAAGTACCGTGAATATAAACCTCTGCCTCTGAACTCGTATGGAACTGTTTCCACCGCTCCAATGGTAAATAGATGTACGACCTCCTGCCATAGCAGGGGCTCATGAGAGGGGTCCCTGAAAAGGGATGGGGAAGGAGTAGCGAGAGGGGGCAGGATGGAAAATGGAATGGTGAGGCCGGAGGTCGCGATCTCTCTGACCCATCGGTTGGTAGTTATGGCGTACCAATGGGGACGGTAAGGCCTCAATCGGTGGTGAAACAGCTTGGTTACTTCACCGGGAGCCTCTCAAAGGGGAATAGCGCACGGTCCCTCGACTCACGCATCAAACTTGCTGCAAAGACTGTTGCTGACTCAATGCCTTAGTAGGTTGCTGGCACCGTTTCGGAGGGCGTTGCCTCTGCCTCTGCTGATCATAAGGCCTGAAGCGCGACGTGGCATATGAAAAGGGCCTCTGTCTGTTGTGGGGACCGACTGTCTTATGCCTGAAGGGCGGCGTGTACATCCCAATTGTTCTCAGGGTTTTTCAGGAGTCCTTTCCAGAATGGAATACATGGTCGGTGTTCTGTGCGAATAGGGAACGCCAGTCAAAAGACAGGTCCTCCACTTTAGGCTGGAGATGATAAGAGGCATCGCGAGTGTAGCGATGATGGCTATGATATGAGCGTCCAGGAGAGTATGAGCTCACACTCCTATAATGGTAGTGGTGTGAACGAGCCCGGGAGATCAGTGAATGTGACCGGAACGAACAGAGAGACGGGGATCTGGAATAATAAGAGCTGGGTTAACGGAGAGGTGTAATGGATCGTCTTGGAGACATCCAATAACATCTTGAGGGCGATCAGTGCCTGTCATAATCTCATCTGTCACGGTGCGGTGAGGTCGAAGGCTCAAGCGAAAACATCGCCCTGTTTGGACTGGGCAAAGGTGTACACATACGCCTGGTTTTCCTCTGGGCTTTGGTAGGAACTGTCATAGGCAGTGGAGGACTACTGGGGACTGAGATGACCGATCCGGATTCAGATTGTTCTTGTCCCAGGGATGGTGATCTAGTCAATGAGGCCGGTGAAGGCAGTGCCGAGCCTACTTCCAATGGTGAGAGCTGCACCGGTTCCACGGACGGTGCCAAATGTAGCTGCAATGCCAAGTCTTGCGCCGGCTTTCTCCGTGCCTCCCTTGGTGCTATCTCTGCCCTCGGTGCCATTGGTAAGGCAGGGGTAATGCTTGCTGCCTTTTTCGGCGCCGGCTCTGGTCTTGGTGCCATTCTCGGCTCTGGCTTCAGTCCCGGTACCGCCAGCGATGCCACTTAAGGTAGAGGTGCCACATAAATGCTCAGTGCCGCTGCTAGCGGCAACTCGGGGCGCAGTGCCGGGCGGGACACCAGGGCCGACAAAGGCGCCGGGCTAGGCGCTGACGTACTTCGGGTGTAAAGAGGTTTTACCGGGCCGTGCCTTGGAGCGAGTCTGGACTTATACTCGGTGACGGAGTGGAGCTCTTAGTCTGGTGGGCCTTATGGGGCATCGGGGAGTCCGCCCATTGGCCCGCCGCATCAGCTGAAGCGCCTTGTTGAAAAGCAACATTTTCAGGCGCATCTCCCTGTAGCGCCTGGCCCTGGCAGTCAGCTTCGGACAATGGCCGCACTTGTGGGGAATGTGGCCTTCCCCCAAGCAGAGTATGCATCGGGAGTGGCCGTCCGATGCCGGCATAGCTTCGCCACATGAGACACATTTTTTGAAGCCCGGAGAGCCAGGCATGGTGAAGAGGAGACTGAGGGGGGATATGATAGAGCTCTATAAAATCATGAGTGGTGTGGAGAGGGCTGATAAAGAAAAGTTATTTATTAGTTCCCATAATAGAAGAACTAGAGGACACCAAATGAAATTAATGGGTAGCAGGTTTAAAACTAATAAAAGGAAGTTCTTCTTCACACAGCGTGTTGTTAACCTGTGGAACTCCTTGCCAGATGAGGTTGTGAAGGCTAGGACTATAATAGAGTTTAAAGAGAAGCTGGATAAATTCATGGAGGTTAGGTCCATAAAAGGCTATTAGCCAGGGGATAAAATGGTGTCCTTGGCCTCTGTTTGTCAGAGGCTGGAGAGGGATGGCAGGAGACAAATCGCTTGATCACTGTCTTCGGTCAACCCTCTCTGGGGTACCTGGTGCTGGCCACTGTCGGCAGACAGGATACTGGGCTAGATGGACATTTGGTCTGACCCAGTACGGCCATTCTTATGTTCTTATGTACTAATGTGCCCACGGATAACGGTAACAACAAACAGGAACCAAACTGTTTGGTTTTTTGGGGTTTTTTTAAACTAACTAAGAAATAACAACAACTTTAACAAATTATAACGACGAGGAAGGGGGCTAACTGGGACGAACGAGTAACTAACTAATTTTTCCTCAGAGTGGAGCAGGAGCTTGTTCCAACTCCGTCTGCAGCCATGGACGGTTAGGAGGAACTGGCGCTTCAGACCACGTGATGCAGAAAAGGCGCGAACGGCACCTGGAGTCCTCTGCGCATGTGCGGTCCGCCGGGGCTACTGCTGGGAAAACTCTCCCGACTGCAGCGCCGGGACGAGCCCTACGCCTATAGTGGAGCACCCACAGGGACACCACTCAAAGAGAAATCAGCTGATTTCTGGCTCGCACTGGGATACCCAGCTACGCCTCTGCTTTTTAAATATATTAAGAGCCTGGTGGCCCTTAATACATTTGAAAGTCAGAGCCACAGTGGGGCTACTCCTGGGTCCAGGAGTTAACCCTGCTGTGACTCTGCAGTTTCCTCCCTTATCAAATAGTGCTCTGTGGAACCCCAGAGCTGGTCTTAGGGGCGAGTGAGCAGGGTAGTCACCCGGGGCTGCCATTTTCAAAGGGCCGCAGCAATCTTAGGGTGGGCCAGCTTTTTTTTATTTTTTGGACCAGTTTTCCCCAGAGTTGTTTTTATTTTTTGCTTGACAGTTCCCCCCCCCCCCCTTCTTTTTTTTGGTCAACCAGTTTCCCAGGAGTGGGGGGGGGGGGGGGGGAGGACGGAGGGAGGGAGAGAGAGTGTGTGTGTGGTTTTTTTTTTAAGGGTTCCGTGGCTAAATAAATTTGGTAAACACTGAACTAATCAAATTAAACACCATTTAATATCCCTACTTCAAAATGCTTTACCAAAAATAAAATCAACTATTCCTTGTAAAACTGTTAGTGAATTTCAAGTAACTTTAAACTCACCTAATGTATCTGAAGCTATTTTCATGCCACCGCAGCGCTAAAAATGTCAGCATCAAGCATTCCCCAGAATAAAACGTGAAAGAGCACAAGCAGCAGTCACCTAGTATCTGTAAAGAAACAATTTTTTCTTTTTATAAATTTACTTGATTGATCAATGCAATACCCATTATCACAACTAAAAACAAAATTAATAAAATATTTTCTCTGAGATTCAAAAGAGAAGAAAAAACAAAAACAATTTGTCAACCATCCTACAACCTAACTTAAAGTATCCCAGTATCTTACAAGATACAACAATTTGTTTTACTAAAAACTGAATATGAGAAGGATTTCTCTGAATAGGTAATATATTGATTATGTGATCTTGCTAGGCAACATACCTTGTTATATTGTACTAGCATTCAGTTGTTGTATTAATTCAAATCACTCATTTTTTTTGTTTGTGCAATTCAACTAGAAAGCATGACAGACCTCTACAGGGTCCCACATTCCCCCCTCTAAGATTTACTGGTTTGAAAAGAAAATTTCCACAACAGACTTTTGATGCTTTAAAAAGCTATAGTCTTCAGCTGTTAAAAATGCATATTTAAAAGTTGCCTGCACTCAAATCTTCACTTGCTACCAAAAATCAAAACTTTTCATACTTATTAAAAAGGAATTTCTCAGATAAGCAAACTAAAAATGGTGGCTCTGGGTAGCGTGCTAAAATTCCATGAATCCTTATGTACAAGGTTAGAACAAGTCCGCCACAGATACATCGGATGTTACACCGCTATTCTACTAGTTTATTTGAAAAATAATGAAGTTAAAAACATAGAAAATTACTCAAATACCCTTACGCATGAGATGAATAGAACACGTATGCAAGCACTTTGGCAGGACTGGTTTTATTACTACTTCACAGTCAATCCCACAGATTGCATTTATACAGACAAAAATGAATTGGTTGCGAAAAAATACATATATGATGCATGAGCTGAGAGAGAACAGTTAAGACACTGTTTTTCACCGGCTTTGGAATCTCACTTAGCTTCCCTTAGCCAAAAGGATCAATAATGTACAGCCTCAAACCGATGGTTTTAAAACCAGAAAGAAGAGTACTGGAGAAATCTTCAGAGCTTTCTAACACATACATAAATAATCACCTTTCCTAAATCCATTATGAATAAATATATACATACATGATGGAATTCCAGAAGGAAAGGCCTTCCAAATTTTTGATCTCTCAATCAGATCTGCATTAGAAGCTCCCTGTGCCTCTACAGACTCATATTGAAGTAACAGGGTTATGAGCACTTACAAAAAAACCCACTTATGCTGATCAGCTCGCAGGGCTGAAGCCCAAAACTGGATTCTTGTAACAAAAGCTGAGATAGCAAAAAATTAAAAGTATGTTGCAACAACATTTTGTAATTTTAATAATACTTTAAGATGACATACATATTCTTGGTCTCTAATTGAAAAGTGACTTACTTTACCATAACTGGAGTTCTTTGACATATGTGATCCACATAGATACTACATTCTGGGTGTGCATACACTCCAGGGTCCCAAGATCAAAAGATTTGTCATGAATGTGTCCACTGATCTGCACCTGCATCCTGTGTCTTCTTTTGTTCTTAACTCAAAGCATAAAGGATGGTTTGGACAGACCTCTTTCAGTTCCTTTTCTACCACAAGTCACTTAGAAAATAATTCAAAGCAACAGGATAGGATGGGCAAAAAATACCCTTAGAGACCATATACTTTGTTAAACTTTAGTCAGATAAATAGTTTTCCTTTCTTTTTTGAATGGTGTTCCCTATGGGTATTTTCCACCATGGGTAATTCCTAAACCAGTGATGTTCCTAAGCTTTTTAAGACTGAGGAACATCAAAAAATTTTTTTTGAGGAACACCAAGGATTTTTTTTGGTGGTGGTGGGGTTACTGAGCGCAAAAAAAAAAAAAAAAAAAAGTTGCCTGTCCCTTTTAGGGCAGCCATTTTGAACTTTGTTGTTTTCCACAGCACACCACTGTGCCATGGAACACAGTTTAAGAAGCACTGTCCTAAACAATATTCATCGACAAAAAGGATGGAATGGACCATGCAGGACTGCTGAACTGAAGGATGCATCTGCCAAAGAAACATGTACCGTAGTGTAATGTCTAGTAAAGGTACGCAAAGAGTCTCACATATCCATCTACCAATCTCCAGGATGACATCCTAAACAAAAGCCATGAGGCTGCCTGAGGTTGTAGGGGAGAAACTCTGGTGCTTACTAACATGGGTATGCAATCTTTGAATATAAGAACAACCACCTGGACTCCATCTTGGCTGGCCTTCTCTTTCCTCCCTTGAGAGTATTTTCTTGCTCTTTTGACAGGAAACTAGATGGACACATGATCTGGGTTCTTCCTGGCAACAACACATTATTAAGAGCTGCCTCAACCAGTTCTGAGTGGCAAAATCTGGAGCTGCTTAGAGGTGTACACCAGCACCATATGTGTAGATCTGGTTGGGAGGGTGAGCTTACCTGCACACAAGGGGTCTGTTACCAGCTGCCATGCCTTCTGAGGACAAACACACACCCATAACAAGTCAGGGAGAGAGAGTGGGCCAACCATCACTGGACAGCTAACATCACTTGATCACTCCTTACCTATGATACCATCTGCAGATGGAATCCAGAGCTGTCTCATCACCGTGAGGGTCTTCAATCTGCAGGACATGGGAGAGACTCCCTAATCCTCCATTTCCTTACCTAGTCCCATCCCAGGGTGAGTTCTCATATTTTGAGGGGTAGGAGTCTCCATCAGCTCATAGCAAAGCATTCATGACATTTATGGTCCTCAATATCCATTTAGAACAGAGGTCGGCAAAAGCCTCTCAGTGTGCCGGATCCAGCCTGCCTAGGGCTTTGATCCAATCAGCAAGGAAGTTCCAGGACCCGGCCCCTAGTGCGGGGGTCGGCAACCTACAGCAAGCGAGGCACACGTGCCGATTTTCAGCAAGCACGGGGGAGGGAGCTCAACCCAATCCCACCTCCCCTGCGCAGCCACTGGAGAGCGCTCCATCCTCTCTGCAGCATGTTAGGCTGCGGTGGGAGGAGGCAGCACTGGGGCTGAGACTCCTCAGCTGTTCCTTGGCAGGGATGGGAGGCAGTGTGGCCACGTGGCCAGGGGCTGGCCACGTGGCCAGGGGCTGGCCACGTGGCCAGGGGCTGGCCACGTGGTCAGGGGCTGGCCACGTGGTCAGGGGCTGGCCACGTGGTCAGGGGCTGGCCACGTGGTCAGGGGCTGGCCCCAGACCACGTGGCTGCCGCGTCTCCAGGTCGGCCCCAAACCGTGTGGCTGCCACAGCAATGGAGCCTCCTTCCAGAGCAACCAAGACAGCATGGCCGCAGCCATTATTGCTGGGGGCACAAAGCAAGGTAAGGTCTCCTCTCATGCCCAGACCTCTGCACCCCAAACCTCTCACTTCCCTCCCTCCGACCCCAGCAAGACTCGGCAAGCCAGCTTGCTTCGATAACCTTCCTTGTTCCTGCACCCTGTCTGCTAGCCAGAACCCTACCCTGCTCCTGCACCCTCTCTCCTGGCCACACACTGCACCCTCCCTTGTTCCTGCTCCCTCCACCTGGACAGACACCCTACTTCCCTCCCAGATCCTGCACTCCATATCCCTAACCTACTTGCTGGTAGACCTCTCTCATGCACTGTGCCCCTCATTTTTGTCCCAGAGCTGTAAAATCCACTAACTCTGGAACCTCAGAAAAGTAAATCTGGTGTATGGAAAGCCCTGAACTTCAATATCCCACTTCTCTTCCCCTCAGCCTGTGAGGCTGGGTACCAGGAGTGAGGTGTCTCAGTTGCGGCCACATCAGTGAGCATTGGGGGTTTTTTTTAAGAGTTTTTTTGCTTCTCACTTGTGTGGTCCCCAACTGATTTTCCTATGGGTCAGTGACCCCGGACCCAAAAAGGGCTTTCCACCACTGCCATTAATATAGAAAATATTGAAATCTTTTGTGTTGGACATAATATTTTAATGTATTTAAAATTAAGTTTGATAAACTAACATGATAAAGTTAAAATGCTTAATCTATTTCATAATTTAAATTAAACCATTCTTACTAGCTGCAGGTGGTTCAGGAAATAAGCCTGCCCTGGCCTCTCCTCCCCCAGCACACAGATCCATGAATAAGTTAAATCTCTGTACGCCACTGCTGAAAAGTTGCTGACCCCTGCACTAAAAAGTAAGAGCTGCATCTTAATTTATAAAGCTTATGTAAGTAGGACTATTACTGACATTAAAAAGTATCACCAGCACTCGAATTTGTACATAGGAGGTGAATAAGTCAAATCTTGGCACTCCACCTCTGAAAGGTTGCTGACCCCTGCCCTAGCATGTTGCCTGTAAGTTGAATACAGGCAGGTGTATGGCCTGATTCATGTGGAATTCAGAGAGAACCTTTGGAAAGAACTTAGGGTGTAACCTGTAAGAAGGATCCACTTAGGGACCTTGAGCTTACCTACTCTTCTAGTGGGGGGCAACTGCTGTCACGCATGACATCTTCAGACAGAAGGTACCAGGGGGCAAGGGTTCAAAAGGAGGATTCATGAGCATTGACAACACAAGACTAAGGTCCCACAGTTGGAGTTGGTTTCAGTACAGAAAGAAAGATTCTGGAACAGCTTTTCAAAAACAGCCATTGGATAGATGAAAAAACCAGCAGTTATATACCAGAGGAAAATGGACGGCAGTGAGTTGAGAAACAGACCTGACTTCTTTAGGGAAAGAAAATATTCCAAGCTAGTAGGGATCTCTGAATATTCAGGAGGTATCTCATGATATTGCCAGTAGTTGTAAAATCTCTTTCGTTTAAACACATTTTCTCACGAAGAATTTCCTGCTAATAAGAATGGATTACACCTCTTCTGAATCAAAATACAGGACTATGTAGCACTTTAAAGACTAACGAGATGGTTTATTAGATGATGAGCTATCGTGGGCCAGATCTACTTCCTCAGATCAAATAGTGGAAGAAAATAGTCACAACCTTATATACCAAAGGATACAATTAAAAAAAATGAACACATATGAAAAGGACAAATCAAATTTCAGAACAGAAGGGGGATGCGGGGGGGGGGGGTAAATGTCTGTGAGCTAATGGTATTAGAGGTGATAACTGGGGAAGCTATCTTTGTAATGAGTAAGATAGCTAGAGTCTTTGTTGAGCCCCCCGCGTAGAGTGTCAAATTTTAGCATGAATGACACTTCAGAGGATTCCCTTCCAAGTGCAGATTTAAAAGGCTTCTGAAGCAGGAAGACATTCACCTCTTCTGAATGTCATCTTTCTAAGCTTTTTACCCATTCAAATGGCTATTAGATGAAGGGATAGTGGGTTGGAAAGTTTAATCTTGCTTTTCCTAAGTCAGCAGGTTTAAAAAATGGCTGGGTTCATATGCATAGACATGCTGCAATCTGAAAGATACTTGTGAACCAAAACATATTCAGCCAGTAAGATGCCCCAAGTATTACCATCATTTTCACCTACCTAATTTTCCTTAAAACACAAGTGGGAAATATACACCAATATCTCTGGCCACTAAACTAGGAACACTTCTGCTTTGGAATCATGATCCCAAGCTGTTTGGAAATAGTAGGCTGGGCATTTCTTGTTGTCTTGGGATGCAAAGAAGCCTTTTCCACAATGGAAATCCTCACTGCTGTAAGAAGTTCTATACCAGGGTTTCTCAATCAGTGGTACGAGTACCCTTAGGGGTACCTGAGAGAACTCTGGGGGTACATCAACACAACTGAAATTTGGAAAAAACTGAATTTTTGTTTTACGTTTTACAGCGCTTTATTATTTTTGTACTTTTTACACCCAAAAATGTCATTGCCCATCCAGCTATGATTAAGTTGTTTAAACAAATGTGTTGCAATGGTACAAATGGGGGTACTTTTTTAAAGGAGTACTTTTTTTTTTCTTTTTTAAATAAAGGTTGAGAAACACTGCTCTATACTACCAATACATGCAGTTCCCACTCAGTGCCCCTTGGAAGCACTTGCTGAAGCTATCTGCAGATGTGTTATTCCTGAGAGATGCATTATAAACGTGATCTGTTCCTGGATGCATCATCTCCAGAGCTTGATGGCCTCTGTGCAAAGGAGGTTGGACCTCAATCCTTCATGTTTATAAAGTAAATAGCAATCATTTTTCAACATAAGCTGAACATGCAGGGCATGGACAAAAGGCAGGAACTTTTTGCAGATCTCATGCTCTGTTCACAGTTCAAGGAGACTGATGTGTAGTTTGGATTTTGGTTAGGGCCACAAACTTTGAAGCCACATACTCATCCAGATACAAGCATCTCTTACTGGGCTGGGGTGTGTAAGAAACATTTACTTACTATAACTCTAGTTCTTCAGGATAGGATACAGATGTGTAGTCCACAACCCACTCCCTTGTCTCCTTTGCAGCAAAGTCTTGTGTCCTGGCATTCAGTGCAAAGGAACTGATTGATGGTTGGGGCAGCACCACCACATGTAGTCAAGGGAGGGACTACAGGCACAATACACAATCGCTGCCCCTTTCTCCAGGTTTTGCTAGGCAAATTTCTCTTGCTCCAGTATACTAGGTGCACACACACTTCAGGTCTTGCTAAACATGGACCTCTTTTATCAAATCCTGCATCTGCTGTGAAAGATGTAGTCATGGTGTAATGGTTTGTGAATGCATGTATTGACTACAACATAGCAGTTCTGCAAATGTCCAAAAAGGAAACAGCACTGAGAAATGTAATGGAATAAGCTTGCACCTGTGAACAGACATAGCCAGAGCTATTTCATATTTCCACTTGGAGACTGTTTGCAAAGAGACCGTTTGCCTGTGAAGAAACTGTTTGACCTTTCATGGATGTCTGCACATGACAAACAAACTGGAGAAGGAGTTATCCTGTGCCTACCCTTAGGCCCTGGTTTGGCACAAGGCACAGGCACAGACCAACAAATGCTGCTAGCAAAAAATCTTCCAGTTTTAGACACATGGAGAGTATGTGCACCCACAGTGGAATATTCACAGGAACCACCACCCAAGAATTAAAATATCCCCAGCACTTTTTTGAAAAGATCAGAAAAGAATATAAGGATCCATGCCAAAACCCAAAAGTAAAGCAGATTTTAAAGTTTATGGCTGTGAACAGTTATTATTCCATTTAAAATCTTTGTCATGTTTACTAGGATGCTCCATAACCAACATGTAACTCAATTTGCTTTATAAAGCACAAAAACAAGATTTATTTCCAATTAATACATTCAGATTATTTTTACATTTTTGAAAAGTATTCTGCATGCAGAGCTATTTTATACTTTTCTTACCTCATTTTTGATGAAATCAGCATTCATTCCAGATTCTTTATCTTCAGTGGAAGGCAACATAACTGATTCTTCCGGAATAATTTGTGACCAATGCCCAGCCAGTGAAGAATGTTCAGCAGAGGATATGTCTTTGCACTCTGTGCTTTCCCACAGAAAGACACATGCAGTAGGCGTAGTGAGTAACACCTTATTCCCATCTCCTGAGACATACAGGTACAATCTCATGGAGCACTCTGGAAAAATAACATGTCAGAAAAGTGAGTGGTTTTCAGTGTCCACAGATGTGTGAGAAGAGATTTTCCTAATAAAAGTTAAGAGTACTAGCTGACATGAAACCACTTTAAAAAAAAATTTATAAGGAATTTAGTGACCTATGTTAGACAAGAAAAAACAGTAGTACAATTCACACAATCTTTGTTGCTGGAGTAAGTCTCCAAATAGGCAAGGGAGGTATTATACATTACACCTCCATGCAAAGTGCATAGACACCTTAAGTTTCACAGTAGTATCAACCCATACAGTGATATCTTGCGTAAAGGTGGGACAAAAGAAAACCTGTTTTAAGATTTCTTTCAGATTGCTTTATCATGATTGGGTTACACTTGACAGTCTTCATCTTGATTAGAGTAATCTCCTGTTCATCCTGCTTCCCACATTTTCTCTTCCAAAGACAATGCAACACACAGATTTTCAGACTGTCTACTTTGTCACAAGTAACCATGTGAACCCCTCCAACTAGCTCTCCTCTTCACCACCATTACAAAATCAAACGTCTATGAACTTAGTTCTAAAGACTCTAGTCCAGTAGTTCCCAACTTTTTTTTAATACCGCCAACCAGCAAACTCGTTCAAAAACTTTGTGGACCAGCACTAAAACATCTTCATATTAATTATGGTAATTTCTTTGTAGATTCATTACGATAATTACTGTTACGCGGTCACATGTTATTTTACATTGCATCCATATGCACACAATGCATGTCATTGTGTGGATGGCAAGATCAAAATCATACATTGTGAAACAGGTGGCATGCTTTGCAAAATAGTTCTGGTTTTCACTGGAGAGAGGCAAAGAGGTACAGCAGGCAGGGCAGAAGAAGGAAGGCTGTGGCCAAGAAGAAGAAGAAGAGGGAGAACGAAAAGGGGGACCAAGCCAGGGAGAGGCTGGGCTGAAAGTGGGGGGCACTGACTCCAGCTCGGAGGGCTTCTCCTGCCTTGTCTGCTTCCCCACCCCAGCCACCTGAGTAGCGACAGCCCCTGTTCAACCTTGACTGCCCTACCAGGGGGTCCCTGAGCCAGCCCCCAGGGCTCTGGCCAGCTGGGTGACCCCTGCTCCACCACGCAGCCCAGTCATCACTAGAGCAGCCCCACTCAGCTATGCTGCCTGGTCAGCCCTGGAGCAGCCCCGGCCCACCACGCAGCTCAACCAACCCAAAGCAGCCTTACTTCGCCATGCAGGCTTGTAACCCCGAGAGCACCTCTGCCTGCTGGAGCAGCTACCTGCCACGTGGCCTCGCTGGCTGGGCCATGTGACTGCTATGGAGCAGAAACTCAGGCCGTGGTGAGGTTGCTCCAGTACAGACAGCTTCACCACAGCCCTGCTCCAGCCGCAGCACCACCATCCAGGCCACATGGCTGCCATGGAGCAGCAACTAGGGCCATGGTTGGGCTCCCTACTGGGGCAGCATGAGAGGAGAATTTTTAGTGTGCGCACAGGCATGCATCTTGGTAACCGTGTTCCACAGCAGACAGGGCTCATTAGCAGCCAGGGGTATGGCCTGGAAGAATGCACAACCTGGCAGGCAGGGGTTCGCAGTCCGCCACCAGTCCACGGACTGGTGGTTGGGAACTGCTGTTCTCATCTAAAGTCTAGATGGCACGTTTATCTGCTTCCTCGGTAATTGCCTGTGCATTAACCTTCACGCTATATGAATATAAGTACAGGCAGTCCCCGACTTACGCGGATCCAACTTACGTCGGATCCGCACTTACAAACGGGGCTCTCTCGCCCCGGAGCTCACAGGCAGCGGTCAGCCACCTTGACCTCCGGGGCGAGAAAAGCTGCTCCCGGTGCCCCTGGTCTGCTGGGGACCGTCTCCAGCAGACCAGGGGCATCGGGAGCAAAGCAGCAGCCCCGGCGGGTTTGCTCGCGGTGCCCCTGGTCTGCTGGAGACGGTCCCCAGCAGACCAGGGGCACCGCGAGCAAACCCGCAGCCATGGCGGGGTCCCGCGCTTCTGAGGCTTTGCTCTGGCTGGACTGGAGCAAAGCCACAGCAAAGCCTCAGAAGCGCGGGACCCCGCCACGGCTGCGGCTTTGCTCCCAGTGTCCCTGATCTGCTGGGGGGGGGAGGGGGGGGCCCAGCTAGTGTGCCCCCCCCCCCCCCCCAGCAGACCAGGCTTTTGTTGTGGACCCTAGGGCAGAGCAGCTGGGGCGCTGCCGGTTGGTCCCGGAGCGCCGCTCTGGGCACTACTGGACCAACCCGGCAGCACCCCAGCCCTCTGCCCCAGGCGTCCTGATTCAGCCGCTGCTGGTCAGTTTCAGCAGCGGCTGAATCAGGACGCCTGGGGCAGAGCAGCTGGGGTGTTGCTGGGTTGGTCCAGCAGCGCCAAGGAGCCGCGCTACTGGAGCAACCCAGCAGCACCCCAGCTGCTCTGCCCCAGGCGTCCCCAAGTCAGCCGTTGCTGAAACTGACCAGCGCTGACTACAGGAAGCCTGAGGCACAGTTGCTCTGCCCCGGGCTTCCTGGAATCAGCGGCTGATCAGTTTCAGCAGCAGCTGACTTGGGGTTCTTAAGTTGAATCTGTATGTAAGTCAGAACTGGTGGTCAGTTTCAGCAGCGGCTGAATCTGGACGCCAGTTCCGACTTACATACAGATTCAACTTAAGAACAAACCTACAGTCCCTATCTTGTACGTAACCCGGGGACTGCCTGTATAGGCATACTGTGTCAGATTGTTATCTAGAAAAGTATTGTATTTTCCAATGTGTATTACTTGGCAGAGAAAATTCAATTTTGATAAATGCAATTTTGTTGCCCAGTCATCCAGTCATTAATAAATAAAGTTTATTAACAAATTAATAAACTCATGGGGGATTCCCATGGGCTCAGGACTTAGTTACAGAAGGAAAAAAAACATTTCTAACAGCACAGATCTTAGATCCAAATTCCCAAACCAGAAAACAATAAAACCTGATGGATTATCTAGACTTTGCCCTACTTACAGATGGTGAAGAGTCTTTTCTTGGAAATAGACATGTCCTCTATCCCCCTCAGTACCCAGAGAGCAAACTGAGTCAGAAACAAAGGAGGGAAAACCCAAAAATTCCTTTGCCTCAGTTTGAAATCCCTATCTACATTTCTATTGGCTGACTGCTACCTGGCTAGATACAGTTAACCCCTTAGTCCCCATCCCTCATGTTTATGATATGGTCCATGAGAAAACCTTCCCTCAACATGCCTTAATTTGTTTAAGAGGCTTAGGTGAGGAACCTTAACAAAGGCTCTCTCAAAGTATAAGGACACTATAACCACTGGATCATCTTTGTTCACATTTTTTGATCCCCCTCAACGAATTTTAACAGACTGATGTGGCATGATTTCCCATTACAAAAGCCAGGCTGACTGCCCAAACAGAATGAGGTTCATCTACGCATCCAATAATTCTGTTCTTTACTACAGTTTCAACCAATTTTGTAGTACTGAAATTAGGCTTACCAGCCTATAATTAACATAATCACTCAAGCCTTTTTTCAAAAATCAGATTTATATTAATTATTTGCCAATCATCTGGTACAGACACTGATTTAAGCAATAGGTTATATACCATAGCAAGTAAAATGATAATTTATTCAAAAACCACTTCTACTGAAACCTCAGTATGGAACAAGGGTTGCCAGGTGTCCAGTATTGACCCGGACAGTCCGGTATTTTCGCCTCCTATCCAGTTGGGGGGGGGAGGGGGGAGAGAGGATCAGAAAATACCAGACACCTGAAATGTCCGGTATTTTCTGATTTTTCTTTCCAGCCAAGAGACGAAAATACCGGACACCGGGCACCCTACAACACACTTGGCAACTGGGCCCAGCTCCCAGCACTCACCCACCCCGCCCCAGGACCCCCTGCTTACTTGGTTCCTGGGTCTTAGTGCTCAACTGCTCCACTCTTGCTATACCTATTGTGACTCTGCATGCACTTAAAGCTGTTTGAATGCTGGTTTTAGGGGTTATTTTTTTGGGGGGGGGGGTTGGCTTAACTCTCAGGGTCATTTTTTTTTCTCTCCATCAACAACTTTGGTCTCCCCCTCCCTCCCATAATTTTTCCCCCAGTGGTTTTTTTTTTTGGGGGGGGGGGGGGGAGAGCGGTATTTTTGGTTAAACCATCTGGCAACCCTAAATGGAGCCTAAAAACAATGGCTGGCAATATCATCTGCAGGGAGAACAAACAAAAAATTAATTCAGCTTCACTGCAACAGCCTTGTCTTCCTTCAATGCTACTTTTGCACCTTGACTGCCCACTAGCCCCACTGATTGTTTAGCAAACTTCCTCCTTCTTATTGTACTGGAATTTTTTTCATGTTAGTTTTTATGTCTTCTGCTAGTTGCTCTTGAAATTCTCTTTTGGCCTACCACATTATACTTTTACAGTTGATTTTCCAGATTTTATGCAGCTTTCAATTTTCCTCAGTAGGATTTGCCTTCTAATGTTTAAATATGCCTTTGTGCCTGTAACTACTTTTCACTCTGTTCAGCCATTGGGGATATTAAATTTAGTTAATATTAATTAACTAATCAAACAGTTGATGAGATTTTCATCGACTATTCAATTAGTCTATAAGAGCGCCTGTGCCTTTGAACCGTGGCAAGAGCCCAGGCTCTTGCTACAGTTCAAAAGCAGAAGTCCTGCAGCCATCATGGGGTTTCCTTTTAAAATGTATAAGTGCCTCAGTAGGGATATTTTACATTTCAAAAGGAAGCCCCGCAGGGAGCACTGGACTAGCGGGGGATCCTGCTGGCCCCATGCTCCCTGCAGTGCCTCAGCCTTTCATTAAATAGCAGGAATAAAAGCAGAATGACAGCAAAAGCAGCATGAGCAGACTGCTTTAGTCCCTGCTCCTGCCGTTTCCCCACTGTGCCTCTACCTCCCCTGCCCCGAGGAGACAATGCTAGAGGGAACCAGCTTTTAAGGTGGCCTACCCCAACTCCAGCTCCTCCTCCTCTCTGCCCTGCTGCCTCTCTCTGACAGAGGCAACAAGGAGGGGAGGGGAGAGGGGAAAGCCACTAGTTGCAACACTAGTCAACTATCTGATAAGCTTCTGCTTACTGGATAGCCAACTAGTCTCTTACATCCCTATTAGCCATGGTGGCATTTTTTTATACTTTTGTTTTAACTAGGGATATATATTTAATTTGAGCCTCTATTATGATTTTAAAAAAATACTGTTAATCTTCCAGGCATTTCACTCCTGTGACAGTTCCTTTTTATTTCCATTTAACAATAGGTTGCATCTCTAAAATCTGGGATTCTCTGGTCCGGCAACATCCGTGGCCAGCATGACCACTGATGTTCCAGGACCAGTGTCCCAGCATGATGGAGGGGATGAGAGCCGGTGCACGGCTCTGTTGGGCTAGGAGTGGGAAGCCAAGAGCAAGAGTGCAGCTCGACTGGGGAAGGGCCAGGAGCTGGTGCATGGCTCAGCTGTTAGGCTAGCCAGGAAGTGGGGAGAGGAGCATCGGAGGGGCCCCCTGAAATGACCTCCCTTGGTCCAGAAAAATCCCTCGTCCGGGACCAGTCAGGTCCCAAGGGAGCCGGACCAGAAAAGCCCAACCTATGGATTCCTTATATGTGTGCAGTTCCCTTTCTTGAGGTTAAATGCTATTGTGACACTACTTTAGTATCCATCCCCCTGTAAGAATGTTCAATTTAATTGTGCTGTGGATGCTATTACTAAGCAGATTGGTTATATTTATCTGGTGGACCAGATCCTCAGTGCCCCTTAGAACAAAATCATAAACTGACTTCTCTCCTTATGTGAAACTAGCTACTCAAAGCAGCAGTCAATCAATAATGGTGTCCAGAAATTTTCTCTCTGCATCCCATCCTGAGGTCACATGTTCCTATTCAATACGAAGATAGCTGACAACTGGGTTTTCTTTTTTTTCTGACCTCTTATCTCCCTTACCGTTTTACAATAGCCATCACAATTGTGATAAAATTGTATGTTTCTACTACTATATTCTTATTATTCAAGCATGGAATTTCTATCTATAGAGCTTTTATGATACTAAGTTATTTAAAATGTTTACTATATATTTGAGTCTATATTTACTTTCGCATATAGCACTACGCCCCAGCAGCATAACCTACTCTGTCATTCCTATACATTTTGTATTCTGGTACTTGGTACCATTGATTATTGATCTTTTATCAAATTTCTGTAATGCCTTTTCTTTCAATATCATCATTTAATATCAAGTATTGGTATTTCAGCCATATTTGTATTTAGACTTCTTGGATTTGCACATAAGCACTTATAAATTTGTCAATATTTCCTTTTCTGCCTTCATGTGAAGTAACTGCCTTCATGTGAAGTAACTGAATGGTACTAGTTTTCCTTTAACTATTTCTCTTCAGCTTTTGCTTGCTCATTATAGTAAAGAGGAGAGCACAGAAGCAAATACAGTATCCTCCTTAATAAATCCTCCCCTAAGGGATATATTTTTCCTAACCAAGTGTTCCTCATAGACTCATAGACTTTAAGGTCAGAAGGGACCATTATGATCATCTAGTCTGACCCCCTGCACAGTGCAGGCCACAGAATCTCACCCACCCCTCCCAAAATAATCCTCTCACTTATAACTCAGAAATTGAAGCCTTCAAATACTTTGAAGACCCCAAGATGCAGAGAATCCTCTAGCTGTGATCTGTACCCCATGCTACAGAGGAAGGCGAAAAACCTCCAGGGCCTCTGCCAATCTACCCTGGAGGAAAATTCCTTCCTGACCCCAAATATGGCGATCAGCTAAACCCTGAGCATGTGGGCAAGACTCATCAGCCAGACACCCAGAAAGTTCTCTATAGTAACTCCTATCATCCCTCCATTGACCTATTTCCCACTGATAATGAATGGACAATTAGTTACCAAGATCCTGTTATCTCATCAAACCATCCTCTTCATAAACCCATCTAGTTTAATCTTGAAACCAGGTAGATCTTTTGCTCCCACTACTTCCCTTGGAAGGCCGTTCCAGAACCTCACTCCTCTAATGGTTAGAAACCTTCGTCTAATCTCAAGTCTAAACTTCCTACTAGCCAGCTTATATCCATTTGTTCTTGTGTCCACATTGGTATGAAGCTTAAATAATTCCTCTCCCTCCCTGGTATTTATCCCTCTAATATATTTAAAAAGTGCAATCATGTCCCCCCTCAGCCTTCTTTTGGTTAAGGTAAACAAGCCAAGCTCCTTGAGTCTCCTTTCATAAGACAGGTTTTCCATTCCTCGGATCATCCTAGTGGCCCTTCTTTGTACCTGTTCCAGTTTGAATTCATCCTTCTTAAACATGGGAGACCAGAACTGCACACAGTATTCCAAATGCGGTCTCACCAATGCCTTGTATAATGGCACTAACACCTCCTTATCCCTACTGGAAATACCTCACCTAATACATCCCAAGATCGTATTAGCCTTTTTCACGGCCATGTCACAATGGCGGCTCAGTCATTTTATAATCAACCAGGACTCCGAGGTCCTTCTCCTCCTCCGTTACTTCCAACTGATGTGTCCCCAGCTTATAACTAAAATTCTTGTTATTAATCCCTAAATGCATAACCTTACACTTCTCACTATTAAATTTCATCCTATTGCTATCACTCCAATTTACAAGATCATCCAGATCTTCCTGTATGATATCCTGATCCTTTTCTGAATTGGCAATACCTCCCAACTTTGTGTCATCCGCAAATTTTATTAGGACACTTCCACTTTTGGTGCCAAGATCAGCAATAAAAAGATTAAATAAAATTGGCCCCAAAACTGATCCCTGAGGAACTCCGCTACTAACCTCCCTCCAACCCGACAGTTCACCTCTCAATATGACCCGCTGTAGTCTCCCCTTTAACCAGTTGCTTATCCACCTCTCAACTTTCATATTAATCCCTATCTTTTCCAATTTAGCCAATAATTCCCCATGTGGTACTGTATCAAATGCCTTACTAAAGTGGAGGTAGATTAGATCCACTGCATTGCCTTTATCTAAAAAATCTGTTACTTTCTCAAAAAAGGAGATCAGGTTGGTTTGGCATGATCTACCTTTTGTAAAACCATGTTGCAATTTGTCCCAATTGCCATTAGCCTCAATGTCTCTAACTACTTTCTCCTTCAAAATTTTTTCCAGGATTTTACATACTACAGATGTCAAACTAACAGGCCTATAGTTACCCGGGTCGCTTTTTTTCCCCTTTCTTAAAAATCGGAACTATATTAGCAATTCTCCAGTCAAATGGTACAACCCCTGAGTTTAGAGATTTATTAAAAATTTTTGCTAATGGACTTGCAAGTTCATGTGCCAGTTCCTTCAATATTCTTGGATGAAGATTATCTGGGCCCCCTGATTTACTCCCATTAAGCTGTTCAAGTTTGGCTTTTACCTTGGATATGGTAATATCTACCTCCATATCTTTAGTCCCATTTGTTAAGTTACCATTATCCCTATGCTCTTCATTAGCCTCATTAAAGACTGAAGCAAAGTATTTGTTCAAATATTGGGCCATTCCTAGATTATCCTTAACCTCCACACCTGTCTGATTTCCATTAACCCTTAGTTTAAAAATTCATGGATTGCCTCACTTGAACTGTTTTCTCACTATTTAAATTCCTCCTGAAGGACTTTTATGGACTACATGAAACTAAATGAATAACTCCTCTAACTTATCTGTTTCACTTATTGCATAAACAAACTGCTCATTTATATGGAAAGACGGGCTTGCATGCTGGGAGACAAATGCAAGGATACTAGAATTGAAACTGGAAACTGGGATAGGGAAGGAGGTTGGACCATGTACAGAGGATAGGGAACAGAGAATTTAATAAATTGAACTTAAAAAAAAAAACAGCAAACAATGCATGCTGTCAATTATCTACTCAATCATCTTGCCTAAATGGTGGTTGGAAATTGTAAAGCTCCCACCACATTTTGGATGCTACCTAAGTAAACAATAACTTTATTTGTAATTGGGGTTTATTTTTGTATAACAATGATAACAAGAAAAATAACTTTAATTGAAGTGAGAATATTTCTTTTCCTCTCTTTTATCTCTAAAGGAGAGAGCTGGCAGAGAGAGAGGGAAGTAGTTACAAAAAGAGAAGTTCAAAGCAGAACTATATGATCTAGGTCTCTCTTTGCAGAAGATGTTTCATTTTGACAGACTCAGAGACAGTCAAGTCTGTGCAACTAACCCAACTTAAGCACCAAATCTTATTCTTCTTGTCTCATCCTTATTGTGAAGAGGCGGGACAGCCAGAAAGCAGCATCTCAAGCAGGCAGAGGAAGAGAGGTACCAGCCCCATCCCAGAGTCAGACATGCCATTTGTCAAAGTCATTGTTGCCAAGAGAATAGATACTATACTGGCAGACACTTATTGACACTAGCACAGCATTACTACTGGGAAGGAGAACAGCTTGCTTATGGCCATCCATGAGGTGGGGTGAATAGAGACTTAGAAAGGGCATTTCACACCAAGGGGGGAATCAAGTGGTGGGTTCAATGAAGGCACAGATGTCTTCCCTAGTGCCTTACCTCGACCTTTAGCAACATCCCCACTGCTGCCACTGAGTTACCCACAATTCCTCCAACGGGCACTTTGCTTCAGGACACAGCCCTCTGGAAACACTTCATAGAATCATAAAATACTAAAACTGGAAGGGACCTTGAGAGGTCATCAAGTCCAGTCCCCAGCCCTCTAGGCAAGACCAAGCACCCTAGATCATCCCCAACAGAGGTTTATCTAAACTTTTCTTAAATATCCTGAATGATGGAGATTTCACAACCTTCCGAGGCAATTTATTCCAGTGTTTAACCACCCTGACAGTCAGAAAGTTTTTCCTAATGTCCAACCTAAACCTCCCTTGTTGCAATTTTAGCCCACTACTTCTTGTCCTATCATCAAAGATCAAGGAGAACAATTTTTCACTCTCCTCCTTGTAACATCCTTTTAGGTACTTGAAAACAGCTATCATGTTTCCTCTTAGTCTTCTCTTTTCCAAACTGAACAAACTCAGTTCTTTCAGTCTTCCCTCATACATCATGTTTTCTAGACTTCTAATAATTTTTGTTGCTTTTTTCTGGGCCCTCTCTGATTTCTCCACATTTTTCCCCAACTGAGGCCTGACCAGTGCAGAGTAGAGCAGAAAAATTACTTCTCTTACTCACCACACTCCTGTTAATGCCTCCCAGAATCAGGTCTGATTTTTTTTGGAAGTGTCAGATGGTAGACTCATATTTAGCTTGTGGTCCACTATAACCCCAAGATCCCTTTCTGCAGTACTCCTTCCTAGACAGTCACTTCCCATTCTGTAGGTGTAAAACTGATTGCTCCTTCCTAAGTGGAGTTCTTTGTATTTGTCCTTATTAAACTTCATCCTGTTTTCAGACCATTTCTCCAGTTTGTCCAGGTCATTTTGAATTATGACCCTATCGCCCAACACACTTGCAGCCCCTCCCAGTTTAGTATCATCTGCACACTTTATAAGCATATTCTCTATGTCATTATCTAAACCAGTGTTTCCCAAATGGTGCTCCGCGGATCCCTGGGGTTCCGCAAAGCGAACATAAGGGTTCCGCGAGAACCCGAACGCTCCCCTCCCCCCGCCCATAAAAAGACAGAGAAGCCCGGCGCGCAAAGACGCTGGCTCCTTCCCCGCTCCCCTTTCAGACATCTCCCGCGTCCCCTGCTGCCGCTCTGCTTTTACCACTGGCCCTAGCAGCAGCAACAGCTGCTTGTCCCGCTTCTGCCCGATCAACCCAAGATCCCTCTCCCACGTCCCCCGCTGCCGCTCTGCTTTTACCACCGGGCTGTGTATCAACCCTGATTATTCACCAAGTCCTACTACTAGGTTGAGCATCTGCAAGTCTTCCCTTCTGGAGCACATGGCCAGTGGTTAATATGGGTAATCAGGCAGCTTTCTCAAACCAAAGTGCTGTTTAATGTTAATGGCAGGAAGCAAGCACTTTAAAACATTAAAGGATCTATATGAACGTCTCTCTTACCATCATCCCCATTGTTCAACTGTCAAAGACACAGACAAATGTATTATGTTTAAAGACACAATCACAAGAGTTTGGAAATCCAAAATGTAATTAACATTTCTGTTAATAAAAAGGCTGTGAGTTTGGGACCTCCTATATTAGCCCACAGGCCATCTATGGCCCAAGCATTTTCATAGTTTGGTCCGAAGTCCCTGTAGCCTGTGGTGGAGGGCCTGTGCTTGTCCCACAAACTCCACCCCTTTCCTCCCATTCAACCCTTCTCCCAAGGAACACTGCCTAAGTGATTACTGCACAGGCCTGACATAGGGTGGCAGCAGGGATGAGGATCCTTTGCACTCCCTACAGTGGTAGGAGTCACAGGGAAGCCAAGTAACTGTGGTGGTGGTGGGAGTAAAGCATGCTTACTTGGCTTCCCTCTGACTCCCACTGCAGCAGTGAGTGCAGGGGACTCTGACGCTTGCTGCCACCCCATGCCACGCCACTGCAGTAATCCTTAAGGTCTTGTGCCTCAAGGAAGTGGGGGTGGAGGAGAAGAAGGAAGGGAGGCAGAGCTAGACACACATACCCTGTGCCACAGGGACTCCTGGGCCAGACTGAAAAACTGCTCAGGATGTAACTGGCCCACGGGTCATGAGTTTGAGACCTCTTGGTTAAGCTTTACTAAGGGTTAGGTTAACATACACAAAATACAAATTAATTTATAACTCTCTCTCCTGCCAAATAAATGTTAGCTATTTATTAAATAAAATGTAATTTAAGGAAGATCTTTCCGGTCAACATTTTTTTTTTTTAATAATAATAAAAAAAAAAAAAAAAAATGCCAAGTCCTACCTTGTGCTGCTGTAATCACCTTACGAGATTCTTCAATTGCTGGTACAGTTTTCAGATAGTCCTGGTCTTTATTCCAAAGAAACAGTTCTCCTGTTGAAAGTATTCCTGCCAACCAAGCACCTGTTTTCAAAGGGGAAACACTTTTTAAAATTGATGTACTATATAGTATTTAAAATTATCTTCCCCATTTTTTTCCCAATCCTGCAGGTGTCTCTGAACCACCAGATCCTGTGCTTGTGTGGTGACAGTTACAGTATCAGGGACTTCTAGGGTACTATGGGATTCTAAATTACTACAATTTTAAATGAAAAAAGCCTGCAGCTTGAGAAAATACTTAACCATTTCTTGATGTCGCTATGACAACAACATTTTTCAACAATGACTGAAGTCGAGGAATTTTTTTCTTTGTCTTTCCTGATACAAGGTTAATTTCACTTACGCATTTATCATCTATGAGAAAAATAGCTTCTTTTTCCTGTTAAAAGAAAAAAGGAATATTTCAGTTTTCAAAAATGATATCTATTATTTACTTTGCTTGAAAATTGATGCAGATATAGATATAGTACTATCTTAAGACCAGTAGAACAAACCCAGAACTTTATCAATCCAATGCAAAACACTACAATGAAATTCACAGTTAAGCATTCAAAAATCATACAGTGCTGAATAGGGATATTAAATTTAGATTAATTGGGCAATCAAATAGTTGATGCAATTTGCATTGACTACTCAATTAGTCGATAAGGATACCTCCATCTTTGAAGTGTAGCAACAGCCCCAAGGCTGTTGTTACACTTCAAAGGTGAAAGCACTGAGGGGAGCACGGGACCAGAGGGGGACTCAAATAGTCCCCCGCTGGCCCTGTGTTCCCTGAGGGATTTGAAAGCAACAGTGCCACATGGAGCCTGGAGTCAGCTTGAGTCCTCAGCTAACCCCAGGCTCCATTTGGTGCTGACACTTTGAAACGCTGAGTGTAGCCCCCAGCTGGCCCCAGGCTGCACATGTCACTATCGCTTTGAAACATCCCCTCCTCCCCCCCTTGCTGCCTCTTTCTGATAGAGACAACGGGGGAGGGGAAGCGACTAGTCGACTAGCATGTCGACTGTTGGATAAGCATTTGCTTATCAGATAGTTGACTAGTTGTTCACATCTCTAGTGCTGAACTGAAACTGAAATTGAAACCTTAATTCTGCCTTTTTGTACAAATATATTGCAATATGGGGCAAATTCAACACTGGCAGGCAGGGAGCTGCTCCAGTCCCCACTAGTTAACCTTAACCAGTCAAATATTCACATTCCTAATTGTAATGTATACTTGCAAGAAATGAGAGCTATTACTGTAGATTTAATTTTGCCAATAACATTTCTTGGTTACTAAATGCTTTACAATGCAATACTGATACTGCTTTAACATAGGCTTATACATACATTTCATATACTGTTTTAAAAGAAAAGGATACAGTAAGTTTGTGCTCAAAGTCATTAATAAACTTGTGTATTCATTGTCTAGGTGCTAGCTAGCTAAAAGGCAATAGGTGTCTGTCACTATGGCAGGTTAAGTTAGCATTGACATATTTTAGCACATATATACTCTTATAAATGTATAACAAAATAAATCTTTAAAGCAAGCAACTTCCACTCTGGCTGCAGGCCTTTGCTATCCCCCAAAGCACATTATTACAATAACTTCAGATACTGAAAACAAGTTCAAAATAGTTGGGTGTTTCATGGTTGTCCCCAAGGCAAGAATAAAATCTCTAACTGACCATATATTTTTCAATGCATATTACCAAATAATAATTGAAAATAACTATGATGAAGTATATAGCTATCAGAAGAGGTTTTCCATCATGTTATTTTACCTTAGTCCATCCCACACTTTGCTAAACATTGGGCTACCCACATTTGCCATCTTTGCCCATCAACAAGCCTTCATAGAATCATAGAATCATAGGACTGGAAGGGACCTCAAGAGGTCATCGAGTCCAGCCCCCCGCCCTCAAGGCAGGACCAAGCTCCACCTACACCATCCCTGACAGATGTCTATCTAACCTGTTCTTAAATATCTCCAGAGAGGGAGATTCCACCACCTCCCTTGGCAATTTATTCCAATATTTGACCACCCTGACAGTTAGGAATTTTTTCCTAATGTCCAATCTAAACCTCCCCTGCTGCACTTTAAACCCATTACTCCTTGTCCTGTCCTCAGAAACCAAGAGGAACAAATTTTCTCCTTCCTCCTTGTGACACCCTTTTAGATATTTGAAAACCGCTATCATGTCCCCCCTTAATCTTCTTTTTTCCAAACTAAACAAGCCCAGTTCATGAAGCCTGGCTTCATAGGTCATGTTCTCTAGACCTTTAATCATTCTTGTCGCTCTTCTCTGTACCCTTTCCAATTTCTCCACATCTTTCTTGAAATGTGGCGCCCAGAACTGGACACAGTACTCCAGCTGAGGCCTAACTAGTGCAGAGTAGAGCGGCAGAATGACTTCACGAGTTTTGCTTTCAACACACCTGTTGATACAACCTAGAATCATATTTGCTTTTTTGGCAACAGCATCACACTGTTGACTCATATTCAACTTGTGGTCCACTATGACCCCTAGATCCCTTTCTGCCATGCTCCTTCCTAGACAGTCGCTTCCCATCTTGTATGTATGGAACTGATTGTTCCTTCCTAAGTGGAGCACTTTGCATTTCTCTTTATTAAACCTCATCCTGTTTACCTCTGACCATTTCTCTAACTTGCTAAGGTCATTTTGAATTATGTCCCTATCCTCCAAAGAAGTCGCAACCCCACCCAGTTTGGTATCATCTGCAAACTTAATAAGCGTACTCTCTATCCCAATATCTACATCATTGATGAAGATATTGAACAGTACGGGTCCCAAAACAGACCCTTGAGGAACTCCACTTGTTATCCCTTTCCAGCAGGATTTAGAACCGTTAACAACAACTCTCTGACTACGGTTATCCAGCCAATTATGCATCCACCTTATCGTGGCCCTATCTAAGTTATATTTCCCTAGTTTATCAATAAGAATATCATGCGAGACCGTATCAAATGCCTTACTAAAGTCTAGGTATATGACATCCACCGCTTCTCCCTTATCCACAAGGCTCGTTATCTTATCAAAGAAATAATTCTCTCCAAATCTTCCCTTTTCGCATTAACATCAATCACCTCATTCAAAAATGTTCATTTCCAAGTTCCAATCTTCCTCTCTTCTTCTTGCATTTTCTGGCTTCCATTCAAGGGAGCATTTGCTGAGCACTCTTCAACATGCCCGAGCCACTAATGTCTTCTTTTGTAGATTTGTGAAAGGGTGCCTTGTCTGGTAATTTTTCTTTGTTCATCTTCCTATGTGTTATTCCAAATATTAGTCTCAGACATTTGTAATGAAATGTATCCAGTTTGCATGTATCTTTCTTGGTAACGTCTTACTGCTATATGTTATGATGGCAATAAAAATTGCTTTGTACATGCTTAGTTTTGTGTCGAGGGAGATGTTTTTGAGTTGCCAGATAGCTGTGAGTCTTCCAGATGCAGTCTTTTTCTCACCAACTTTATTTATTTCTTCTAAACTGGTACCATCCTGGCTGATGGCATTGCCAAAATATGTAAAATTGTCCACCTTCTCCCATTTTAATTTCCATACACCTAATCCCCATTAACATGATTTTACATTTCTCTACATTAAATCTCAGACCCCTGATTCATTATTACTTTTACTTAACTTGTGCATTTTTGTAGTTCATTAGTATCTTCATTAGTAAGAGCAATGTTGTCAGCAAAGTATAGATTAAACAACCTTAATTTTTTTCAGTTTAGACCATATAGATCTCTGTTACATTTCTTTAATTCATAGATGCTGGCTGGCATGAACAGAAAAGGAGACAGGACTCATACCTGTCTTGATGTTGAATGGCTTGCTCATTCAATTTTCCTTTTTAATGCATGTTGAGTTGACATGGAATGACTTCATAAAGCTGATTAACTTTGTTGAAATTCCATATTGTTTTACCATTTTCCACAGTTTCTCTGTTTCAGAAGGCATGTTAATATAAAGTTCACAAGATTGATGTCAAGACTGCCTTGAAATTCAATTGTGTTCTCAATAATCCATCTCAGAGTGAAAATCGGGTATGAGAGAAATATTGAACTTTTGGAATCAAGTCAAAATGGCGGCAATAAATCTAGTAATTTGTCTTTGCACTTCCTAACTTAATTATCCTTATGGCAATTCTAAACCATTCCCTGAAAGTTTTGTAAATTGAGTTGCTAAATAACGGTCATGTAATCAAAACTATGTTAATGTACAATTAAGTTTAAATAAAACTCTACAAACTCTCACCTGTCCCAGCCAGGAGATTCGAGGCCAAGGTTTCCTATGTTTGATACATGTAGAGACTAAAACATCTAACTTAATCTCCATACTTATCAGCAGTCCAGATGATCACAACTGTTTAGAAAAATACCCAAAGGAGTGGAGAGTCGTCTGTCAACATATCTGTAAAAGATTGAGGAAAAACTGATTTTCATTTTAGTTTTTGGAAGGTACAAATTCTGAACAAAATTTTTAGTTTCCACATACAGATTGAATTTCCCTGGTCCAGCGCCGTTGGGACCTCATCTGCCCCAAACCAAGGAATGTGCTGGACAAGGGTAAGCCAATGCCAGCCCCTCCTCAGGCTCCACTCCCAGCCTCTGGTACACCACTCTTCCCTAGTCCCCGCAGTTTGGGAACCATTGCGGTATTAGGTGTAGTAAATGCTTAATTTTTAAGATTTGAAAGAAACCATATAAAATACCATTTTTGCCCTATGGACTTAAAGGAATGCATACTTAAGTTAATGATTGGTGGGCTCCAATAGTCATAGTTCTAAATATTATCAATAATTCCAACAAAGGATGCATCACATGCTAAGTCCCACCCCTCCATACTCTCACACTGAAGGCAGTACCCTGTAGCCTACATCAAAGATCAGGGCACAACACAAACTTGGTCAAGCTATCTTTGCATCCATGACTATAGTGCAAAGATCACACCTACCGCCATGGTGAGAGAAGGCTCAAAAGAAAGCCTACATTTATATGCCAGGCCCTGTTGCCCTCACCTCAAAAGCACAGGGGAAAAGAGTGTGTTGCATGCTAGCCCAGCTACCTCCATGCTGAAGGATGTGGTGTTCAATGTAACGGGATGCAACCGTCACATAAAGGGACATACATGGTACCTCCTTTCCACCCCGTAACAAAAACACAGCTGAAGATGAAAGGTCACCTTCCGACCTCCATGCACCAAGGCGCCCTCGGCCCCTAACCCGGGCCCCATCTTGTCTCCCACACGGTAGGACCCCAAACTAACCCCCCCCCCCCATCCAGGGTCCCGTCTTCCCTCCTCGCAGGAAGGGCCCCACGCCACTCCCTCGCCCCCTGCCTCGTCCAAGAGCACGGACCCCGCCCCGTCTCTCCCCTCACCCCACACCTCTAACCCCGCGGGCTGCGTCTTGCTCCAGACGTGGGCGCATCGCCCGGAGCAGCGGGGCCAGTAACGACCGCGGGGCGATCCGGCCCCACCGCCCAAGGCCCCACCGCGGCCTGTCCCCGCGAAGCGAGCAGAGCGCCCCGCACTCACCGCGCCTCCGTCCTGCGCAGGGGCTGCGCTACGGACCCGCCTCCAGGGGCGTCGGCCCCCACCCAGGTGCCAGCCGGCTGTGTCCGGGGCTAGAGCGGAGTGCGCAGTTGCGGGCGCGCGGGGAAAGCGGCGCTGGGCCCTGACTGAGTTGCTGCCACCCTGCCGCAAGCGCATCCAGCGCCTTTGTGCCGGGATCCTGGACTGCCCAGGCCCCGCTGCCGCTGCCCTCCGCCAGCCGGATGCGCTCCGCTGGGGGCGGCGCTGTGGCAGCGGGGCCCGCCGAGGACCCGCACGAGCGGTCAGTACGCGGGAGCAGGCGCGGAGCGAAATGGTGCACGCGGCCCAGCCGGCCGTTAAACCACCATGTAAACAAACGCGCGGCGCCACCGGTAGCTCTCCAACGTAACTGTTGCTGCTACCCCTCCCCTCCTTCTCTGCTTACGTTAGCGTGGCTGGGGCTAGGTGCAGTGGCGCTGCTGATATTTCAGAACTGAATTGTAAACTGTAGTGATGGAAACCGCGTCAGATCACAAGGTGCTGGTTTGCAGAAAGGTTGGTGTTGCCCAGAATGATCAAAGCCCGCAGCCCTCCCTTTCACAAACTCCATCCTCTCCCCCATCTGCCTCTGGGAGAGAGAGAGGGGGATTCAAGCTCTTCCAGGGAGTTTGTGTTCATGAGCTTCAAAGGGGTAACCAAGTTAGTCTGTAACAGGAAAAACTTTGAAAACAACAAATAGATTACTAACACCTTAAAGGCTAACAAAACATGTTGCTGGCATCATGAGCTTTCCTGGGCACAACCCACTTCTTCAGATGACAGTATCAGAAGTTCAGATCCAAGAATAAATAAGGGAAGGGGAAGAGGAGAAAAAGAAGAGGAGGAAAGGGGAAAAATAAAAAGAGGCAGTGAGTAGATGGTTTAAATAGTTACAACAGGCTAATAGGAACAATTAACCTACCAACCACACAATAGAGGTGCTAAGTCATAGGATGTGGAAGGTAGTGTGCCAGCCCGCTGATGTCCTTCTGTAACCTTGGGTGGGTTAGACTTCACTGCCCTTCTTCAGTGTCTTAAAAAAAAACCCCACTCCCACAGCAGTACTGGAGATGCAGAGTTCAGTCTGTAAGGAATTTCAGCAAGGATTGCCCAGTGTCAGCCTCCCTATATTCAAGTTCCAAAAGAAACTAAAGAAATTAATTTAATTAAATAACTTTATAAAATCTTGTGAAGAAACAATCTAATTCTTACAACAAAACACAGCTATTTTATAACCCACAGATAATGTCCATAGTTACAGTAAACATAAGTAAAGAGAAAACTAAAAGTAAAATTTGAACGGTTCAGTCTATAGAAACACAGTAAGAAAAGACTGAGAGGTCCCAAAAGCTTAGATTTAGTTCACCAAAGTCTCAGTTTTGTGCTTCTGATATCAAATCTGCACCATATGCTGAGTCTGAATGATCGCTCCACTTGCTTGTAATCCTCAGTTGGCATCCAGGCAGTCTCTTCCTCTGCTATGGTCACTGCTAGGCAGCCAGCTCACGATTAACTACCGTATATTCCGGCGTACAAGACGACCTCTGATGTTAAAAACCATCCCCCAAAAATCGGGGGTCGTCTTGTACGCCGGGTATACATCCCAGGCGCGCCTGGGATGCCCCACCGCCGGAGCCCCTCCGCGGCTTTCAAAGCCTCGGGGGAAGCCGGCGGGGGGGCATCCCAGGCGCGCCTGGGCTGCTCCCCCGCCGGAGCCCCTCCGCGGCTTTCAAAGCCTCGGGGGAAGCCGGCGGGGGGGCATCCCAGGCGCGCCTGGGCTGCTCCCCCGCCGGAGCCCCTCCGCGGCTTTCAAAGCCTCGGGGGAAGCCGGCGGGGGGGCATCCCAGGCGCGCCTGGGCTGCTCCCCCGCCGGCTTCCCCCGAGGCTTTGAAAGCCGCGGAGGGGCTCCGGCGGGGGAGCAGCCCAGGCGCGCCTGGGATGCCCCCCCGCCGGCTTCCCCCGAGGCTTTCAAAGCTGCTGCGGCTTTGCTCCCGGTGCCTCTGGTCTGCTGGGGACCATCTCCAGCAGACCAGGGACACCGGGAGCAAAGGAGGCGGAAGGGCGCTGGGGTATAAGATGAAACCCTATCTTTTAATTAAAAAGATAGGGGGTCGTCTTATACGCCCAGTCGCCCTATACGCCGGAAAATACGGTAGTCAATTAGCTCACAAGTGAACAGGCTTAAAGAAAACCCTGTTACAATAAAATACAAAAACTAAGAATAACAAAACAGAAATGACTCCCCATTGCTACATTTACAGAGGAGCTGAAGAATCACAGTGACTGAGAAAGTGAACTAGAACAGTTTGGCTAAAATCAAAACAGCATTTAAAGCAGACAATTAACACAGAAGTTATTTCCCCTCCTAGGTTCTCCTAGCTGTAAGTAGTTCTAAGTAGTAGCTCTAAGGAGTATTGCCCATGATCTCTGGTAAGGGGTTAACATCACTACCTGCTGCAGAGTGAGGAACAGCAGCCAGTTCTCTGCTCCTGGCTTAGCTTCTTCCAGCTCACACAAGCCTTAGAAAAGCATCTGCCCTGCCTGTTTGCTCATGGAGTCTGACCCCAAACTACTGGACCCAACTCCAGAAGCTTCTGGGTGGAGTGCTGAATCTGCATGGGTTACACTTGTTTATACTATTTGCATAAGAATTAAACTTGTAAATGAAGTTAAGCTCCTACTCTTCTCTGTGTATTTAGCTTGTGAAATTGGCCTGAAACAAAACAGTGAGTTAGAGATCCATTAATGAGTGTCCAGGCAGATTAAACAAAATACAGGACTATGTAGCACTTTAAAGACTAACAAGATGGTTTATTAGATGATGAGCTTTCGTGGGCCAGACCCACTTCCTCAGATCAAATAGTGGAAGAAAATAGTCACAGCCATATATACCAAAGGATACAATTAAAAAAAAGTGAACACATATGAAAAGGACAAATCACATTTCAGAACAGAAGGGAGATGTTTGGAGGCCCAAAAGTTTGGAGACCGCTGCCTTAGATTACTATCAGAGGGATAGTCACTGATGACTAATGCAGAGCCATTATGCCCAATGCTTTCTTTAAATTTTGGCTATACAACTCCCAAGTGTAACCAAACATTGTAGTCTCATCCACAGGTGTTTCTGCAAAGTTATGTATTTCTTTTTTCCAGGTTGCTTGAAAACATACTTTTGTGTAGCAATTTTCACATAATGTTGATACAGACGTTAGGAAAGTGAATGAGTATTTGATAGGCTAGTCGACTAGTCGCTTCCCTGCCCCTTGCTGCTTCTATCAGAAGGAGGAAATGGGGGCGGGGAAAAGAGGGGTACTTCAAAGCGGCAGCACGTGGAGCCTGGGGCCAGACCCCGGGCTCCATGCGGTGCTGCCACTTTGAAATGCTGCATGCAGTCTGGAGCCAGCTGTGGTGTCCCCAGGCTGCACACAGTGTTTCAAAGTGGCAGCACTGCGTGGAGTCTGAGATCAGCTGGGGACTTCCCTGCTGACTCCGGGCTCCGTGCAGCACTGCTGCTTTGAAACACTGTGTGGAGTCTGATGCTGGGCTCCCCATGACGTTTCACAGCAGCAGCACTGCATGGAGCGCAGGGTCAGCGGGGGGAGTCCCCAGCTGATTCTAGGCTCCAAGCAGCACTGCTGTTTTGAAATGGCATGGGGAGCACGAGGCCAGCGGGGGACTGCCACGCTGGCCCCATGCTCCCTGCAGCACTTTCATCTTTGAAGTGTAGGAACAGTCCCAGAACTGTTGCTCCACTTCAAAGGTGGAGGCGCATTATCGACTATTCCATTAGTTGATTACTTGAAATTTAACATCCCTAATAGACATATTAGGGTACATCAACACTGCATGATTATTTTGGAATAAGCTATTCCAGAAGAAATACAGGGCATCTGCACTATTAATTGCCCCGGTATACATCTGTTCTGTAGTAAAGTCATTTACGCTTGTAGGAACTGATGCATTATAAGTCCTTCTATTCCTCACTCTTAAGTCACACAAAAATAACCAAAAGAAAACAATTGTGCAAATGGAAGTCAGCCATGGCAAAAAAATTCTCTGCTTTAAGACAAATATTTTTGAACATGTCTTGGACTTATAGCGAGGATGGCCTGTACTCTGAAATAGCTTATTTTGAAATAGCACATCTACACAGCAAATGCCCATTGAAATAGCTATGTCAAAATAGAGCATCCACATTCATTGGACACTGAATCGCATTTAAGGCCATCCAGAAGCACTTCAGGCAGGCAGGGCATCAGGACAGCAGTTAGCCTCAGGCAGCAGCTCCAGGAAGTATCTGACACTCCTGCTTAAAGTGACCCCCCCTGTACAGTTGTGTCTCAGGTTCACCTTTGCCTACCTCATTGAGGGACAGAAAAGCCTTTCTTTTGCCTGTTGTGGTTGACTTTGTGGACACATCAGCTCTCTAAAAATGGAGACAGACCTGCCTCCCAGCAGTTGACAGCTCTTACAGGTTGAGCTGCACCTCCTGTAGCACTTTCTGCAGGCTACATTCGTAGTCCTGCAGGAATACAACCCCCAGCTCATTGCGAGGAACTTCTTCATTTCTCTGTGGACAATGCTCATGCTGTACAACTCCAGCCGCCCTTCCTTGCACACCGTTCAATGTGCACCCTGTACACAAGTGCACCGTGCACTTCTAGCATCTGGACAACAGGTCCAACTGGTGGGACCGGATCATTATGGAATGGTGGGATGACCAGCAGTGGCTCCAGAATTTCTGCAGGTGGAAGGACACCTTTCTAGAGCTGTGTGAATGGCTCATCCCTGCCCTCATGTACCAGGGCACCCAAATGAAACCTTCTATCCCCCTCCAGAAACAGGTTGCCATTACCATCGGGAAGCTCACCACGCTGAACAGTTACCTATCTGTCCAGAACCAGTTAGGCATGGGGAGATTGATCCTCAGGGCCGTGCTCATGCAGGTATGGTGCTCTCGGGCTATTATCCCAGGAGTAAGGAGAACTGTTGGACTAAGGTTCTCTAGGGAAGGGATGGTGGTGGTGGATGTTGCATAAAAAAGCCTCTGCCTGAGTTTACTTGATTTATATACATGGATTTTCTGAAACTACACCAAACTGTAAGGTCTAAGGTTTTAAACTGCAACTCATTATGATCTTTGTCCTACTTTGTAATCTGTGTAACTCAGAAACTTACTGTAAAATGCAGTTTTGTAATCTTTGTAACTCCCAGACAGCTTGCTTGTAACTTTCCCTAAACTGCATTCTCCCCTGATTGAATGGAGAGAGTATGAATGTGTTTTTTTGTGTTTGAAGAATACTGGGAACAATGGAGCACATGGCAATGAGTCATCATAGTCTGGACATGCTACCTGCTGGATAAAGGGAAGTCTGGGCATGCTCCCTGATGACGAGGTGAATGAGTCACAGGGGCCATTCAGACACAATATAAGGAGAGGAAGTACATGTGAGACTGTTTTTTTTTTCTTTCCTTTGCTCCTGAGAAGCTCCTCTCCAGACCAGCTTCCCCAGCCATGATGAGTAAACAGACCCTCCAGGATCCACATGCCTTGGCTCCTTCTGCAACCCATATGCCTGTATAAGAGTTTGAGTACCTGAGGGCAGGAATGAATGGATGTGAATGAATGGAGGGGGTGTGTGCTTGCTTGCTTGCGTGCATGTGCGTGTGTGTGTGTGAGAGAGAGAGAGAAAGAGCTTTATCTTTAGTTTAAATCTTTGGTGGCTGTTCTCCCCTCTTTAGTTTTACCTAGTGGAAATAAACCCATACTAGTGTAACCCTGGGTAACAGTGGAAGCCCCCTCCCTGGGAGGTTTTTCAGTCCCATCTTCAAAAAACCCTGACAGGGCATGAGGTAAGTAGGGTGTGTGGAAGGGAGGGGTGGGCTCCTGGTGTGTGGAAGGGAGGGGTGGGCTCATGGACCTCCCTAGGGCCCTGGCAAGCCTGTGATTCTGTTTGTTTGCTTATGTCATTCTACAGATGGTGGGGGCCATCAACACAATCTTGCTGCACAGGGTCATCAACCTGGGGGATGTGGACGCCATCATCACTGGCTTTGCCGCCATTGGCTTCCCCAACTTCAGAGGTGGGGAGATCGCATTGCTGGCACCTACATCCTCATCTAAGCCCTAGTCCATCAGGCAGCCAAATACATTAACTGCAAGGGGTAGTTTTCGATGGTCCTACAGGCTGTCATGGACTGCCGTGGCCAGTTCACAGACATATCTATTGGGTTATCAGGGAAGGCGCACGATGTACATATCTTCTGAGACCCCAGCTTCTTCCAGAATCTGCGTACTGGCACTTTTTTTCCCAAACTGCACCATCAGGGTTGGGGATGTGGACATGCCGGTTTGTATTGTGGGGATGCAGAATACCCTCTGCTCGCCCTGCTAATGAAGCCCTACCCTGGATACCTGGATCAAAGCAAGGGACACTTCAATGCCAGGCTCAGCAGGGACCGCATTGTGGTGGAGGGCACCTTCAGGCATCTCAAGGGGCACGGAGATGGTGCTGGTCTTGTCCGGCTCCTCCTCCTCCTCAATGGCTGCATCCCCCTGGAGAGTGACAATGAGCATTTCCAGCCCTGAGTCCACTAGGAGGGTGGGAGAAGGGACTGACCTGCTCTCTAGGATGTGATGATGCTCATTATAGTAGGGGCACGTCTGGGGTGCTGCCCCAGAGTGGGAGCTACATGCCCTGGCATAGGCCTGCCTCAGCTCCTTTACTTTCATCTGCACCTGGTGCTGGGTGAGGCTGTGTCCCTTGGTGGCCAGTCTATCAGCCAGCCGGCCATAGACATCCGCACTCCTGTGGCTGGTGAAGGGATCTTGAGGTTTGCTTCCCTGCCCTAGACCTCAATGAAGTCCAAGATCGCTGCACCAGCCAAGGAAGGTGCGCATCTCTTCCATCCCTGGGCAAGGTACTGGGAGCTAATTGACTGGGAGCAGCAGAGGGCTCAGTGGGAGCAATAGAATCACTCCTTCACCCAAATCCAAGGCTGTGGCAGCTGTTAGGTGGCTCAATGCTGTCATAGCCTGCTGCATGCCACAACCCTTTCCCATGTGCCTGTGGTTTTAAGGCCTCCAAGAGAAGAGAGACTACAGAGTTTTGATGAGTGTGGATTGAGCAGCCAGCAGGGCACCTGTGGAAAGGGCTGGAGGCCAATTATTTCAAAATAATTCCAGCTGCCCTATCTACACATGCACTCTGAAACAGTTATTTTGGAAGAGTCATTATTTCTCATGGAATGAGGGTTACAGAATCCAGAATAAGCCATTCATTATTTCAGAATTATTGCATGCTTGCTGTGTAGATGCTCACAGTTATTTCTGAATAACATTTGTTTTTCCTAAATAATGCTGCTGTGTAGAGTGCCCCTTGGCATTCAGCGACCTATGTCACAAGGTGGTATACCTCAGTTTCCCCTTCCACACAGCAGACAAGGTTTGTTATGGTTTTCCTGCTGTACCGAATGTTAAGCCTGTTTACAGATATTAGCTTAGAAGCAGTATCCTCATAGGACTTCTTTTATACCTGAAAACTCTACACCGTTATAATAGTTTAACTTTCACTCATTTTGCTGCTTTTCTGTTCCTCACTGCCTGGCTGCATTCCCTCCATCTGCCTGGTCACCACCTCCCACTGCTGCTAGCCACCATCTCACTACCTCCCACTCTGATTGGCCAACTGTACACCACTTTTTCCAGTCAGTACCACCAGTCACCTTCTGCTGCCTCCTGCCACTCTGTTATGACTTCTGTAGTCAATGCCTTAGTTATCAGCAAGCTGAGCAGAAACACTATCCAAGCATAATTGATTTCAGCACTTAAAAAGCTTCTCCACCACTATTTTGGGTTGGGGGCCACTGACCCACAAAAAAAAAAAATCAGGAGCCACACCCCCAGGGCTGAATTAACTCTTCTGGGGGCCTGGGGCTAATGGATTTTGCAAATGCCCCCCCCCCCCAGGGCTCTGTAGTGGGGCCAAAAATGAGGGGTTCAGCATGTGAGAAGCTTGCTGGGTTGAAGTCATGAGCAGACAGTGCAGCTAAGGCTGGGGAAGGCAGACCCCCAGCTCTACCTATAACCCTGCCCCCTCTGCTGAAGCTCCATCCACACCACAGGAAGGAGCAGCGCTCCAATTGCACAAACCCCCTCTCCCCCCAGAGAAGGGGAAGAGCATGTGCACCAAGCCTCCCAGCTCCAGGGATCAGTGGGAGGAAGGCAGCCACAGCCCAAGCATCCCCAGCCCCGATAGCAGCAGAAGGGAGGCAGTCCTGGCCCAAGCCTGGCCAGCCCCAGTAGCAGCAGGAAGGAGGTGGCCGCCATGACCCGAGCCTTCCTGGTTGCAGTAGGAGGGAAACAGCCCAAGTCTCCCCACTGCCATGTGTGCTGCTGAGGAGGTTCCCACTACTCTGCCTTCCTAGCTGCCCTGGAACCTGCCTGAGCCACACTAAACATTCCAGCAACCCCATGTGGTAGCTGGATGCAGGAAGGGAAGGGGCAGGGCAACCACAGCTCAGCTTTGGGTAGGCACAGCCTTGTTTTGCCTTAAAGACCAGATGCCCATGGTTGCAAGGTCTGCGTGGTAGGTTTAGTGCAGGAGCAGGATGGAGGTGGTGGTGCAGGGTGTGGGTAGGAAGTAAGGTGCATCATCAGGTAAGGTGTGGGTTCTGGGCAGGAAGAGGGCAGAAGTGTGGGGGTCTGGGTGGGAAGGGGGTGCAGGAGTAGGGTGGGTGGTCTGGGCAGCAGGGGGCAGAAGATGGAGGGAACCTACCTGAAGCAGCTCCCAGGGGGCACCGGTGCCTCCATACAGCTCTGCATACTTCAGTGAGGAACTCCCTACAGGAACTTCTCACCTGCCGTTCGCACTGGCCATGATTCCTGGGGGCAGTGCCTGCAGGGAATGCTTCTCTATTGAGTCATGCAAAACCATTTTCTCCCTGCTGCCAGGCAGAGCCTTGTAGCATGGGTCTAGCCCCTGCTTGCTGTGATTGGGCCTCCAATCCCCCTGCAGGTGATCCAGCCTGTGAGCTGTAGATTCCCCATCCCTGACTGAAAATAAAAGGCTCCAAAGGAGCCTATTTAGCTCTAACTTTTAACAGTTGGAAGGAACATGTTAAACCACACCAGGGACGTTAGGGAGGGTCCACATCTCCTAGCTAGGACACCTGTCTCCAACTCCTGACTCCTATTGCACTGCTAATTCCTCCAGCCTGATGCCACATGCTCTGACAGTTCCCTATCAAGATCACAATGTGGCAATACAATATGTTATTGAAAATATTAAGTTTACAAATTATAGAATACTAGGACTGGAAGGGACCTCAAGAGATCGAGTCCAGTCCCCTACCCCCATGGCAGGACCAAATACTGTCTAGATCATCCCTGATAGACATTTATCTAACCTACTCTTAAATATCTCCAGAGATGGGGATTCCACAACCTCCCTGGGCAATTTATTCCAGTGCTTGACTACCCTGACAGTTAAGAACTTTTTCCTAATGTCCAACCTAAACCTCCCTTGCTGCAGTTTAAGTCCATTGCTTCTTGTTCTATCCTCAAAGGCCAAGATGAACCAGTTTTCTCCCTCCTCCTTATGACACCCTTTTAGATACCTGAAAACAGCTATCATGTCCCCTCTAAATCTTCTCTTTTCTAAACTAAACAAACCCAGTTCTTTCAGCCTTCCTTCATAGGTCATGTTCTCTAGCATCATTCTTGTGGCTCTTCTCTGGACCCTTTCCAATTTCTCCACATCTTTCTTGAAATGCGGTGCCCATAACTGGACACAATACTCCAACTGAGGCCTAACCAGCGCAGAGTAGAGCGGAAAAATGACTTCTCATGTCTTGCTCACAACACACCTGTTAATGCATCCCAGAATCATGTTTGCTTTTTTTGCAACAGCATCACACTGCTGACTCATTCAGCTTGTGGTCCATTATAACCCCTAGATCCCTTTCTGCCATACTCCTTCCTAGACAGTAGCTTCCTATTCTGCATGTGTGAAACTGATTGTTCCTTCCTAAGTGGAGCACTTTGCATTTGTCTTTATTAAACTTCATCCTGTTTACCTCAGACTATTTCTCCAATTTGTCCAGATCATTTTGAATTATGACCCTATCCTCCAGAGCACTCGCAACTTCTCCCAGCTTGGTATCATCTGCCAACTTAATAAGCGTACTTACTATGCCAATATCTAAATCGATGAAGATATTGAACAGAGCCGGTCTCAAAACAGACCCCCTGTGGAACCCCACTTGTTATACCTTTCCAGCAGGATTGTGAACCATTAATAACTACTCTGAGTATGATTATCCAGCCAGTTATGCACCCACCTTATAGTAGCCCCATCTAAGTTGTATTTGCCTAGTTTATTAATAAGAATATCATGTGAGACTGTATCAAACACCTTACTAAAGTCTAGATATACCACATCCACTGCTTCTCCCTTATCCACAAGACTCATTATCCTATCAAAGAAAGCTATCAGATTGGTTTGACATGATTTATTCTTTACAAATCCATGCTGGCTGTTCCCTATCACCTTGCCACCTTCCAAGTATTTACAGATGATTTCCTTAATTACTTGCTCCACTATCTTCTCTGGCACAGAAGTTAAACTAACTGGTCTGTAGTTTCCTGGGTTGTTCTTATTTCCCTTTTTATAAATGGGCACTGTATTTGCCCTTTTCCAATCTTCTGGAATCTCTCCGGTCTCCCATGATTTTCCAAAGATGATAGCTAGAGGCTCAGATACCTCCTCTATCAGCTCCTTGAGTATTCTAGGATGCATTTCATCAGGCCCTGGTGATTTACAGGCATCTAACTTTTCTAGGTGATTTTTAACTTGTTCTTTTTTTATTTTATCTTCTAAAACTCCCCCCTTCCCACTAGCATTCACTATATTAGTCATTCCTTCAGACTTTTCGGTGAAGACCAAAACAAAGAAGTCATTAAGCATCTCTGCCCTTTCCAAGTTTCCTGTTACTGTTTCTCCCTCCTCACTGACCAGTGGGCCTACCCTCTCCTTGGTCTTCCTCTTGCTTCTAATGTATTTATAAAAAGTCTTCTTGTTTCTTTTTATTCCCATAGCTAGTTTGAGCTCATTTTGTGCCTTTGCCTTTCTAATCTTGCCCCTGCATTCCTGTGTTGTTTGCCTATATTCTTCATTCTTTGTAATTTGTCCTACTTTCCATTTACAACTCCTTTTTTATTTTTAGATCATGCAAGATCTCATGGTTAAGCCAATGCGGTCTTTTGCCATATTTTCTATCTTTCCTATGCAGTGGAATAGCTGCTTTTGGGCCCTTAGCAATGTCCCTTTGAAAAACTGCCAACTCTTCTCAGTTGTTATTCCCCTCAGTATTGATTCCCATGGGACCTTACCTATCAGCTCTCTGAGCTTACCAAAATCCGCCTTCCCAAAATCCATTGTCTCTATTTTGCTGTTCTCCCTTCTACCCTTCCTTAGCATTGTAAACTCTATGATTTCATGATCACTTTCACACAAGCTGCATTCCACTTTCAAATTCTCAACCAGTTCCTCCCTATTTTTAGGATCAAATCTAAAACAGCTTCCCCCCAGTAGCTTGTTAAGTTAAATATGGGTTAAGTATGTGGAACCAAAAAAATAAAATTGTTGTGAATGTATGGCCAGTTAAATGAGGCTGGATAAACAAAAAGCTGCCTGTGCCAGGACAATGGGGTGTGCCTGGCATTTAATTTCTCATAAAATGGAAAGGGAGGGACCTGGAAGGAGGGACACATATACTGTACAATGACCAAAGGGGGGGGCAGCTATGGACCAGAGACGAGGATAGCTATAATCCAATGGAACCAGTAGGGAATGAGGATGGAGAAAGGGTTAGCTATCTACTATACATTTCAGAGACGTTATCTGTTTGTGTTTCTGTATGTCTGTCTGTCCCCGAACCAGAGGACATGCCTTCTTGCCCTGGCTGTGCCATGCTTCTCACCTTGCCCCAAGCTGTTGTGGTGTAAGAAGCCTAGGGTTGTCTTCTCTCCCCAAGGCAGCCTGCATACTGAACCCCTCATCCCCATCCCTGTCCAATGATTTAAAAGAAGAAAAACAAAACTTATGTGAGTTAAGGACCTGAGCAACACCAGGTAAATCTTCCAGTCTCCACAGAGAATTTGTCTGTTAGTTTGTCCAAGAACTTCTCCCAAACAGTTAAGAGCTAGGATCACCACATTTGGTATATAGCTTCCTCCTAGCATAACTTAAAGCAACATAAATGTTTGGCTGTGTCAGGAAACTGGGATGTGCCTGGAATGGGACTGTTTCTCATAAAACCTCACAGAAAAGAAACAGAAGCCCCAGCAGGTGAAAGAGGCTGGTGGGAACATGCCCCCTCCCTTTGGGAATACCCTATCCCACAGCCACCCCACTCCCCCAGGCACCCTTTAGGGAGATGTGGAGATGAAGCCCCTCTCCCCCAGATTCCTAGGGGAACATTGCTGTCTTTTCCCCTTTATCAGAGAGCGAGGCCAAAGTGCACAGTTTGCTGTATTCCTCATTCTGGATCAGGAGCGCAGGGGACAGATTAGCAGCGCACTTTGCTCTTGCTCCCTGATAGGGCCAGGAAAGGGAAGATCAAACAGCTCCGGTACAAATCTTGAGGGAGGGGGCAGGATTCTGTCCCCCTGCACTTCCTCTCCACCTAGTTCCCTGCCCAGAGCCCGCCTCATCTCCCTACCCTGACTTCTACATCCCCAAATTCCCAGCCCTGAGCCCCTCCTTAAGGACCAGAGCAATGCTAGATAAATGTGCTAATATCGTATTTGTCAAGCATTTACAAAGTATTTCACAGTATGATCACTTCCAATATTGCATCCCAATACTTCCTCCATTGCATTACATAAAGTTATGTTTAGTTTAAAACACAAAAGAAAATGTTTTCCAAATACATTTAATTCTCAAGGGAATAATTATACGAAGTGTCTTGTTTCAGCAGTATAAAAAATTTTCTATTAGAAAAATGTGGTAGTAGCAAAAGAAATCCATAATTTGGCAAATATACATTCTACGAATAGTAGATAATTGTAGATTAGTAAAAGCATAGAACACACAAATAATCAATTGCAGCAGGAGTTTTAATTTTCCCCAACTTCCTTCTGAACGTTTTTTCTTCCACATTCCAGTGCAGACATCTGAGGTTCCATTTAACAGTTCATTTTTCTCTGGACTAACAGTTTATCATACTAGTCAATGTAGCCGTTCTAATTTAGCCTGTAGGGATTTAAAGTTTCCAATAGTGGTCTGCACTGTTAATGTAGGGCTCATAGACTGAAGTTCAACAAGGTAGCAACTGACAGCATCCAAACATACATTTGTGAATCGCCGTCTGTAAGGAATAAAAAAATTGTCAAGAACACTCACTTTTGCTAGTGTTTATTAAAATTCATCTAAGAAAAGGAACTAGGATTCCTTCAGATAATAATGAAATAATCTGTAAACAACAAACCCCGAATAAGCTAAGTTTAAATTTTCTAACATAGTTAAATGAAAAGCAGATATTTTAAATCTAATGTGTGTGACTGATGCATACAGGGGAATGTAATAAATCATTTATTCACCTAAGTTTTAATAATTGCAACAATTAAAAAAACAAAATTTGTAGCACTTGTCTCTTGAGGAGTGAAATATTTGTCTACATGATTTCTAGTATTGTTATCTATTAAATGAAAATAAATAAATAAATTTAGAAGTCATACTCCACTTCGGAATGCTTCAGAAGAACTAGGCTGACTTGTGAAGAAACAATGTTATTTTGAAAAATAACTAGTTTTATTTAATGAAATTTGACTTTAAAATGTATAAAGAAAAGCACATTTAGGTATACAAAAAGGAACAGAGAAATTATAAATAATCAGATATAGCAGGAATGGGACACTTAAAAGGAAATATGTGCTTTTATTTTATTTAGTGAAATCCTATGCTGGTAAAAGGATAGTGGATTGCCTATGTGCCTGAACCCTGTTCCAGAGGAACTATTTCCAAAAGAAGAATTCATGCTCTATAAGTAAAATTCTAGCCCCAATGAAGTCAATAGCCCTCCCTATTACAGCAATGGTGCCAAGATTACATCACACTTAAGTAAATTATTCACATACCTATCTATTGTCTTTAGTTAAGATCCATCCATGGATAAGAAGCATACATTTAAAAATAGATTTTTAAAGTAAACACCAAAAATACCATGTATAGTTGAAAGTTGTGTACAAAGAGAGCCAGTTATCACAAAAGATCTAATGCCATTACTGTAAATCTGAACATGAAGTTTCAAGAGGCAGCCAATTTTTGATGTAATTCGAGGGAGTCCATATTTTTAAAGAACTAAAAAACATTTTCTTAAAAGTGAGACAATTTGTTTAAAAACAAGCACCATAATAATAAATTAAAACCCCACATCATCTAAAACTGGAACTTCTATCCATGCATACCTCTGAGCAAAGAGTAACAATAACTTTTGGTGATTCTGGCTTGCGTTGGATTTTAAAATCAGCGATCCAAAGGGCTTTGGAGCTTCCAAAACAAGGAAGATGAGAGTATATTTTTAAGCTTTGTATAACACTTGTTTATAGTTCATAGTTACCTCTCAAAGTTGAGAACTTTGTTGGGGTCTTGTACATATCCTGATAATAATACATGAATACATTCTAAAAGGTGTAAAGGCTTTTTTATTCTATTCCAGTATGGATCCTAAAAGAAGATGACATCAAATTAGGAAGGCAGTACAAAAATACATTCCAATTAATGAATATGGAATTATGGAGGATGTCAGTACATAAAAATTGCGTTAATATAATATTTTAAATGTTTGATTTATTACAGCAAAATAATGAAAAAAGTGAGAATCTTGATGTTAGTTTACTTGCATGGGTTTCCAATACTGAAACTATAAAATATACATACATCAATAACAGTATTGGAAATATTAGCATTTGTATAATTCTAAATATACGCTGAAGTACTGAATAATTTGATAGGATATGGTATTGTAATAGGGTCTACAAACACTATACTGAGCATATATAGAAAGGGGGAAACCTTTCCTGTTTACAGGGAAGTAGCTTGGCCATACCGATATACAGTTGCCACAGTTCCTAATCATGGAGACAGCCACCCACAGCTGCAGCCAATAAAGGAGACAAGACCTGCTTTAAAGGAGAGATTACAAAGAAGGAAGGGGAGACAGAAAGGCCTGGATCAGTGAAGGGGATGACAGCTCTGCATCAGGCTGCCTCCACAATCAAGAGAATAAAAAACAGATTGCTAGACACATTAGAAGCAAGGCCCCAGTGTAACACTATATGCCATATTCATCATAGTATGATATGATTATGGCATAATTATGATGATGTTGTACAAGATGAGGCATGTGAGGTGTCACTGGAAGTTATGATTTGCTGAATGTCTACCCTATTTGTATGCATGTATTACTTTTGTATCTAAAGTTATGATGTATTTCAAATGTACTGACACCCCTGAGTGACACCTACTGGGCAAAATGTATCCAGCATAGACAGCTAGTTGTGAAGGGCATATTCAGGGTAATGTAGTATTAGGGAAAACAGCAGGCCTTAGGAGAAGCTTATCCCCCACCTGGTGATCTTTCCCAAGGATGCTCCAGAGAACCTATAACGTAAATACTGGTTGCTAGGACTCATCAGGGAATGTGATTGGACCATATGGCACTAATCTCCATTTTGGGTAGCTGTATTTTTCCACAAACTGGCTGGGAATTGTTTTTAGAATAAAAGCTTCCCACCATGTCAAAGCTATAAAAGGTAAGGAGTGACATAATCACTCCCCCACAACTGAATGGCAAAGTGAAGCTTCTAAGAAAAAGGACTTGGAATGGGGGTGAAGACCCCAAGTTGTAAAGCAAATGCGACTTGCATCTTGAGACTCTACAAGCCTGCTAGTATCATCAGTCAGGGTGAGAAATTGTTAATTCATATCTAATCTTTCTAATATTTTAGGCTTAATTTGTGGTTTTATTTGCTAGGTCATCTGCTTTGATCTTTTAGCTTAAGTAATTATAAATGATACCAATCTTTTTTGTAGTTAATAAACTTTTGTATTTCAGCCTAAACCAGTGTGCTTTTAAATGAAGTGTTTGGGGAAAAAAAATCTCAGTTTAATTACCCCAAGTGTGCATATGTCTTTACACATTGAGGGAAGGCTGGACATATTAATGAACTTACACTGTGCAGCTCCCTGTACAGTGCAGGATGGTATAATTCTAGATTCATACTTCAGATGGGGGTAGTTGCCTGGGGAACTGGGAAACTTGTTGTTATCTGCTGTTGGCACTCAGGTAGCCCAGCTGGAGTGAGCAGCACCAGCTGCTGTCATGCTGGGCGATTACAGGGTATAGGTGAAGCACCTGAGTAAGGTACATCTTAGATCAGTGGTCTCCAACTTTTTAAAGTACAGGATCACTTTTTGAATGTAAGTCAGTCCAGGATCTACCTCAAACCCAAATATCCTTGCCCGAGTCCTTCAGCAAGGCCCCATCCACCTCACTCTGTGAAGATGGGGTACAGCAGAGGGGGACAGATTGACAATAGTGCCCCCCTGACTCTCTCTCCCCCACCCTGAACAACAAGCAGGAGACTCTGAGGGGGCAGCTCTGAGACTCTGGGAAGGAACAGCAGGGCAGTGAGGGAAGGGGCAACTGAAGTGCCTCCCAGCCAAACCAGTCAGGATAATCTGTCAGAGACTCTAAGATCTACCAGTAGATCCTGATCTACTGGTTGGTGACCACTGTCTTAGATGGATGCTACTGTTACCACAACTGCACCCCAGTGGTGACAGTTCCCTGACTGCACCCAAAGGGTGACAGTCCATCATACGAAGAATTGCCCTGATTGGGGGCAAATTAAGGAGGACCAGTCAGAAGCACTGGACATGCTAAGAAAGACTGAATAGTTTGTCAGTTTCTGCTGACCTTGTCATTATGAACTATCCCTAAGAAAGAAAATCAGATTCAGGAATCCAAGACCTGTAGTCCATGCTAAAGAGAAGCATTTCTAATAATTTTAATCCTATTGCTGAAAGCTGAAGTAATAGCTTTCCTCACCTACTAGGATCAGAAAGTGTAAGGATTTTTTAAAAATATTAAGCTATTTTACAACCACAAGGCTTATTAAAGTTAAAATGAGATGTATCAGACATTTAATATAACCTTTTAGAATGTAATTATGAAGATAAAAATTTAGCTTAAATATTATCCTTACCCGTGCTTTGAACAACTGGTCATACACTTCAAGCAGCTTAGACAGCGGTACTCCAATTTCCTGCATAGTGTATGTCACAAATCCCACATCCCAATTCAAAGAACAAACTTGCTGCTCTAGAAATTGCACTAAGAAATCTGGAAGAGGGGAAAAAAAAAAAACTTGCCTGTTCAGGTTCCATCTTGCTTTAATATTAGTTTAAGAAATGAATGTTAGTTATTTACACAACGTTTAGTTCTTCTTTGGGTGCTTGTTCATGTGTTTTCCAATAGGTGTGTGCACAGTGGCCAGAAATTGTTCGCACAGTAACACTAAGGGTCTGCCTGGACACCCCTTGGAGTTGCACCTTCATGGTGCCAAAGATAGCATCTTGCTGTCCTGCCCCCTCCTTAGTTCCTTCTTACAGCCAGTGATGGTAGGCTGGAACCTTCCGTAGCTTTTGCTTGTGCAAGTGCCATTTCTCCTAGCTTCTTTAGTGTATATAGTTTTAGTAGTAGTTTACTTAGCGTTCCTGTATATAGTTATAGTTATTGTTCGTGGGAGGTTTTCCCATCCCTTAGTTTCTTAGAATACCTGGAGTTGTGGCATATCATGTTCTCCAAGGTTTAAAAACGGTCATGTTTGCACCAAGCGCATGCCAAAAAGTGACCCTCACTCCTCCTGCCTGAAGTGCATGGGTGAGATCACTGCTGCATCTGCCATGGATTCCATCCTAGAACGCTGAAGGTCAGAGAACAGTGGTTCAAAATTCTCCTAATGGAGGTGGCTCTGTGCCCATAATCAGACCCGGGAACAAGAGACCCAGCCAATTGCCCAGCTTTCATCAGTTGGTACCTAGAATTTCCCTGATCCTCTCTGAGACTCTTGGATTGGAATCAGTTATTCTGTTCCAGGAGAAGCTCAAGCAGAAAGTCTCGATACAGAAGATACCACAACCACCAGCAGCAGGTGCCACGATCTCAGTTGCAGAATGCGCAATAGTGGCCCTTCTGGACCTCTGGGACATCTAATCAAGCCCAAGGTAGATTCCCAGTACATCCATTGGTACTGTCTTTGGTGGCCTTGGCCATGTTTGTCTCCCGCTTCTATGGCACCACATCCTCCAGCTATGGTGCTGTAATGGACAGGAGGAGTTCTGACCAGCACCTGGTGACTAAAGGGATAAAACTCAGATAGCTAGCAAAGGTGTTGGCCAGTGGGCTGGGAGAACCAGTCAAGATAGAGGGTTGAAATTTGAATTGGATATAGGTTCCCTGACTTTCTTTGTGTAGGAGAGAAAAACCAGGAGTTGAGAGAGAGAGAATGATTTAAACCCAGGCAGGACTACCATGACTCCCAAGTAACCTGTGGCATGAGAGTGGAATGAACAAAGAGAAAACTGGAAGTAAGTAAAGGGAAAAGTGAATCTAGTCGTGTTCAGGGTAATTTTTCTTTATTTTGTGGTTTGAACTGCTCTGTGTGAATCTATTTCCCCTCTCCCCATTTATCAGCTAGTACTGTGCCCAGAGACTTTTATCTGTTTTAATTTGTTTTCCTTATTTGCTCTGTAACATCTAGCAATCAAGTATGCTTTATCCATTTTATCGTTTGTTTTGTAATTAAAAAAAAAATCACTTTTTTAAGGTCATGATTTGATTTGTATGTCCTGGAAGGTCAGTCGGTCTGTATCTGCATGACTCTGACTGAGGAGTCTGCACTCGGAGTGCCAGGGTGGAGAACATCTCTGACTGGTGCCTACTCCGATGCTGTTGAGAGCAGCGTTGTCCCAAGCACTGACCTCGATCTCTGCTCCAGCACTGGCTGGAGGTATAGACCTTCCAACTTCTTCGGCATCGTTACCTGTACCCAGCACCGTGGCCACAGCACCAATGGCAACAGCAGCATCATCAGCAGTGCCTTCGTCTCTTCACAACCTGATGCAGGCATTGTCAACTTCCTAGGCACCAGGGCCGGCATCAATGTACACAGCACCGGCACGGTCAACTCTCCCCTTAGCACCAGAACACCACCAAGACCCTCAGGACCAACGGAAGTTAGTGTGCTCAGACGTAGAGGAGAACATCTCAGTTGTAGCGCCTTCTTCATCCTCATCTTCTGATGAGGCATCGGTGGGCATAGCAGTGACCCCGGTTCTTGATGATATGAAAGTCCGTCAGCAGTTGCTTTGTAGGATTGCCCAGGATTTTGGCATTAAAGCTGAGCAAGTGACAGAGGAGTCAGATCCCATGGTGGATATTTTGACCTCTGTTGTCCCCCCAGGGTAGCTTTACTATTGATTAAGCCTCAGGTCTGCCGTACAAGGTACAATAGTAAATTTCAATGAAAAGTGATTTCATTTTACTGTTCCAGCCACAAGGGAAAATTTGACACACAAAAATATAGATCAGATGTACTGATAGTAGAAATTACAGTTTTCTTTAGATACATAATCTTACAATTGTATCTGTTTTTCCAATAATCTCAAAATAACTTGTTTCACCATGATCTTTTAATTCTGTTTTGTATAAAGAGCACAGTATGCAAAGATAACATTTATTTAACATATGCAAAACCAACAGGTAAATTTTATTGTTTTTAATTAGCATCATACAAAAGTTATTGAATAGAGCAAATGTTATATTTCAATTTTTAGGGAGTATTTGAGGCTTTGAAGCCATTGCTATAATGCCTATGGTTTCTTCCAAATACTCTGTGTTAAGTGACTTACCTAAAGGAAAATAACGAGGTGTGCCAGCATATATTTTTCCAAGTAATACCATCTTTAGACTAAGAGCTTGCATTCTGTCAGCTGGGCTCAGAGTCACACTGTCACTCAACTCTGAAAGAGAAGTTATAATCTACCTTTACTTTCTATCTAAAGTTTATGGAGAGTAATTAAATAAAAAACCTAATTATTACCTATTAAATGCAAGCGCAACATTGTAGTATCACTAACACTCCAAACAAGTCTTTTCTAACCAAGACTTACTTATGCATATGGAAATGCAAATACACTTTTAGATTTCACATGAGTGCATATCATACATGAACAGGTAATAGTATCCCCTTGAATTTCACAAAAGTCCACTAATGTATATGACCAAATGCTTCAATATCTTAAAAATATCTTATCCAATAGCTTTTGGGAGACCTATCTAAAATGAAATGTAGTTTCAATCCAATACCCAGTGGAAAAGTGTACATACTGGATAATCACCAAAGCTGGTGATATGACTTCCCTGGCAGTCACTAGTATAAAGTCAAGGAAAGTTAACTATTTGCTACTTAATCACTATAGAGGCTAAGGCAAACTGCCAGACTCACGTGGGGAAGCCTCTCAACTGGAACCAGTGCTCTACCTCTTCTCTGGACAAACAGAAGAGTTCAATTTCCATGCTGTCAATCTGACAGCCTTTCATAAACACTGAATTCACTTCAGTCTGTAATCTTGCTCAGCATTAGCTTTACTTAACATTTTGATTAACACGTCCTTATGAAACTGTCAGATGAAATCTTCAGGATTTCTGAAGCCATCTTTTTTTAGAAGTGCCCCTGCGTAATGGAAACCAAGGAGTATAAACAATATAATGGAGCTTGAGGTCAGCAGGGAGTAAGAATTGTGTGAAGGAGGCAGCACACTCTCATGAAAGATCATCTCTTGCCATTTAGCAAATCTCTTCTGCCTCCAGCCTCTCCTTGGCGAGACATGGTTGCACATAACTGATACAGGATTGATACGGGAGGGGGAGGGGGAAGAAGGGGGTATCATGATCATGAGGGTTAGCCAGCAGCCTGGGGATTAAGGGCTTAACTATGTCCCGTACTTAACCAGGTAGATTCAGCCAATAGGCATACAGGTAGGAATTTCAAACTGGGACAAAGGATTTTTCCCCTCTTTGTTCGAGCAGTTTCTCTCCAGCTATTGAAGAGGACAGGATGTCTCCCTCTAAGAAAATACTCTTCACAGTCTATAAGTAGGATAAAGTTTAGATAAATCTGTTAGGTTTTATTGTTTCATAGTTTGGGAAATGTGATCAGATGTTTGTGCATTTAAAAATGGGTTTTGCTCTCCTTTGTAACTAAGTTCCTGGCCCATGGTAGATTTCTCCTCCATGAGTATATTATTTTGTTACTTTTCCATCTAGTCATTATGCTTGCAACAGGAATATTGTGGTGATAATAAAAGTTCTTTCTCTTTTCTTTTTATTAACCTGGTATTGGTTAATGGTAGTGTCCTGGTGTGTACTTTAGGGGTAAGATTTCCCAAGTGATCTTTCCCCTGATTTTTGTATCAATACTTAGGTGGTAGCAGTGGAGATTTTATTCCCAAAATCTAGGTTAAGATTTTGGGGGGGAAGTTTTATACCAATGTCTGGTAGATAGGGTTTTGGGGTACTTTTGCTGGCCCACACTTCTGCCTTTATTGTGCCAGAGTGGGGAAGAAGCCATGACAGGGGGGAGGGGATTTAATGGATCACAAACTAAATAGGAGTCAACAATTTAATACCTTTGTGCAAACTCCCCGCCCCCCCCAGCATCATTCTGGGATGTATTAGAAAGAATGTAAACAAGATCAGAGAAGTAGTTCTTCTACTAAGCACGGATAAAGACTCAACTGGAGTATTGTGTCCTGTTCTGGGCACCACACTTCAGGAAAGATGTGGTGGAAAATGCTCAGAGGGGAGCAACAAAAAATGATTAAAGATCTGGAAAACATGACCTACTAGGAAAAACTGAAAAAACTGGGTTTGCTAAGTCTGCAGAAGAGAAGACTGAGGTATGTGACATGATGACAAGTTTTCAATTAAATCAAAAGGCTGTTCTAAAGAAAAGGATGATAAACAGTTCTCCTTATCCACTGAGGATAATACACTAAGTAATGGGCTCAAATTGCAGCAAAGTAGATTCAGGTTAGAGATTGGTCACTGTCAGCAGACAGGATACTGCGCTAGATGGACCTTTGGTCTGACCCAGTACGGCCATTCTTACGGGTTACTCAAGTCATATGTTATGTAAATCATTCTTAGATTTGTACAAATGTTTGATTTCTACCTTCCTTTAGGCAGTGGAAAGAAACATGTTAACAATACTGGATTAATACACAGGCTCAAAAACCTAAGCACAGTTTAATTTCAACATACCATTTAATAAAGGCATTTTTTAAAAAAATGTGTAAATAGATAATGCTACTAACTAATGAACGTATTTACCATCACAATAATAAATTATTTTCCCTAGTTATGTTATAACATGTCTTGGTGTTTAATTCATACAGCTGCATTTCACTCACTGTGAAGTCATCTTCTTCTAAAGTGATAGAATAATTGACATTTGGAACATTCCGTAGTCATGTCTACAACTGGAAGAAAATGTACTTCTGACTTCTGCAATACTAACAGACTCAAGCCCCAATCCCAAAACAAGCTCCATGTGGGCACTGAGGACAAAGACATCATCCTGTACAATTCTTTTGTTAAAATAATAAGCCTTCACATTTTTACAAAATTCCTAATCTCTGAAGTTAATATATAGGTTTCGCATTCTGCAGTGTACTTCAGAATATTCCTAAAAGATAATACCTAACATTTCATATTTATAGGATACTAACAGGAACATAAGATCACTGGCACTAATTTACCAGTATTCTATATTTCTAAGCCATTTCAGTACCAGTTACTCATGACTTACCTTTCTCAATTATTTCTTGCCAGAGAGTTTGTACCAAGATAGGATCTGAGTGACCTGCACAATGTATAATTGCAAGCTTACACTCTGAGAGCTTGAAAGGGTCAGCAAATTCACCATACAACTGCAATAAAAGAGATAGAGTTTGACATTTTAGTCAGGACAAACCATGAATTAAACAGAACAGTTATTCATTAACATGCAACATACACAAAATGAAACTAAGCCAGAATAGCAGATGGTACATTTTAATTGCCATTCATAGATATTGCATGCAGAGCATTTATATGGAATCAAGTCAGCTCCATAGCACCATAGAATTTCAAAATTTTAAAGCTAAGTAGGAAAGAACTTGAGTGTTTGCCAGTTTATCAGTTCTAAAACCAAAGAAACTGTGCACCATGTAAATAATGTGTTTCCTACAGCAAACGACCCAAAGAAGAAGGAAATACTGGAGCTAGAACATGAAAATACAAGATTAGCTAGGCTAAACCTAAATATATATAATTTTTTAAAACAGGAAGCTGAATTCACTGACTATTTTGGCTAATGCCTGATAAATAATTTGTTCAAATATATCACTCTCAGATACTAGAGAAGCTTATATTTAAGAGTGGGATAATGCATCTGCTTTTGCAAAGTAGTTTGAGCAGTTAGATAACATCAACATATTTCTAATCACCTTGGTTATGTCCATCAGCTCAGAATCCAACTGGGAAATTGCATCTTGTACCGAAGAATGATGGAAATATTGCCGTTGTAACGTTTCCTCTATTTGTAGCTGTATCCTAGCCACCTAGTTTTAAAAATTATGATAATTCAAGAGTCACTCATTTCTTTCAAAGCTATGGAAATTTGGAAAAACCTAGAGTTAGTTCTAACACATTTAAATACAGAAATTCCATCAGCTTATATTAGAGACCTAGTCCTAGTAAAATGAGTGCATCTAGATCTTCTGATTTTTACTGGGACAGTACATTTCAGCCTAAAGAGTTTGTTTTAGCATTTACATCAGTAGAAAAATATATAGTGTAACTGCCAATAATACAAAAGACTTATACTAACATTGATACTGGTAAGAACATTAACTTTTCATCATAGCTTCTTCCTGTCCTGTGTTCTATATTTGTATAGTGCCTAGCACAACTGGGCTCCCACTCCTGGTTGTTCCTTAAGCAATACCATAAGCAAATATGATTAATTAATAATAAAAATAATAGCAGCAGCTGCCAAGGGAAATAGTTTTTCATCTTTTCTTACTTCCATTTTCTCTTCTAGTTCATGTAGAAATTCACCATCTGAAGCTATTGATGACATGGCAGTGGAACTCTTGGCACTCAAAATGGCACGTGCAATATATTCAAGACGCTGCTGAAGTGGAATTTCTGTACTGTAAAATAATATCAAATTGTAAACTAAGTATCTAGGACACAGAATCAGAAATGTAGGACAGAAAGGGACCTTGAGAGGTCTATAACAGCCACTGCACTGGGAAAGGACTAACCAAACCTAGACAAAACCTGACAGGTGTTTGTCTAACCTGGTTTCAAAACCCTTCAGTGATGGGGATTCCATGGCTTCCTTTAGAAGCTTATTCCAGAGCTTAAGTACCCTTGCAGTAAGGCTTTGTCCACACTATGCAGCTTTTAGTGACATAGCTGTGCTGCTACAGCCATGCCGCTAGAAGTCATGCAGTGTAGCCACTGTTTGTTGACTCTCCTGTTGACAAAAAACATCCATCTCCAATAGAGTGGCATTAGATGGTTTATTAGGTGATGAGCTTTTGTGGGCCAGACCCACTTCCTCAGATGTGTTTTAACACTTTTGTCTTTCAGTTGCCAATGCAGACATAGCCTTAGAAAGTTTTTCCTAACAGCTAACCTAAATCTCCCTTGCTGCAGAGTAAGCCCATTACTTCTTGTTCTCTATGTCGACTAAAGGAAAGACAGATCATCACCAACCTCTTTAAAACAGACAATAACATATTTAAAAACCGTTTTCAGGTCTCCCCTCAGTCTTCTTCTCTTCAGATTAAAAATGAAGTTTTTTAAGCTTTTCCTCATAGATCAGGTTTTCTAAATCTTTTACAGTGATTGTTGTTTTCCCTCTAGATTCTCCTCACCAGTGCCAAGAATAGTGTGATTATTATCTTCAGTGTCTTACATATAACATTTTTGTTAATATGTACCAGAATACTTGCCTTTTTTGCAATTTCATCACAATGTTGAAACATTAAATTTTTGATCCACTATAAATCCTAGATCCCTTTCAGCAGTATTAGCACCTACCTCGTTATTTCCAATTTAGAAGTTTGCACATTTGATTTTTCTTTCCTAATCATATCCAGGGCTCGACAAATAATGCAATCTACTTGCTCATGGCCAGTAGATTGCAACTCGGAAGAGCCGGGTTCAGACAGTGGCTGGCGAGCAGGGCTTGCCATGGTTCGGCGAGACCTGATCATATCACTTTGTACTTCGTCTTTATTTAATTTAATCTTGATTTCAAACCAATTCTCTAATTTTCAAGGTGATTTTGAGTTCAAATCTTGTACTCCAGAGTGCCTGCAACACCCCCAACTTGATGTCACCTGAAAATTTTATGAGTTTTGTCTACTCTACTATCTAAATCATTAATGGAAATACCGGATTTACTCCTGTGGGACACTGCTAGATAGGTCTTACTATTCTGACATCAAATTAATAACTTTTCTTGAGTATGGTCTTTAAACCAGTTGTGGGAGGAAACTAATCTGGGGCAGGGATTAAGGTGCCAGATCTGGAAGGGGATAGCGGTGCGGGGGAGTCGGGGTGGGGGTTGGAGTGGGGGCGCAGAGGATTTTCATATGTGGAGTAGGGGGCAGGAGTGGGCAACAGGGGGTTGGGGAAGGGAGGGGCTGAGGTGCCAGGGACAGGCTCTGACCAGGAAACTTACCAGCCAGCAGCCCAGCACTTTCCTGAAGCAGCCTCCCTGCCTGCTCCATCTCCAGATAGGCTGCAGCACAGGCTGTGAATAACTATGAGCCCTGGAGGGCAGGGGAGACGTGGTGCTTCTTGGCTGCCTGTTACTGAAACAGGCAGCTCCCATTTGGCAGTTTCTGCCCAAAAAACAGGCCAATGGGATTGTGCTTGGGGCGGGAGCAGCTCCTGAAGCAGGGCTACTCAACTTTGGAAGCCCCAAGGGCTACACTGATACTCATAGCACATGCCAAGGGCTGTAACTTAAGTGTGGTTGCATCTATAGTAAAACCTATGTTATCTGGCATGCTTGGGGATTAGGGCGTTCCGGTTATTTAAAAATTCCGGTTATCTGAGAGTCCCATCAACCTAGGAAAAACCAATGGATAATAATAGTAAAATTCAAGTTTTTAATATTGGTAGTTTTGTAGTATGAGGCAGTTGTTCTCACATTTCTATTTTAAGTTAAAGATGATTAGTACTTCTTAAATAAAAAATTGTTAAGCCAATCATGGTAAACCAAGCCAGGCCTGTGCGCCTGAAGATATGATAGTATTGTGGCTGGGGGCAATGCTGGTGAACAAAGTTTTCTGGTTAACAGAGTGCTGGATAACAAAGGTTTCACTGTGCGTGCAAATATATATGCAAATAGCTTCTTTCACACTGACAGGCATGAATAAAAAGATGAAGACAAGACTACACAACACATAGGCCCCATTTAAGTCAGTTCTGCTGATATTAATAAAATGCAATATTTACTCCATTTCCATCCATATGACAGCACTTTTAATGAGCAATGACAGTCCAGGAACTTAACTACTAAAACGCATATCAACTGAAGACCATTATATTGACTACCTTTTTTGTTTTGGCTCCCACCCACAGGCTGTGTGTTAAGCTCTGCATAAATCCAAACCGCACCACAGGACACAAACGGGCTGGCCTGAGTGCCGCATGTTGAATAGCCCTATTCTAAAGCCTTCCTTCACAGATTTTAAAGCAAAACCGCTCAGCAGCTGCTTTTCTAAGTGGCATGCGGGTGGGGCGAGGTAAGCAGGGAGCCTGCTTGGGGGTATCTACTTTGTCTGCAGGCTGGATTCAGCTCGTGGGCCATATTTTGCCCAGGCCTGCCCAATTCATTAGGACAGTAACCGTGCCAAAAGCATATTCCCAAAATAATTATACTTAAGGGCACATAGGAATTAGGACTTTGGAGTTCTCTTAGCTCGGACACTGGCTCAAAGGGTAACTAAGTCAATTAACCACTTTGAACATGCCCATTTGTAAGACATTTCTCCTTCTGCTACTCTACAACTGTATAAAATTACATTATAAAGTACACAACATGCCTAAGTTACTACTTAATATTTCACAGCTACAATAATTCTGTAAGCTGTTTATTTCTGTATAAAATATGTAACAGTTTCCATTTTATTATTCTAACAGAAGCCAGGTTAAAAATTGATATTTATATAATATTTTAGGTTTTTGTTTGTTGTTTAAAAATGTTAATTCACGTGAACACTAAACTATTATTATCTCACTACGAGGTATAACACATTGATTACAAACTGTCCATACCTATGCATGTCTGCCAGTTTAGCCAACACTCTGGCTGCATTACTGAAATTCCTGTTCTTTTCAAAGTATTTCCATAGTAAATCCATATAACGGACTTTGTTTTGATCAACCTTGGCCATACGCACGAGATATGGCTCCAGAAATGGGGAGGTAACCTGTAGGAATCATATAAACCATAGTTAAGCCTTTTTTTAAAGAACCCTTAAAAACTGTGGTTTTAGAGAGTACCACAATCAACTCTTTTGGCCTAAGAGAAGTGCCCCCCAAAACATTTTTATGAGTATATTTATTTTGTATGGTCTTACCTGCAGCAGTTTATCTGCAAGGTCAGCTTGTATTAGCCAATTGTAAAGAGCAATAGAGAAGAGTTCATCTGTTGAACGCTGAGCCAGTTTCAGCATTTGTTCAAACTAAAGAAAGAAAAGCTCCAAACTGTTATTCCAGAATTGTTCACATTTCACATACAGCTCAATAACTTGGTCTCTGGGTTTACAAATACTGCATATGTATATGTGCCAAAATGTACATCGATATACAATAATTTTTATGAACACATATATTCTCTCATATATGTGAAAACAAATTGATTTCAAATCCTGGCTTTATCTCTGTTAACTTACTTTAGAAGAATATTTTGTACAAACTTCTTATAAGATTATACTCTCCTAGAAAAAAATGGTAGCCTTTTGACTTAAACCTTTCCCAGTTCTTAAAAAGCAAGATAGTTGTGACAGTATCTCTTTAGTAAGTTTCTTACATGGTGTCCTGCTTCTTCATTACTCAACATATTGGGATCAGATGACAACACTGGAGGGCCTGGCTTTTTGGGTACACTGGGAGACTGAGGAGCAGCTTTACTTTGATTTACTAGTTCCTGAAGGGTGTCAGTGATGCACTTGTAACTGTTTAACCTGCAAGAAGGTAAATAAGAAAAAGTTTTAGGTTACAAGTTATCTGTGAGATCCTTATTCCCACACAATACAACTGGTAAAATATTTATGAAACTAAGAGGAAAGGCTTTGGAGGACCATGTCAGCTGAATCTAAGTAATTTACTACCTGCCTCTCTCTTCTGGAATGATCTTCACAAATATTTGTTGTGCAGATTCCCACTTCAGTAATAACTCCTAAAATGCTATTTTCCTTTCAGTTAGGAGGGCATGGTGCAAAAGTCTCTGAGGGCGCTGTTTTCCCCTTGTGGAATCAAAATAATATTTAAAGGATATATACTATGAATACTACTCCTCACCAAAGTCGTATATTTCATAATGTAGCATCTTCCATTAAAAACATAACATGACTAAAGCTGGCCAACATGTTACAAAAATGGTCTGGTAGCACTTTAAAGACTAACAAAACATGTAGATGGTATCATGAGCTTTCGTGGACACAGCCCGCTTCTTCAGATGACTGGAGTTTTGAGTTTAGGTTGTGCAGACCCAAAATAAATAAGGGGGGAGAGGCAGGAAAAAAAGGAGGGGGTGGGAGACAGAGAGCAGAGGGCATAGAAAATTCAGGAAGGTAGAGGGCTGTGCCCACGAAAACTCACGATACCATGAATTAACCTTTTGTCCCAAATAAAGACAGCATATCAATATCTAAAGAATGTGCACTGATGACAATGTGTTCTCACCCTGCTCTTAATTCTGGGAGGCTTATCTATCATCTCATCCAAATCAGCTGCTATGTTCTTACAAGTGAAGTGCCTTGAATAAAAAATGGCAGTGTATCCTGAAAACTTGCCTCTCCTGGAAAGCCTGGAGTCCAACAATGTCCTCGTCAGGTTCTCCATTTTTATAAAAATGAAGTCCAAGACCTTGAGGATCCTTCTTCTCAGCAGCAGTAAGAGACAGTTCCACCACACCCTCATAGAAACGCACTTCAGAAAAGAAAGAAATGAGAGTTTGGTCCACCACAATATTAAATGTACTGCAAACTAATATATAATAGTGAACTAATAGATTGAACACTTCACATTTTATAATGCAAGAATTTCCCTCACTCCCAATGGCCCTGATCCTACAAACACTAACATACATGCTTAATTTGAAGGACTATTCTCATGCTTAAAGTTATACATTTAAAGGACTGGAGCACAAACCATTTTGAATATTATAGAAGTTGTATGAATATATACAAAAAGCATTCATTTTCCCTGAATGCTATGTTAGCACAAAATCACTGTTTGATATGTAATGTGAGACACCACCTGCAACAAAATACAGCAATTTAAATTCTATCACAGGTGTTTTGTTAAAAGCATCTTATCAAACAGGTAGGTGCCTGGGAAATTTAATGCAGAAATTTTATACAGCACAAAGCAATATTTTTACATAGGAAAAATATGCCTGAGCTGCTCAAATCTAATCAAGAAAAGCCATGAACAAAAAGAAGATTATGATGTGTATGAAGTGCAAAGGCTAGCAATAAGCTATTTAAGGGCAAAACAGAGGGAAATAATGGATCTCTCTTATGGAGTGGATTGATGCTGCAGTGATAGATCAACTGGGGGTTGATTTAGTAGGTCTAGACCTGCCCTAAAAACATGGCACTAATTGACACCAGGAAAATGCAACCATGAATGTATTAAACAACCCCAGACCAGTTCAACAAACATAGCATCTGATATAAATAGTCTGAAGTAAATATGATGAAATTCCGTAAGGACAATGAAATGTACTTCACTTTAGAAGGAACAATCAGTTGCATACAAAATGGAAAATGACTGCTTGAAAGGAATCTGGTGGTCATAGTGGACAACAAGCTAACTCTGATGCAGCAGCGTAACACTATAGGGAAAAAAAGCAAAAATCATTCTGGGATACATAAGCAGGAGTATTGTAAACAAGGCATGAAAAATAATTCTTCCGCTCTACTCTGTGCCGATTAAGCCTCAACTGGAATATTGTGTCCAATTATAAGTGCCACATTTCAGTAAAGATGTGGACAAACTGGTGAAAGTCCAGAGAAGAGCAACAAAAATTATTACAGAATTAGAAACCATGGCCAATGAGGGAAGATTGAAAATATTGGGTTTGTTTAGTCTCAAAAAGAGATGACTGAGTGAGGGCATGATAACAGTCTTATACATAAAAAGTTCTTACAAGGAGGATAGAGACAAATTATTCTCCTTAACCACTGATTATAGAACAAGAAGCAATGGGCTTAAATTGCAGAAGGGGAGGGTTACATTGGATATTAGGAAAAGCGTCTTGAAAGTAAAATTGTTAATGACTGAAAAAAATTACCCCGGGAAGTTGTGGAATCTCTGTCATTAGAGATTATTAAGAACAGATTGGACAAACACCTGCAAGGGATGGCCTGATGGTGCCTGGTTCTGCAATCAGTGCAGGGGTCTGGACTAGATCAAAGATTCTTAAAATTTTTCTTCCTGAGGCCTTCCCAACACATTGTAAAAATTCTGTGGTTCACCTGTGCCAGCACAATTGTTTTGCAGCAGATTAAAAGCCAGGGCTGGCATTAAGGGGTAATAAGCAGAACAAACGGCCAGAGGACTCCATATCACAGGGAACGTTGTGAAGCTAAACTGCTCAGGCTTCAACTTCAGACCTGAGCATGGGGGCTTGGGATTTGACCTTTTGCCCTGGGTCCCCATGACTCTAATTGCTTTCTGGTTTAATTTTGGCAGACCCCTTAAAACTTCTTACAGCCACCCTTGGGGCTTCACACCCTGGCTGAGAAGTGCAGGACTATATAAAGGTCCCTTCCAGTCCTAAGGTTCTATGGTGAAAAGAAGAAACATTACAGATTAGCTTATTGATGAACAATTGTAAATAACCTGCTTAGTTTCCTTCCATCCTGAAATGTGACTATCAACAATAACATAAAATAAAGCAAAGAGTTAACATATTTGAAATGTGATTTAGCACAAAAGCCTTTGTGTATCCATTTGTTTATTTTTCTTATATGTATATTTTTCCGGATTATCTCTTAGAAATGTTAAAAAGAAAAGAGGGGTCTGAATCCAAGCCTTAATTCTCAAGTTGCCAAATTTCCAGTGATGTTTGCCTCTTACCTTGTCTATACTGTGTACAAACATTAGAAAGGTCCACTTGATTGCTGATCTTTTGGTACTCCTTCAATGACTCTCTTAGCATCTTTTCTTTTTCCAATTTGTTTTGAACCTGTCGGGATCGCTGAAGCAATTCATTTGCCTACAGTGAAATAATTGAAAATGTAAGTCCTTACTAATTCAAGTTACACTGGCATGGAGGTTTTCTTTGCAATAATTCACTCTGTTAGCTCACAATTTTCAAACCCTGAAATACTACATAGGGATGTTACATTTAGATGAATTAACTAATTGAATAGTTGATGGGATTTCCACTGACTATTCTTGAATCTATAAGGTCACCTCCGCCTTTGAACTGTAGCAAGAGGTCTATTGGGTTCAAAAGCAGAAGCACCTCAGTGAGCATGGGGCTAGAGAGGGACTCACGCTGGCCCCATGCTCCCTGCACGCCCAAGCTTTTGAAACATACATTTCAAAAGGAAGCCCGGCAAGGAGCACAGGACCAGTGGGGAACTCCCACTGGCCTCGTGCTCCTTGCAACACCTCAGACTTTGAAATGTACAAGAGCCCAGTCTGGACTTTTGAACATTTCAAAAGCAGAATCCCCGCTGGTACCATGCTCCCTGAGGGGCCTCTTCCCCCCACAGTTGGCCCCATGCTCCCTGTGGTGCCTCAGTTTTTGAAACGTACAAGAGCCCAAGTGGGGTTCTTATACATTTCAAAAGGAAAGCCTGTAGGGGGCACAGGACCAGCAGGGGTTGGAGTCTTGTACATTTCAAGTTTGCTGGGGCTCTTGTACATTTCAAAAGCAGAACTGCAGCAGAAGTGGTGTGAGTGGAGACTGCTTCAGACCCACTTCCTCAGACCAAATAGTGGAAGAAAATTGCCACAACCATATATACCAAATGATACAATCAAAAAAATGAACACATATGAAAAGGACAAATCAAATATTTGATCTGTGGAAGTGGGTCTGGCCCACGAAAGCTTATCACCTAGTAAACCACCTTGTTAGTCTTTAAAGTGCTACATAGTCCTGTTTTGCATATGCATTTAATGTCATAGTCATTTAATGAAAATAAATCTGACAGTAACACAAATATTTTGTGCTCATCTGATCATACTACCTACTATTCTGCAAGTTTGGATGCAAGTCCAGTAATGATAATCAGCACTGTGACAGAGTCCTGAGTAAGAACTGCTGACTCAGTCCTCTATTGTCAGCTCCCATTAAGGGAAATAAATTGGAGCTGGCTAGAGAAAACCTGCACCTATTTGGTAAATGGGTGACAGCTACCAGCCCAATTAGCCAGGAGGAAGGAAACCAGAGAGGAGAAGAGCAAGGGAGTGGAAGTAGAGTGACAACTCTTTCCTCCTTGGTGCCGACACTAGAACCCAAGCTGTCAATGGTGAAAATGTAGTGGGAGCACAACCAATAAATAATCAGCTCCAGTAACTGAACTACAGGGTCTATGAATTACTTTGTCAGCTTCTCAGGGGCAGGAGTCAAGCACATTTAATTTCTATCCTTTAAGAGGATACAGTGGGATTAATATAAAATGCAAAATAGTATTTTTGTCATAGCAAAAGAAGAATTATACAGAACAGTTCTGTCTTCCATGAATGCCTCTCACACCCACCACAAAGAATCAAAAGTACCTTTGAACAGACAGCATCATCAGTACCGTACAGAAGTGGACATATGTCTTGTAAATGTGAACTGATGCCATCCACAGCAGCATTATCTCTGATGTAACAGTTAATGAGAGAGGCAATGAGCGCTCCAGTTAACTCTTTGTCTCTAATTACTAAATCTTTGAAAGTAGTAATCTTTAAATGCTCTTGAAATTCCTATAGGAAGAAAAACAATAGATTATTTTTCCAACGATGCAGCCTTTTCATATTTCCAAACAGGACTATTGAAACAGAAGCAAATTCAGCTACTTTCCCAATAAACAACACATTTCAATAACCAAAATTCACAGAATCAATGCACATTTTAATACACATTAAGACTAATATAGAAAATACTATATTAAAAGAGAACGATCCAGCACTTATGGCTAGTTATATTAATGGTGGCATCTGCCAGTTATCTTAATGGTGGGAGCTGCAGTAGTTCCTCTACAAATTTCCTAGAGGACTAAATATCCCTTCCCATCCCAAAACTGCTGGGACTTGAAGCCTCTAGTACAGCGGTGGGCAACCTGCAGCTCGCCAGAGTTCTACATGTGGCCCAGGAGATATTTTGTTTACTATTGCCCATGGACAGGTTTGCCAGATTTCCATATAGATTTTTTCCCCCTACCAGTATTATTAAAGTGACACGCATGTAAAGCAAGGATATGTGAAGTGAGGTGTGTGATGAGTGAACACACTGAATGTGAGAACTGTGTGCTCCATCTGTATCCAATCAAAGCATTATGGTACAATTGGCACAACCCACAAATAGTAAGTACGCAAATTCAGTTAGATCTACCATATCCCTGGAGACTACTTTGTTTACAACAATCTTGTGGCCCAATGAGATGAAGGAGAGCCACTCACATGGCCCTCTCACTAGCCTAGTTGCCCATCACTGCTCTGATACTTTGGTCTTTCTTCCTCTGCTAGACTTTGAAAGCCAGAAGGCAGGGAGTGAATTTTTTGTGCTCATTTAAGTCCCATTGTATTCACTCTGCATGTACCAGACTTTGCTCAACTGAAAAGTGAGAACAAAGTGATTACAAACAAACTCAATATTAAGTTATAAGCAGAGTTTTAAAACAACAAATCCAATATTAGTTAATGGCATTTCAAGTCTGTTAGTTAGTTTGGGGCATGAAAGCAATTAGTTAAGATTTTATTTTAATGGAATACCTGCAATACCAAGAAACTAAACTCTGGAAACCTTTTTCATGCTGTATAGTTTGTGAAATCCATTTAAATAGATTAGACTATAATATTGTTTTGCATACATATTTAAGAAGCCTATTAAATGCAATCAACTAAAAACAGACTATTGTTCAGTAAAGTTTATATCATACCTTCTGAAGCTCACCTACAACAACACTGAATTGGTGCTCACAGAGAAGTTTCCACAAAGCTAAAGCCTGGCAGGTTTTGCGAACAAGCTGCTGGATCCCTTGCAGTGAGGTCTTCTCAGTTAACTGTGCCTCTGCTATAACATTGAATAGATCATGGGTAATTTTCTGTTCAGGTACTACACATGCTTTCTTGAGTTATCATTCCAACTTCTGTCTTACAATGATATTTTCCCATATTTTAAGAAGTTTTTCCTCTCTCCTTGCTGTTTGATGTTTCACTTTTATACCTTTAAATCTTAACAATTCCCAAAACAGAAACTAATTTGTCACCATTGATCTTCAACTACAAAAACAACAGAAGACCTTTCTGAATTTACTTAAAATTCCTTTCAACTGTTAACTGCTATGGTAATACAAACATATTATTATTAATTATAATCATATTAACTAATAGCATCTTCTATTTAACAATATCCCTGAAATATGAAATTTCAGTAACAAAAATAAGTTAAAAAACCAATCATGGATTGACAATAAGGGTGTGTTATGACAACATATGAATGTCTTTATATTGGATACAATACATTGATTATGTAGGCAATCTAATAATTATGATGTCCTTAATTAGGTCTTTGGCTTGCATCTTGTAAAGTAAGGTTAGGGAACCTTTTATGGGTCCTGACCCACAGAAAAATCAGTCAGGGGCTGCACACAAGTGAGAAACAAAACAAAAAAACCCCCACTCCTCACCAGCATGGTCTCCCCAATGCTGAGGGGAGTCCCGAGCCTCAGGGGCCAGATCTTTCTTCACAATATTCATGGCTTTATAGACCAGAATCATATCCCCATTGACTTGTTTCTTTTCTAAGATTAACAGCCCCTGATTTTTTAATCTCTCCACCTATGATCCATGCCCCTAACCCATTTTTGTTGCCATTCTCTGTACTTTTCCCAATTCTAATATGTAATTTTTGAGATGGGGACACCAGAACTACATGCGCTATTCAAGGTGTGAGCATACCAGGGATTTACACAGGTACATGGTGATATTTTCTATTCTATTGTCAATCCATTTCGTAATGATGCCTAACACTGTTAGCTTTTTTGACTGTTGTGGCACACTGTGGCTGTGTCTACACTGGCATGAATTTCCGGAAATGCTTAAAACGGAATACTATTCCATTTTCAGTTTTTCTGGAAAAGGAGCGTCTACATTGGCCCTTTTTCCGGAAAAGCATCTGTGGCCAACGTAGACGCGCTTTTCTGGAAAAGAGCCCCAATCGCCATTTTCGCGATCGGGGCTTTTTTCCGGAAAAGACTACAGGGCTGTCTACACTGGCCCTTTTCCGGAACAGTGTTCTGGAATAAGGACTTATGCCCGAGCGGGAGCAGAATAGTTTTTCTGGAATAATGGCTGATTTTGTACAGTACAGCGTCGTTGCTATTCCGGAAATTCAAGGGCTAGTGTAGACAACTCACAGTTTATTCCGGAAAAGCGGCTGATTTTCCGGAATAAGTGGCCCAGTGTAGACACAGCCTGTGTATTTATTTACAAAGAATTGTCCTCTGTGACTTAAAGATCTCTTTCTTGAATGGCAACAGTTAATTTAGACCCCATCATTTTGTACATATATCTGAAATTATGTTTTCCATTGTGCATTTATCAACACTAAATTTCATCTGCCATTTTGTTTCACAGTCACTCAGTTTTGTGTGATATCTTTGTAACTGTTTGTAGTCAGCTTTTAACATACTTATCTTGAGTAATTTTGTATCATCTTCATTTAACCCTTTTCCAGATTATTTATGAATATACTGAACACAACTGGGTATCACTACAGATCACAGAATCATAGAACTGGAAGGAACCATGAGAGGTCATCAAGTCTAGCCCCCTGCACTCATGGCAGGATCAAGGACCATCTAGATCAGTCCTACACTGATGCTACACAGTCCTGTTTTTTGTTTCAGCTGCACCAGACTAACACGGCTACTCAACTTTGGAAGCCCCGGGGGCCACAATGATACTCACAGCACATGCCGAGGTGCAGCAACTTAAGTGTGGTTGCATTATACGTGCTAATATATTACAAATATATGCAAATAGCTTCTTTCACATGGACAGGCATGAATACAAAGATTAAGCCTTAAGCCACAGGCGCTGCATCCAAACGTGGCCAGTGTGAGCCAGTCAGCACTTCTCAGGCTCTGCCCACAAGACTAAGCAGTCAGCACTTCCCACAATGCCCAGGCACTCCTGGCACCTCCTCCCTGAGGACTAGAAATGCCAACACCCTATACCCTCTGTTCTAGCCAGCCAGTCCGCTTGGGTCTTTCAATGCTCACCCTGCCTGAGAGACACCTTGCCACTGTGGAGCGTGTTTCCAGTGGAGGCCATGTTCAAAGGATCTCACCCGCAGGCCATGTCCTGAGCCCTGCGTAAACCCAAACCACACCACGGGCCACAAACAAACGTGTCATGTATTGAGTAGCCCTGATCTAGATCATCCCTAGCAGGAGTCTAACGTGCTCTTAAAAATCTCCAATGATGGAGATTCCACACCCTTCCTAGGCAATTTATTCCAGTGCTTAACCAATGTGACAGTTAGGAAGTTTCTCCTAATGTCCAATTTTCCTATTGTCTAACCTAAACCGCCTCTGCTACTATTTAAGCCCATTGTTTCTTGTCCTACCATCAGAGGACAAGGAGAATATTTTTTTCCTTCCTCCTTGTAACAACCTTTTATATTTTTGAAAACTTCTCTTTTCCTAACTACATAAACTCATTTCTTCCAGTTTTCCTTCACAGATCATATTTTCTAAACCTTAAAATCATTTTTGTTTTTCTCCTCCTGATTTTCTCCAATTTACCACATCTTTTCTAAAATGTGGGGTCCAGAACTGGACACAATACTCCAGCTAAGGCTTAATCAGCATGAAGTGCAGCAGAAGAATTACTTCTCATGTCTTGGGTACCCTATTTATTTCTCTTCACGGTGAAAAATTATCATTTACTCCTATCATTTCCCCCATTTTTTAATCAGTTAGTGATCAATGAAAGGACCTTCTTGGTTATCCCATGACTCCTTACATTGATTAATTCCCTTTGATGTGGAACCTTGTTAAAGACTTTCTAAAACTCCAAGTACATTATCATCACTTGGATCATGCTTGTCCACATGCCTGCTGACACCCTCAAAGAATTATAACAGATGGATAAGGCATGATTTCCCTTAACAAAATTTATATTAACTCTTCCCCAATATATCGTGATCATCTGTATATCTGGTAATTCTGTTCTTCACTATAGTTTCCAGGATCATCCTAAGCCTTTTTTAAAAACGAAAAAACAAAACAAAAAACAGAGTTCAGACAATGGTCTAGCTTTTATTTTATTCCAGTGTTCTAAGTGTAAGAAATATGACTGAGAAAACATACAACTACACAATATTTTGACTTAATTCTTCGTAAAGAAGAAAGCAAAAGCAGTTTAAAAACTGAAATGTGACCTGTGCTTTTCTATACCTCTGACAGCTAGATGCTACTGCCCTTAATAATTTGATATTTATTTTACATACAACAGAACTGTTGTATGTAAAATTATACTCTGTGATGAGTGATGCCATCCATCAAGTTCAAAGCAACAAGACCATCAAGTTTTCCTATATCTACATTTGGGGTTCATGTTGGGCACATGCTCAGCCCCAAAGCACCCATATAGAAATGGCTACCCTAATTTCCGCATAGAAATAAATGCAGTGTTGGTACTGACAAAATATTATAATCTTATCAGAAACAAAGAGAAAAATGTGAACTGATGCTATACTGTTTTTGGTACAGTTCTAATGTCTAAGTAGAGTTTACTCACACAACCTAATGCATTTTTATTCAGGCTCTTAATGGAACAGCTGAGCACATTTAGCATTTGGATGCACTCATTGTTCAAGAGTACTTTTCTTACCATGAAACTTCCTCTGAAGTTCTTGTTGCACTTGCTGAGAACTTCCACCATCAGGACGCATGAATCCTAGTAACCTCTGCTGCAGGTTAGCTGGGGTGCTAAAACTGCAATTCCAAAATAAATTAAGATGCTATTAGTGCAAACCCTGAACTTTTTTTTTAAATAAACTAAACTGAATTTGAGAGTTCAAGTAGGTATGTTGTATGAGAGAAAATATTAACACTTTAAGGCAAAATAAGTAACACTTTTGCAACTATTTGGAATAGTTTTCAAAGAGTAGTATTTCTATTTCCTTTATAAATCAAGCATATTCAAACCTACCTTGGGTTTCCAAGAGCTCCTACTGTTGAGAACTGTGAATTTCTATCCAGAAATTCCTGTAAACCTTTAAGTTCATGTAGCACAGATTCTAGCATGTGCGATGGAACACTGCTTTCAATCTGCAAGAGAAGGAGGAAGCTTCTTTTCATTTAAAATCTCTGAGCACTTTAAATTTTCAGCAGAGAGATATGAAATGATAACTAAAGAATAAACAGCACTAACACAATATTATCAAAAGGTAGCTGAAGTAACTATGTGAAGTCAATGCACTACCATTAAGGCAATGATTTTAGCATAGAGGTAATGGTGTTCACATTAATCATGAATCTGAATGAAGTCTGTAAAAAGCCCATCTTGCACTCACCCTACAGCAATAGCTCCTGCCATATGATGTTGGGCCTGGCTCTAAAGGTACTAGATACTGGACCAGGCAGGCAGGAACATTATCATCTCCTCCCTCCTCCTCTCTTTTTTAAACAGGGAACTCTGGAAAGGAGCGCACCACAGCCGAAAAGGAGCACACCACAGTCTGGCTACCTGGCACCGGCTCTCACCCTGCATCATCCTGGCTGAGTCCCCTTCTGTGTTGTAGCGGCGAGGAGTCCTGTGGCACCTTATAGACTAACTGAAGTGTTGGAGCATAAGCTTTCGTGGGCAAAGACCCACTTCGTCAGATGCATACATTTGCCCACGAAAGCTTATGCTCCAACACTTCAGTTAGTCTATAAGGTGCCACAGGACTCCTTGCCGCTTTTACAGATTCAGACTAACACGGCTACTCCTCTGATACCTTCTGTGTTGTGTTACATTCTGGCGGCTGGACTTTTACCTGCCAGAACTGTGGTGGCAGCTCCTCTTGGCACTGGGGGTCAGCTGTGTCAGGGATGGATTAATTACCCGAGGACCTTGGGCTTACTAGCAAGAAGAATAAGAACCTGGGTGAAGGGAAGGGGAGAGTAGGGAGGGAAAACAAGGTAGTGGCAGCAGGAATTCCAGGATGATTATTCTTGTTTTCTGCAGTCTTTGCAGCATCCATAGTTGGCTCCCTGCTTGCCCACCACAATAGTCGCAATGCCATGCAAGTCTGATGTATATGTTCCTCTGTAGCTGGAGATGAGGGGAGAACATGTAAGTGGCACTTCAACCACGTATGCCAGACTGTAATGCCTAGGACAGGGAATGCTTGCTTTTACTACTTACAAGCCCTTATGTACGCTGATGAAGCACAAACTACGTTACTGATGACCTTTCCATAAATTTCTCCTTCTCCTTGCGGACATACCTCTTACATGAAATTTACAAAAATGTCCTTGCTAAAATCATAGCCTTAACTATTATTTACCACCTAAACACCACAGCCCAACCTAGATTCTAATTAATAAGATGAGGATGCATTAGCCTAGTGCTTAGAAGTTTATCCACTCAGAAATCCATTACATATTTTGCTATATAGGGTCAGCAGAAGCTCAGGACAAGAATATCAAAGATTATGAATATTTTTGTTTATTAAAACATTTGTATGCATATTATATATAATTTTCTTTGCATTTTTAAAGAGAACTTCAGTGCCAGCTGACACCTCTGGGAAATGAAACACTCCGATTTGGAAAAGTAAAAACAGAGGTAGCTTGCAAAGGTATGTATAGAGATGCAGAGTTCTTCTGTTGACTCACGCTGTCACAAACTAAGATGCTGCACAACAGTTTAGAGCAGTGTTTCTCAAACTTTTTGGCCCATGGACCACCTGGCTCAATATAAACCTTTCCGCAGACCACCAGTTGCTAATGGAAACTCACCATTAATTACATAATTACCCCCAAGCCATTACTAGTGCTGCAACTAGGAAGTATAATTTAATTTAAATTATTAAACAGATTAAGTGTTTTAACTTTCTCATGTTAGTTTATTAAACTTCATTTTAAATAAAGTAAAATATTAATTTATGTCCAACAAAAACCCCAACCCTCACTGATGTGGCTCCCAACTGAGACATCTCACTTCTTGGTGCTCCAGGCCCACGGGGCGAGGGGAAGGGAGAGAAAGGACTGAGGCTTACCATAGGCCAGGTTTAATTTTCTGGGGTTCAGGATTTAGTGGATCCCCTAGGTTCTGGGGCGGGGAGAAAAATGAGGGGTTCAGTGACACAAAGCTGCCAGAGAGTGGGATACGGATTGGGGTACAGGATCTGGGCAGGAGGTGAAGTGCAGGATTCTGTGAGGGTGCAAGGTCTGGGTGGGAGGTAGAGTTGCAGAAGCAGGCTGGAAGTAAGGTGTCTGTCCAGCGGAGAGGGAGCAAGAGCAAGGGAAGTGTAGCGCGTGGCCAGGAGGGAGGGTGCAGGAGCAATAGTGGATGCAGGAGCCCCCACACTTCACATAGAGATCCCCACAACTATATCACTTACCTACTGAGGAGCCCCGACAGATAAACCCCCTCACTCACGAAGATCCTTTGCCCTGTCCACGTTCTTGTGCCTGGCAGACACAGCCTGGCTCCCTCCTGTATGTCTTCCATGCAGGGACAGAGTGGGCAGGGTCTGTGCAAACACCGGCAGGACCCAGATCTCTACACTCTTAAGCCATCCTGACAGAAAGCCCTGTGTTCCTGGAGCTCCTGCCTTTGTGTGGGATGGTGGGGGGGTTAAGTGAGTTGTCCCATCGGGGTGCAGGAAGCATTGGGGTCTGCTGGGGTGCCTGGGAAGAGTGGCAATTCCAGCAGCTCCCAGGAAAACTGGGACAAGCCCTGGCTGAGCAGCAACATAGAGACTCCGCACTAGGAAGTGCAGTCGCCCTGAAATCCCCATGTAACCCACTCTCACTTTTCCAGTGGGAGGGGACAAAGAAGCAGTGAGAAATCCCCAGCCCACCCCCACTGTCTGGCAGCCATGCTTCTCTGCATACCCCTCTTCCTCTCAAGTCAGGACTTTCTTCACCACCACCAGTCCCCACCCTTCAAGTGGGAAGCCAGAGCTGATGCTGCAGCCTCGTGGCTGCGTGGCAACCATGAAGGCTGCAGCAGCAGCGAGGGCTCCCTGATGTGTGGGGGAGGGGGACTGAGCTTGAGCTGCAGACCACCTGGGAGGTGGCCATAGATCACTAGTGGTCTGTGGACATCACTTTGACAACCACTGGTTTAGAGCAATTTCTACTCAGCTATTCTGCTGAGGCTGTCAGCAAAGGAAACAGGATGCACTAAATTATAGTTTGGGTTTTATTATGAAATAACATGTACTGGAAGACTAAGAAAACCATTGTATTTCACACAATCACCAACATACCAGCTGGTAATTTTTAAGCACTACTAATTCAGGTAAAGCAAACTAGTAACTTAGATGTGAAAGAGTTTACATCCCATTCCCAGTGTTCCCATAGAGAACAATTAAATACAATAAAAAATAAGTATGCTAAAATACCACAAGTATCCCAATACAATGTCACTGATATGAGAGGACTTGTAAAAGTGCTGGAAATAAATAAAGTCTTTACAGAAGATTAAAAACGAAAAACCCAAATAATTTCCCAACTTACTGCAAAAACTTCTCGGTTCCCACTCTTGAAAATTCTCTCAACAACAATACTGCCATCCCAAATATTCCTGAAATACAGGCAATAGCATGTTAAACACCAAATAAATTAACAAAAATGCTATTAGCCTTAACAAAAGTTTCTTTTCTAAACCATTTCTTAGTAGAAATTTCCAATGCTTATGAATTAAACACTCCCAAAACCCTCAATCCAGCCTATAAAACTCAGCGTCATCATTCATTAAAAAAAAAATCATGAGCATAAGCACTGTACCTTTCAAAATGAGGTAAGTATAAACTATAATTAAAATCCCCATTTCTGTGGTGTTATTGTCTAGCATACTAGAGGCCAGTACAGGCAGTCCCTGGGTTACGTACAAGGTAGGGACTGTAGGTTTGTTCTTAAGTTGAATCTGTATGTAAGTCGGAACTGGCATGCAGATTCAGCCGCGGCTGAAACTGATCAGTTTCAACAGCGGCTGAATCTGGACACCAGTTCTGACTTGCATACAGATTCAACTTAAGAACCCCAGGCGTCCCCAAGTCAGCTGCTGCTGAAACTGATCAGCAGCTGACTCCAGGAAGCCCGGGGCAGAGCAACTCTGCCTCGGGCTTCCTGTAGTCAGCCGCTGGTCAGTTTCAGCAGCGGCTAACTTGGGGACGCCTGGGGCAGAGCAGCTCGGGTGCTGCTGGGTTGGTCCAGTAGCGCGGCCGCTCCTCGGCGCTACTGGAGCAACCCAGCAGCACCCCAGCTGCTCTGCCCCAGGCGTCCTGATTCAGCCACAGCTGAAACTGATCAGCAGCGGCTGAATCAGGACTCCTGGGGCAGAGCAGCTGGGGTGCTGCCAGGTTGGTCCAGTAGCGCCAAGGAGCGGTGCTGCGGGACCAACCGGCAGCGCCCCACCTGCTCGACCACAGGCCCCGGGCTTTGCTCCACGTCTCCCTGATCTGCTGGGGGGGGGGCACTAGCTGCGTCCCCCCCAACAGACCAGGGAGACGGGGAGCAAAGCGGCGGAGGACCCAGCCGGACCCGCGGCGCTTCCAGCTGATCTGGAAGCGGCCGCGGGTCCGGCCCCGGGTCCTCCGCCGCTTTGCTCCCCGTCTCCCTGGTCTGCTGGCTCCCCCAGCAGACCAGGGAGACGGGGAGCAGCTTTTCTCGCCCCGGAGGAGGCGGGCGGCGGGACCAGGCGTCCCGCCGCTCCAGTCCTCCGGGGCGAAAAAATACCCGTTCGTAACTGCGGATTCGACATAATTCGGATCCACGTAACTCGGGGACTGCCTGAACTACTATTATTTATTATTGGTATACACTAGCAGCTTGCTTAGAACAGGACATTTTTTTAATTCCTTAACCAAGAAAGCTACAATCTAGGGGCTCAGAACTGTGAGATGATGGGCATTCTTGTTTCCTATAGACCTGAATAGGAACTGAAAGCAAAGAGCACCTCACAGGACTAGATCTTAAGAAATTAGCTTGCAGGTGTGTGCTTGTAGGAAGCCAATTGAAGGGTCAGGGCCTAAGCAGACCTACTGTCCAGGGCATCCACGGAATGCATTATTAGTAGGTCTGTAAAGGGAATGAGGTAACAGATACCATATGAATAGGAAACACATGGAGCAGTAAGGGAGAAAGAGTGAAAAAAAAATCGCTGTGGTTTACTCTCTCTTTACCTGATCTATTTATATTATGTGTGATGACATGCTTTCTGTGGGATAACCTGGGTGTTATTGGGTCTGAGAAAGGAAAGAAGACCAACAGATTGGTCATTTTGCACATTTGCTACAATGGCTAATTACACACTTGTAAAAAGAAGACAGCATGTCAGATTGATTACACCGGTCCACTAGAATGTACCTAGATTAGCCACAAATACATACTTTTTAATTATTAAACTACAGTAAGTACAATATCAAAAGCAAATATCACTCCATTAATGGATAGAAAAACTATGTTATGAACTACTGTTATGTAACAAAACATCTTTTACATAAACAACTTACCCTATAATTCGAGAGAAGTATATGCAGATGCCGTTGTGCTTTCCTGAAAACACTATCTCTGGGCCCATCATACCACTCATTGATGCGCCAGCCTGAGATATTGAACTGCCTGCAGCATACAGTGGGGTTGACATACTAGGAGGCTGCAAACCTAGGACAGGGACATATACAGATTACTCAAACTACTGTTGATATAAATACGTAATCTAATTGTTAATGTGACAAAAAATGAAAACAAACCTTGTGCTGGTGTTGTCAAAAAGCTTGGATTAGGATAGTGACTGCCAACAGTCATAGGGGAATCTACAGTGAAAAAAATATATAATTTATTGTATCAAAAACAACAAAATCCCATGATTTGAAACGAATGATGAAGTTGCCAAGTCAAATATTCAGAAGTTAAGAAAGATGCGAAATAAGTTTACCTTATGCAACCTAATTTGACACCCTTGTACATATCCATTACCATAAACTTTAAATATATGATCACAAATTTTGCATAGGAACCTTGCTTCCCTTGGTGCACAGAATGGTCAGTGCTCACTGAATAGGCAGCTACTTAATTTTTTTTAAATTCTAATCATTTAATGTGGTCCCATGTTTCACTTACTGCACGCCACCCAAAGTTGGCACCAAACACAGAGTTAACATTTCCTTGTGGGCTTTCGAATGCTGTTATCATTGTGAACTCTTCACAATATACAACAAAAGCCAAGTTGAGGTTGTATTATCCCGGTTTTACATATGGGAACTGAGGCCAGAGATTATAGACAAAATTGTCAAATGTGTCAACTATTTTTAGGTGTCCAATTTGCAACACCCAGGGCCTGACCATTTGAGAATACATGTAATACTCTGTACTTTCAGATTCGAGCTTTCATGGACATCAGTTGCAGCTATGAACAGTCATCTCTTCTCCAAATCATGTACCTCAAGTTAAGTATCCAAAAAATGAGAAATATGCAATGGCCACCGGAAAAAATTTTGGTTTATAATCCTTACCCAGCAACATACAGAACACATCTATGGCAGGAGTAGAATTAAATTATCCAGAGTCACATTCAACTGTCTTAATCATGAGACCATCCTCTCCTGCCTCAACACCACACACCTCTCAACTTCAATAAATGAGGTTGGATAACTACAAAAAACAGCCTCTTCCACTATACAACACTGATTAATTCCTAACGCACGTTCATCTACACTGAATGAGACATGGTACTGCAGAGTACTTAGTCAATTATCATGTGATCAAAGATTGTGTCATAAGGCATATTCATAAGGTGCCAAATTAAGGTTGTGCTGGCTTTGACTTTGCAACTTTAACATTCTTATCTCTCTATATATTAAAAATACGTTTCCTGCGGGACAGAGTGATGTCATCATGTAACACTGAGTCGCACCTGCTCCCTCGCACTCTCCCCTCCCACCTTGAGCCCAACCTCTTTGCTTACCCTCACCACTTGGAATTGCTATTTTAAACCAAGTTCCTATTCCCCTTCCTCCACCCACACTCCACTGGGCTTTCAATATGAAGAAACAAGGCACAGTAGCTGGAAGACCCCAAATCGCAGCCATGTCAGCCCAGGGGCAGGGAGAGGGTACAGTGCTTGGGACAGCAGCCTGGGGACAGGTACTAGCAGCGGGATTCCCTGCCAGGCTTATGTGCCAGCAGTGAGCTCTTGAGGGCTCCCCAGCCACTAGGCTCTTGAAGAGAAGCGCGGTGCCTGACCACCTGGAGTCCAGCTGCTGCTGCAAAGACTCACCCCCCTTCCCGAGTGGCTGCACTTACCACGGCTGCCCAAGCCACCCGGGAAGCTGCCACACTGACCTCTCTGCTTCTTTCCTTTTGCTTCCAGTGGGTGGACAGGTAGCTCTGGGCTCTGCAGGCAGGGCTGGGGGAGTGAGCAGCACTGCATGGGGGAGAGATTAGGAAAGTGGCCCCCCCCACGCTGCTGCTTTTCCCACCTCAGCAGGCTGCAGTGTCCTGGAGCACCGTGTACACACGGCACTACCTGCACTTCACTGTGCCCCATGCAGGGCGGGCAAGATACCTCTGTACATCCACAGCCACTAGGGTTAGGATCGGGGGGGAAACAAAGGGCCCGGGCTGGCGGAGGGTGAAAGGGCTCTGGTTTGAGGGGGAGGGAGAAGAGGTCTGAGATGGCGGGGTGGAGGAGGGAGAAGGTAGCCTGAGATGGCGTGGCAGGGGAGCTAGAAGGGATTTGGGTTGGTATGACCACAGGCTGGCCATCTCCTGTGGCCGGAGGGAGAGCCTGAGTTACCTAATGCCAGTGAGAGGAGGGTTGGTGAGCGCAGTGAGCAGGGGGCACAACACCTTAGTAAATATTTTAAGAATTTTTTTGTAAATGTTTTAAGCAATGATGGAGATACCACAACCTCCCTAAGCAATTTATTCCCATGCTTAACCTCCCTGACAGTTAAGAAGTCTTTCCTAATGTCCAGCATTGCCCTCCCTTGCAGCAATTTAAACCCATTGCTTCTTGACCTAACATCAGAGGTTAAGGAGAATATTTTTTTCATTCCCTCTTGTAACATCCTTTTAGATACTTGAAAACTGCTATCACATCTCTTCTCAGTCTTTTCTTTTCCAAAGTGAACAAACCCAGTCCTTTCACTCTTCCCTCATAGCTCATGTTTTCCTAGACCTTAAATTCTCTTTGTTGTTCATCTCTGGACCTTCTCCAAATCTTTCCTGAAATGCGGTACCCAGAACTGGACACAATACTTCAGTTGAGGTGTAATCAGCGCAAAGTAGAGTGGAAGAATGACTTCTTGTGTGTTGCTCACAACACTCCTGTTAAAGCATCCCAGAATCATGTTTGCTTGTTCTGCAACAGTGTCAAACTGTTAATTCATATTTAGCTATCGTTCACTATGAAACCTAGGTCCCTTTTTGTAGTACTCCTTGCTAGGCAGTCATTTCCCATTCTGTACATGTGAAACTGATTTTTTCTTTCTAAGTGAAGTACTTTGCATTTGTCCTTATTCAATTTCATCCTATTTACCTGAGACTATTTCTCCAGTTTGTCCAGATCATTTTGAATTATGATCCTATCCTTCAAAGCACTTGCAAACCTTCCCAGCTTGGTATGCTTTATAAGCATACTTTCTATGCCACCATGTAAATCGTTAATGAAGATATTGAACAGAACCATTCTCAAAACTGATCCCTGTGGAACCCCACTTGTTCTGCCCTTCCACCATGACTGTTAACCATCGATAACTACTCTTTGAGAACAGTTATCCAACCAGTTATGCACCTACCTTACAGGAGCCCCAACTAGGTTATATTTCCCTAGTTAATTTATGATAATGTTATGCAAGACTGTATCAAATTCTTTACTGAAGTATACTGCATCTACCATTTCCCCCTCAGTCATAACACTATTCTACCAAAGAAAGCTATCAGATTAGTTTTACATGATTTATTCTTTACAAATCCATACTGTTACTTATCACCTTATTATTTTCCAGATGGAGTCCTTAATTATTTTCTCCATTATCTTTCCTGGCACAGAAGGTAAGCTGACTAGTTGGTTGTTTCCTGGATTGTCCTTATTTCCCTTTTTATAGATAAGCTTTTATTTGTCCTTTTCCAGTCTTCTGAAATCTCTCTTGCCTTCCATGACTTTTCAAAGATAATAGCTAAGGGCTCAGAAACCTCCTCAATCTGGTCACTGAATATTCTGCATTTAATCAGGTGCTGGTGACTTAAAGACATCTAACTTTTGTAAATCATTTTTAACAGTTAGTTTAATAGTTTCTGCAGAGTTTCTTGCTAAACACAATTAACCATGAGGGACTTCATATGTAGATACTGGTTATGACTGGACAAAAGGGGCATTGTGGGTTAAGACCAAGATCTTCGGAGAAGGGCAACTAAAATGATTATGGGTTTGGAATGGGTCCCATATGAGGAGAGATTAAAGAAACTAGGACTTTTCATCATGGAAAAGAGTAGACTTAAGGGTGTGTCTAGACTACAGGGTTTTTTCGAAAAAAAGTAGCCTTTTTTTGAAAAAACTTCACCTGCGTCTAGACTGCAGCCGCGTTCTGTTGAAAGTAAATCGAAAGAACGCAGCAGTTTTTTCAATCGCAGTAAACCTCATTGTAGGGGTAAATTGAGGCAGTCCATGGTATCTTGCTGAGAACTCATATCCTAAATCATTAGCCTAGGCCTGGGAAGCACACAGACAGTAGCTACCATAACCCTGGTTCCCCTGGAAAACACATTCCAAAAGGGCCTCACTTTGATGAGGTCGGTACCAAACAACTGAACAACCATGCGGGATTGTTTTTCACTGTCTGCTTTATTCCTAGAAAATAAGCTTGGACCCCAAAGGCTGTGTCGACCCCAGGCAATCTCACCCCCACAGTAGACGTATTATATTTCCGGCCAACAAAATGACCATCAACATGCCTTTGTTTATGCTGGCTTATTTAGCTTGTTATAAATAATTATTTGTATTAGTGATAACATGTTTAATTGGTGATGAGCGGGGATCTGGTGTAACCTTAATAGTTCATTGGCTTATGTGCTCATCTCATTTCCGCAGCTAGACATATCAAATCACTTCCCCTTTGCCCATTGGCTGCCTATATAATCTAATGTATGTTTTGATTTAGCTACTGCTCACCAGGTTAACTCCTGGTGGGTACTCCACCAGCTGTGTGAACCAATAAATCCTCTGCTTGTTTTCACCTGCACCCAGTGTGTCCAGAATTATTCCCTACACTCATTCTACGAGGAATAACGCCTTTTTTCAAAAGTATTCTTTAAAAAAAATGGTGCTATTGAATGCAAACTGTGCTTTTTCAAAAGAAAGCGTCTAGACTCTCTTTCGAAAAAGTGGCTCGCTTTTTTGAAAAATCTGCTTGTAGTCTAGAATCTCTCTTTCGAAAGAGGCTTTTTTGAAAGAATCTTTGTAGGCTTGTAGTCTAGATGTAGCCTAAGGGAGGATATGATAGAGGTATATTAAATCATGAGCGGTGTGGAGAAAGTGAATAAGGAAAAGTTATTTACTTGTTCCCATAATATAAGAACTAAGGGCCACCAAATGAAATTAATGGGCAACAGGTTTAAAATGAATATAAGGAAGTTCTTTACACACAAAGATTCAACCTTTGGAACTCCTTGCCTGAGGAGGTTGTGAAGGCTAGGACTATAACAGGGTTTAAAAGAGAACTAGATAAATTAATGGAGGTTAAGTCCATTAATGGATATTAGCCAGGATGGGTAAGGAGTGGTGTCCCTAGCCTCTGTTTGGCGGAGGGTGGAGATGGATGGCAGGAGAGAGATTGCTTGATCATTACCTGTTTGGTTCACTCCCTCTGGGGCACCTGGCATTGGCCACTATCTGAAGACAGGATACTGGGTTGGATGGACCTTTGGTCTGACCCAGTCTGGCCATTCTTATGTTATTTCTTTGAAGATGTCTGCATAAAATCTGCTCATCCTATAACCATATGTCCTAGAATCAGGAGGCCTGCCACATCTCTTGACATGAAGTCTTTTCAATGTTTACAGTTTGGTTTAATGACTCTCAGCACCCCCGCTATAAAAACTGTTCCAGAACCTCTACTCATAATTGCATCTGAATAATACAGAGAGACCTTCACTCTAATAAGCATATATTAAAAGTTCAATTGGGATTAGGGCAGGCCAGGTAACAGAACTGAACACTGAACAAGAACTGCATGTTGGGGCAGGGACTTAGGAAGGGGAAAACAGCAACAAAAATCCTAACAATTAACTTATTTTCCTTCTCATTTCTCCCTTCTTCCACAAACACATAGACCTGCAGTGCCTGTGAATGTATGAGAATGACAAAAGTGAGAAGATACTATGCAATATAGTGTTGATAAATTGCTTTTTGGCTGCCAAGGTGACTTTTCGCACTATGGAAGGAGGACTATTTCCTTTATATAATGACAGCATCTTCAGAACTTCTCTATATGTTTTGCAGCATATGAGTGTGAACCATTAAATCCAAAATAATTCAAAGCAAAAGTAACAGAAAAACCCAACCCTGATAATCAGCAGATGTATTGCTAGTAATTACAATTTATTGCTTGAAGCAGTGAATGAAAAGAAAGAAAATACTCCATATAAATAAAAAAGGGTCAAGAAGTTATGAAAATGCAACAAAAAATTCAGAAGAAAAAATTAACGAAATGTTTGCTACTCACTAGCAGGAACAGGAGATCCCAAAATTGGTCCTACATTGCTCGGAGGAGGTAAAGCTGATGGAAATCGCATCTGTGCTTCTCCACCATACCTAAGGTATGCCAGAGAAAGACTAACTTCCTTGCATATCACATATATAAGTCATCTAATTATCAGGCCTTATTTTTTAAATGTGGATTAAACAAACAGGAAATAATGCAATTTTTCATTTAAGTTAAAAATACTGACTTAAAAATTTCAAAAAAATGTATTTGTGCAAACAAATTTGGAGACTGATTAACAAAAAGTTAGCGGAACAACAGATAATTAGCAAATGAAATTACATACACAAATTAGATGTTCAAGTCTATATGTTTTTTCTTAACATTGAGTCATTTATATTTCTTAGGGTTTTTTTGTGAGGTGGGGTATGAGTTTTATGCAAAAGATACAACTTCTAAAACCGCCCAAAACAAACAAGTTTCATACTCACTTCTAAGTAAACAGACATGCACAATCAGGTGCATTTAAAATATATGTTCCATATTATTTTGCTATGAGTCTACACTAATTTTAAGACAATACTTATACAGAACTTAATAGTTCCTGCCTACTGTAAAACACAGCAAAAACATGCTTGTGTGTCTATATTGGCATTAGATTTTAAACATAAAATTGAAGGCAAAATCTAAAGATTAACTGAACTTACCTGAAAAATGCTCGGGTAGCCCAAGCAGACACTTCTCTATCACAAGCAGCAGTAGAACAGGCAAGAATAAGACAAGTGGCACAGGCCTGGTCCTCCTGTAGGAAATCATGCTTTCTATCAGACTGACAACAATTTGACTTTGGTGTTGAAAAGTCTGAAGGAGTTATATTAACCCATCACAAAATACTCAATACAATCTGTTTGTCTCAACAGTGAGGAGACTAAGGGCTGGTCTATGCTACACAGTTAGGTCAGCTTAAGTACACTGATTAGGCTGTGAAAAATGTCATGCCTTGTGTGATGTAGTTAAGCTGAACTAGGAATAATTCTGTCAACCTTGCTACCATCTCGTGGAGAGGTGGATCTCCTACAGTGATGGAAATACCTCTTCCATCACTGTAGTGAGTGCTGCTGTTGTGTTTCTAGTTTAGACATAACCTGAATCTTATCAGTTAAGCAAAAAAGAATAATGACAGTAAGAGATCGTGCTGTGACAGGTAAAGTGATCCATGAAAGCTTTCTATGCGCGTTGTTGATTCTTAGCATGTTAAATAAGGTAGCAGTAAATGAAATACAGGCAGTCCCCGGGTTACGTACAAGATAGGGACTGTAGGTTTGTTCTTAAGTTGAATCTGTATGTAAGTCGGAACTGGTGTCAGCCGCTGCTGAAACTCATCAGTTTCAACCGCGGCTGAATCTGGATGCCAGTTCTGACTTACATACAGATTCAACTTAAGAAACCCAGGCGTCCCCAAGTCAGCTGCTGCTGAAACTGATCAGCGGCTGATTCCAGGAAGCCTGGGGCAGAGCAACTCTGCCTCGGGCTTCCTGTAGTCAGCCGCTGGTCAGTTTCAGCAGCGGCTGACTTGGGGACGCCTGGGGCAGAGCAGCTGGGGTGCTGCTGGGTTGCTCCAGTAGCGTGGCTCCTTGGCGCTACTGGAGCAACCCAGCAGCACCTCAGCTGCTCTGCCCCAGGCGTCCTGATTCAGCCGCTGCTGAAACTGACCAGCAGCGGCTGAATCAGGATGCCTGGGGCGGATCAGCTGGGGTGCTGCCGGGTTGGTCCGGAGTGGCGCTGCGAGACCAACCCGGCATCCCCCAGCTGCTCTACCCCAGGGGTAGGCAAGAAAAGACTGGTCTGCTGGGGGGGGGGGCACTAGCTGCACACCCCCCCCCCCCCCCCAGCAGACCAGGGGGACAGGAGCAAAGCCGCGGAGCACGCCCGCAGCGGGCGTGCTCCAAGGCTTTCCTCCCCGTCTCCCTGCAGACCAGGGAGACGGAGGGCAAAGCCGCGGAGCACGCCCGCAGCGGGACAGCCCAAGCGCGCCCGGGCTGTCCCGCTGTGGGCGTGCTCCAAGGCTTTGCTCCCCGTCTCTCTGCAGACTAGGGAGACGGGGAGCAAAGCCTTGGAGCACGCCCGCAGCGGGACAGCCCAGGCGTGCCCGGGCTGTCCCGCTGCGGGCGTGCTCCAAGGCTTTGCTCCTGTCCCCCTGGTCTGCTGGGGGGGTCCAGCAAAGCCGCTGGACCCCCCCCCAGCAGACCAGGGAGACCGGGAGAAGCTTTTCTCGCCCCGGAGGACACGGGTGGTGACCCGCCGCCCGTGAGCTCCGGGGCGAGAAAAGCCCCGTTCGTAAGTGCGGATCCGATATAAGTCGGATCCGTGTATGTCAGGGACTGCCTGTATAAGGAAAATCTGTTTTATAAGTATAAGATATACTTGTATGGAAATATGAGTTTGTTCAGTTATATTTTTATCCTTCTTAACACTATATTATTTTAAATTATTACATTATTTATTAAAGGACTAAATATTAAATAAAAGTCACTTAAAAAAAATTGTTTTACCCCCTTCTCAAAGAAACAGCAGCAGAGATTGTTTTTATCACTAATATACTGTGATATATAAATTGTGATATATAAATTAAGAAAGAACTACATGTGTCAAATCACATTCAATGAAGAAGTTTCATTCTAGTTTGCTTCGTACCAATTTTAATAATAAAAAATAGAAGGTAGATGCTAAGTATTTGTAGCCACTGAAGCACATACAAAACTTTTCTGAAAGGGACTAGGACTGTGACATTGTTTTTCTTAAGATTAATAATTCTTCTAATAAGAGAACTACATTCCTCAGTCTTGTCACAATTTTGTGTTGGTCACTTATATGAAACAATTTTAAGGAAAACAATATTACCCACGTCTTTAGACGCCACAAAAATGATTACCTTTTCCTTGTACGTTATTTTTCTTATCCAACTGACAAAGCAGCATTATATTGGCCTATACACGGTAGTTACAGTTCTTGGCAAGACAGAATGTTTTTAGATGTTCAGATAAGAAAGGCTATAAGAAAGGCTACACAAGTACCTAGCTATACGATAGGTAAAATGAGAACTAATACTTTTTAAGCCTAAGAACGGCCATATTTACAATATAAACTATTCAAGGTATATGACTATATACCGAGGGCTTCTTTAATGGATGGTTATAACATAACAAGCTAGGTTGTAAATCCTCTGCATTCTAGCCTGCTGCTCATTGACTGCCATGTAAACCCCATCAAACTGCACCATGGAACCAGGTTCACATGACTGGTAGCAGGTTCACATGACTAGTCAGTGAGCAGATTACAGCACTGTAGATTTACAACTGTGTGGAGTTCACTTATTCTTCATATTGATGAAGTCCTAAGTCTATTCACTGAGGACTTGTTTTCTCCTGGCAAGTTAAAGATTCCCACCTGATGTAACTTGAAAAACCTTTCAATCTCCTCTCCATCACCTCCTACATTGCAAACTAGGAGATGTCGCAGTTGATCTACAGGTCTGAGTTTATGAAACATAAGGCTCCCCTAAATGAAAATAAAGAAATAGAAAGTTTGAAATAATGAGATCTGTATGTTTTGATTGGCAAACAAAAATGCAATAAACTCATCTAACACTCTGATGTCTCACTTCAATGTTAGTTCAAGGTATAGTGAGCGTTATCCCAACCCAACTCTGGTTTGCACAAAATCTATAGCTTAGGTTAAATGTTTTAAATTTGAAATAGCTGGTCCAGCAGGGGCTACAGGCTGAAGTTCTAGTACCCATGCTAGTAATGCTATGGGACTGCAGCTACATGCTACAGCTTTAGTTGCACAAGTTATCAACTCTACTAATCCAATCACTGTTTAGTTCAAGTGTTTTTTAGTGTGGTCACTCTCACCTGATCTAGGCTATTTCCTGTGTAATAACTTGAGCTAACTGTCAAGCAGTGAAGACAAGCCCTGAGTTACAATAACTAGGTCCCAATAACCTGTAAGCTTTTTATACCACTTTCATAGCACATACCTGTGCATTCTGTGATGGGTCCTGTAGTCTACCTTAACCAGCCTCACAAAACTACAACAGGACTTCAGGAAGCCTGCAATTAATTTTAGTACATTTCCTAGTTGCTAGATTAGAAGGCTGAATTATAGCTAAATTTTCCTCCCTATTGTAAAGAGCCATTACATTTTAATAACATTTAATGTCAACTATTTTTAAATGAAAGCCTTTAAATAAAAACCAAAATACTCAAGTTACCGTCTGCAATGGATTTCTTTTGTGAGAAGAGAAATGAAATTCCTTGTTCCATTAACAAATTCTTGCTCCTTTATCAAATCTTAAAATGTATACAGTTACCTTAGCAACCTGCATTTATTCCAATTTTACACATCAAAGCTATGTCTAGACACTGGCATGATTTTCTGCAAATGCTTTTAACGGAAAAGTTTTCCGTTAAAAGCATTTGCGGAAAAGAGTGTCTAGATTGGCAAGGACGCTTTTCCGCAAAAGCACTTTTTGCAGAAAAGCGTCCGTGCCAATCTAGATGCGATTTTGCACAAGAAAGCCTGGATCGCCATTTTCGCAATCGGGGCTTTTTTGCGCAAAACAATTCCGCGGTGTTTACACTGGCCCTCTTGCGCAAAAGCATTTGTGCAAGAGGGCTTTTGCCCGAACGGGAGCAGCATAGCATTTCCGCAAGAACACTGACAATTTTACATGAGATCGTCAGTGTTCTTGCGGAAATTCAAGCGACTAGTGTAGACAGCCGGCAAGTTTTTCCGCAAAAGCAACTGCTTTTGCAGAAAAACTTGACAGTCTAGACGCAGCACAAGGGTATATCTATGCTCGGAGCTGGGGGTTTGATTTAGGGATGTAAAATCCCATTTAATCAGTTAACTGGTTAAACATTATGTTTCACTGGTTAATGGCATGGCATGCAAACTGAGCTGGAGCAGCCCCCTACCATGGGTGGGGGCGGCTCTAGCTGGGGGCTGCTCCAGCCAGGCTGTACCATGGGTAGGCAGCGAGCTGCTTGAGGGCAGCTCCAGTCCAGCGGAGTCACTGGTTAACCGATAAGCATTACCCGATAAGGGTGATATTGGTTAACTGGTTAATCACTGACATCCTTAGTATGATTCTGAGCTTGAGCAGATATATTCGTGCTAGCTCTCATCAAGATGGCAAGCAAAAATAAGAGTGCAGCCACAGTAGCATGGTTAGTGGCAGCATGGGCGAGCTGCATTATACACAATTGGACCCCCATGGTATGCATTGGGGGTGGCCTAGCTACTGTGCTGTTCTTTGCATGCTCAACTTGAGTATGTCTACTCAAGGTAGAAATCATGTCCCCAGCACCAAATGTAGAAATTCCCTCATATTATTCTGAACTATTGGCCACTAGTTGATGTAAAACTAAGCAACTCCCCTGAAGTTAACAGAGAAATGTCAATTTATGTCAGAAGATAATCTGGCTCTGTGAACTTGAGTTGGTTTACAGAATTTACAAATGGATCCTTAATCTTTTTTCCCCTCTCCCTACCTTCCCTTGCCCAAATGTAGTCTCTGCAAACTCCATGCGCATGGCTAGCACTTTACAGCAATTTGAAGCGTTAAGCTGCTGCTTCTTCCTCTTCCAATCCCCAAACAAGACATACCTGAGCTGAGAGCAGAACAAATTTCTTCGGTGGTAGCATGTGCTGTTGTACAACAACAGGAGAATCAGTTATTGGAACAAGGTCTTTATTCAATGGTGTTATAATCTTTGGAACTTTCAATTCATCTATGGCAGAAAGAGCCCACGAATGTCCATCAACATGTGTGGTCATCTGAGTGAGAGAGGAACATTACCAAAAGTTTCAAACACGATGCACGTTTTGCACACCGATGGTGAGATCTAAATAACCAGTATTTTTAACATTATACAGCACCAAACAAAGTACTCTTAAGACAACAAGCCCACAAGAAAATAAAACATTAAAACAGGCACATGGATATATACTCACATCAAATTAAAAAAAAAAAAAATCGGCCAAACTACAGTAGAAGTTTTGTTATCCAGCACATTAGAGGAATGGAGGGGGGAGGGATCACAGTCAAATATTCTGGTTAATTAAGAGTTTGGAATGTGGGAGGGGGCTTCGGCAGGGGAATGAGGTGTGGGCTGGGGGTGCAGTCTTTGGAGTGGGACCAGGGATGAGGAGTGCAGGAGGGAGCTCCAAGCAGGAGCTGGGGGGTTTGGAGCATAGACTGGAACACCTATGGAAAAAAGAAAAAAAAAAAAAAAAAAAAACAGCAAAACAGTGGGTGCTTAGCACACACCAGTAGCCAGCTCCCCCACCCACTCCAGTGCTTTCTGTACACCAGAGGCCCTGACAATCAATTCTTTCCTCTTCCTCCCAGTGCCTGCTGCCTGCCCCAATCAGCGATTATGCAGTGTGCAGGAAGCTCTTGGAGGAAGGGGAGGAGTGGGGACTGGGCACACTGGGGGAGGGAGTGGGAAGAGGTGGGGTAGGGGTGAAGCCTGGGACAGAGCAGGGGGCTGAGCACCCCACAGGAAGCTGGCACTTATGGTTCCGAGTGTGGAAGGGGATGCAGAGTTTGGATGCAGGAGGGGGGTTGGAGTAGGAGGTTGTGGCATGAGAGGGGTTTTGGAGTGATAAATCAGGCAGTTCCTCCATAAGGGCAACATGTCCCTGCTGCTCCTAGAAAAAGGTGTGGCTAGGCAGCTTTGTGCACTGAGACTCCTGGCTAATGGAAGGTGCAGAGCCAATGCATAGGGCAGGGGCAGCACACAGAGCCCTTGTGGCCATTCCTTCACCTAGGACCAGCAGGGATATGTTGCTACTTCAGGGGAGCCACATAAAGGCAGGAAGGGAGCCTGCATGCCCTAGGCCTACCAGATTATAAATCAGATTTTCAATGAAGATTGGAAATAATGGTTTATAGAGCCTTCTAGTTGGTACAGTACTGGAAAACACAGCTTTTATTGTACTGCAAGCTCTTTGGGACAGTTCATTATTTGTATATATGACTACAATAATATGGTCCTATGGTGCTCCTAACAATACAAGCTGCAGAACTCCAAATGCACAAAAACTAAAAAATATCCAAGAATTGCAAATGAAACATGAGGATAAAAAATCTTCCAGTAACAGACTGGCAACAGTGATATAATTCAGGCCAAGGCATTTAGTAGGAAGGAAGTAGCGTAAGGTTATCTCCCACTTGCTTGATTTTATATCAGTCCTAAATCCAGTTTCTAACCTAGTCACCAAGGTGTTCCTTCAGTATGTGGTTGTTTTGTTTTGCTATTGAAAGGACTCCTCCAATATGTGGGGAATCCTCCCAAGCTGCTCTAGCAGCTCCTACACCTAGTCATATCATCAGTCCTGTACTTCAGAGGTCCTTCTAAATAACAAACTTCTGTGTACAGAGGAGTTATCTAAGCATTATTTATTTTCTTTCACATAAGTTCTGTGAAAAGAAACAGAAAGAGGAGACAACAGGGAGGAAAATGACAGGTGAATTAAGGAATGACAACAAAAAAAGAGGAAAACTGCAGTTCAGGTTTCAAATCTTAAGGAACAGACAGTGCCCTCCTCCAAACACTGCATGATTGGTGATTGCCCTAGCTAAAAGAGAGGGACCGTGGGAGGTGGGCGGAGAAGAAAGGATCTGAGGTTTCTAATATAAAATTACAGGCAGACTTCTTGAAGGAGTTTTAACGACAATCATGAAGTCAGCCAATAAGTCTACCTAAACGTGACTTAACACAGGAGACCGAAACTAGCCCTGCCCCTTCTTATTTAATAATCCTGTCTTTTGTAAGACTGGCCCTCAGCCCACCTTTGCTTCACCAATCATGCAACTCTTGACAGCTCAGTTGTCCACTTCAACAACAACAATCCTCATGCCTTCTTCCAAGCCACACCCTATTCACGGAATGCACTAGCTGAACTAATCCATAAGGCAACTATTCTCTCGACCTTCAAATCTCTCTTACAGACCCTCTCTTCACCTTTGACGACTACAAGAAATGGGCCAAATAATGGAATGATTGAGGGAAGTCTGGTGGAGCTGATGTACTTGTTTAAACAAACAAAAATAATGTATTATCTTCCCTGCCCTTCAAATGTTGCTCTTCTTAGAATATAATCACTTTGTGGCAGGACCATGCCTATGGACATATCACATCGCGGACACCATTTCCAAGGATTTATAATGGCCATGGTATGTCTTTCAATCCTACTTTGCATCAAACTTCGCTCTCTAGCTGGAGAGTATTAAAGTAGAAGCTTCCACTGAAAGACACCAGCTTCATTCACCAAACAGAAATACCTAGAATGAGACTGGTACTACAAAAAAGTACACAGAACATAAAAAAATACACTTGTAATAAGATAAGGGCCTGAAACAAAAGCCCAAGAAGCACAAAATGTGGCTAATATAAAGTAAAGCTAAGCTGTAAGTGAGAGGCAGGCCCCTGTTCACACAACGTGGGACAAACAGGGCTGAGAGTGTAAAACGCTAATTGGTAACAGGGCCCAGGTATAGAACAGTAATTGGTACTGGTCATAAGTTGAAAGCACATTCCCAAAGGATGGTAACCCCAGCTCTTTAAAAAAGACCTGAGTACCCACACTCGCCACAGATACCGACCCAGGTTCAAGAAAAGGTTTAAACTGATAGCTGATGAATAGAGACTTATTAGTTGAACAATGAAGTGCAGGGTGATGGGTGGTATCTAAGTAGCATCAGAAAGTGGCAACCTGACACATCAGGAGTGATGTGCAACTTGTTTGTACCTATATACAAAATGGTGTCTTGGGGGGATAGTCTTTGTCTAGTTGCTGGGGTAGTGGGACCTCCCACTGATTGATAGGAGTCCACTGTTACAGGCTACATACGCATAGTGGTTCGGTAGAGTCTACTGACAACTATTACTGGTTTTTGCTTAACAATACACCTAGCCGGACAACTTCGATCCTTATCTGATTTGTGGTCTTTGGGAGCTCTCTCAGAGTCTGCTATGTTGACTAATTGTGCAAGTCAATATGGCACTCATGAATGAGCACACAGACATGCAGCCCTTTGGTTATCAGTGACTGGGCAGAAGACCTGTCAGAACACTACAACAGTAAATCCTGACCTACAACACCACCATTAGACATCTCCATAAATATTTACCAAGTAACTAGTCACCTAAGGTCCTTCTAATCTACATAGCCCCATACAATAGTTCAAGATGCCCAAGTCAGAGCTGCTCCAGAGGTGCTGGTGCCAGAGGACAGGTGCCCCTTCCCTGGTCCACAGTGGGTAGTCCTTTCTCCTGGGGCAGCCTGTACCCCAAACCTCTTATTTCCAGCCTCAGCCCAGAGCCTGCACCCCCAGACAGACCCCTCACTAATATGCCAACCCTTTGTCCTAGACCTGAGCCCCTATCCCACATTCACTCAGCACCATGCGTGCTACACATTGTCTATGTGCAGAATGACTTTGGTTACGTGATACATCACCTCCATATTGGTGTTCATAACAAAAGTCATTCTGCACATAGACAAAAAAATAGAGGGAACACTGCTAATCACAAGAGTTTTTGTGTAAGTTACTTTTTCTATACATGAGTTTTAAAAGTTATTCATGGAGCCTATGATATTCAAATAATATTGTCCATGCCCTCTCAAACAAATTGATATTACTTAACAATATTAAAGTGTTTACTACCTGTGTTTCCATCATTGGTTTTTGGAAAGGGAAAGAATCATGATTGATACACCACAGGATATCATTATCCTCATTTTCAGAGGCAGCCATCAACAGGACACCTGATAAAATAATAAAATTAAGACGTTGTAGTAGAAGCAAAAACGTACACCGGCCCCACTGCTGCTACTTGACTTCAGTACAAGTCCACTCTTAATTCTCGCCCCCCCAAGTTTCCTACTGTAAAAAGCAATCATGGTGGCACTACTTGTTACAACAATCTTAAAAAGAATGATTCCTATTTAAGCTGCACTCCAATGCTTACCTTTGCTGTAAAGAGCTCTGTGTACCTTTGATGGCTTCTCCACATTAGAAGAAGCAGAAAATCCTGGAGGCAAGCGGATGTGAACCAATGTTAACATGGAGGGGCGAGCCATTGGATGCTTAAATGGTGATGTACTAAAATACATCCGTACACCTAAGCCAAAGTAAAAAGATGATCACTCTTAGACAATGGATTTTTTTGTAAATATAACTGGCTAACAGTCCCAACACATCTGATGCAAGGCTTAATTCAGAAGCTTATAAGAAATTCTGTTTAAAAACTATTACATTCCTTCTTGAAAATGATCCTTGTATCCAAGCCAAATGATTCTAATCCAGGTCTGCCATTAGTTTTCTGTGTAACGTTTGGCAAATCAATCTCCCCCTATTTTCCTACCATATAAGTAATTATATGGTCTGAAGTGCTTTGAATATCTAAAGCAGTGTTTTTCAAACTGTGCTCCGTGGAGCCCCAGGGCTCCACAAGACATCTCCAGGGGCTCTGCGAAGTTGACAAACTGGAAACATTGATAGGTACAACACATACAATCAGTGGACCGCTGGGGCGCCGCATAAATTTTTTTGCATGTAAAGGGCTCTGGAGCCCAAAAAGTTTGAGAACCACCGATCTAAAGCAATATACAAGAGATTTGTAACAGTATTATATCCATTATTATATAAATGTTCTAGCACATATGTAGGATAGACAACTTTGCAAAGAAATTTGTTTGTCAATTTTCCAAACCTAAGCAGGTCTTATTTACCAATAAGGGAAGGAGGCAATACTGATTTCTTACCAGCATGTGTGACTGCCAGCAACTGACAATCTATGGATTCCAAATTTTCAATCACCGCTATTTGAACAATAGGCTTAAAAACAGAGCGATCTATAGTCCTAAAAGAATAGAAAAGAGTTTACGTAACTGACATCATGCAATAAACAAATCAGAGAATACACACCACTTTTCAAAAGTTTGGTTAAACATTTAAAAAAAAAAAAAAACAGATCGACCACAGAAAGTATTTCACATCACACTCTTGATGTTACCTGGCAATGTTTCCAGCAGCAGAAACAATAGCATTCTGAGAAACAGAAGAAACTCTGGTCATTCCTTGACCATCTTGTCCCAGATCATAAACCTGTAATTTAATAACAGTTCGTTAGTTTCACAATATACATAACTCATGCAATAAATCAGAATACTTCTTTGGCCGCAAGCTCCCCTACATCAGAGGACTGAGGCAGTAGATCTTCCTCGTCTTCACTAGAAAGGATCGTGAGCACAATACAGAATATTTGAGCGGGGGGGGAGGGGGGGGGGGAGAAAGAAACAAATATAAGAAAATATCCTGGAGGAAATCTTTCCTATCCTGAGTGGCACACAACAAAACCTAATGCATAAATATAGGGTTTCTTTCAGAGGGGAAGGGTAAAAATAATGCAGTTGCATTAAAAACCTCCAAATAGGACACTGAAAGTATTCATGTACCTGTATCACTCCTTTTTCTGAACGGGTATATAGGATGTTGCGAGAATTGTCAATAGCAATTTGAACTATGGGATCTGCAATAAATAAATAAAAAACACATGCAAATAAAAATGGATTTGATGTAAAGTAGTTAATACAGTAAAATTGGTAGTACTCAAACTTTACAAGGCTAGATTTGCCAGACTAAATCACTTATTAGACTGAACCACTTATGAAAATATACTCATATATGGCATTTAATTTACAATAAACTCCTGCCCAAGAACAGATTTAAAAGTGACATCTGACTGAAGTACAATAGTACAGCAGACTATTACTATCTAATCTATCACATAAGAAACATTTTATATATTTGTATAACAATTCCAATTAAAAGTTTTGCCATACAGATTACAGTATTATCAATGCAGTATGTAAAATTACCAAAATTTTTACCACTAATAGGAACTTTAGCCATGGTGGGCAACATTTTCAAAATCTAATATGTAAATCCACATTTAGGCATCTAACTGCCAACCATTTGCTATTCTCATTGTCTTTAACTCAATTCATGAAAATATGAAAGTGTTGGCCTAAATGTTTTATTTATTTAATGTTAACTCATAAACATTTCAGTTACTGACACTTAATCACCTACCATCCTCTGAGAATGTGAACTGCAGCAATGAAGGAACAAGGAAAGAAAGAGAGCTCTTTGAATGATTGATCTTTCTACACCGTTGACTAAACCAGCCTGCCTCAGCCTACAATTAAAAACACAAAGGATAAAAATTAAGTTAGATAAACATGTGAATTCCTGCCTGACATACACTCTGTTTTCAAGGACCCAAATTTAAAGAGACACTTCCTATTGCAATGTAGATAAACAAAACAAACAAACTAAAAGTGGATTCAGGAACTTAGAAGCCCATGTATCTTAAAGCCATTTCTTGTGGTTTTCCACATTTTCCGCTTGGAGGGGAAGGCAAAGTTGAGTCAAGGACCCATCCAAACAAAGGAAACTGATTGGCTAATTGTTTCAGCTATTCCTTGAATATTTCTTAAAACTAAGATTTTCACTTCTTTAGGCAGAGATTGATTTTTACAAGACATACCTCAATGAGCCCTCAACTTGGCTGGGGTTTCCAGATGCTGATATAATGTAAATTAATAAAAATAATCAACAATTTATTGAGTTTATTATAATAAAAATAAATAGAAAGCCTATAAAATAATTCACCTCATGGTGTCCCTTTACAGAGAAAGGATGGGGTTCTGGTCTACAAATTGATTCAGTGAAGTAAAATTAAATTCATGACAGCATATCAAACCCCACTCCATCCAACTTCTTTCTAGGTTTCATCTGTCTTCAATAATCAGAACTGCTGCTCCTATTAAGGTAGTATGGAAGTTAGCGATAAGATGGCTGCTAACAGCAGTTCTGTAGAAGCTTTCAGAAAGGAGATCTCATGATGCATGTCCTTTGCTGAACAAATTTATTTTGATCTAGCATTTCTGTAATAAGAGCTCAGCGCTATCACTCAAATAAATTAAGGCAGGCAACAGAATTGTGGAAATGAAGAGACAAGAATGACAAGTATTAAAATCCCCAAAACACCAACCACATAACCAACATAAAAAATACCTATATATAGAAATTATATTCACCTGGTAAGCTACTTCATATAAACAGCCATCCTTTCCAGCCAAAAAGATACGCCCATTTTCAGTGGAAGTTATGGTCAGAAGATAGGTATTATCAGTAGGGAGTGAATAGAGAGGATCTGGAAGCAGTTGCATTCCACCAGACATGCTGTCATTGAGGGCTCCAGAACCTTAAATAAATAAACAAACAAAAAACTTCATATCTGTTGGGTTTGTTTGTTTAAATACTATGGTTTTGTGATTCGTACTATTGCTCTGTCTACACAGCTATTTTTAGATCTTTGAAGTGTCAGCTCAGATTGCCCATCACCTGCCCTAGGCTTCAGAGCCCAAGCCACAACTTCAAAGTGCTGGTTTACACAGCTATTTTTGGACAGCTCAGGTGAGTACCACTAGCTTGAGTTTGTCTACTACGTCTGGAAGGTTCACTCAAACTTGCTCCAAAATATTGTGTAGCTATAGCCTAGGACGCATTAGAAACTAGGGATGTTAAGGACTAGTCGGCTACTTGACAATCTAATAAACAAATGTTTATCAGACAGTCAGATGACTAGACAATTCCTCCCACCTTGCTGCCCCTATTATACAGAGGCACCAAAGGTGGAGGGGGAAGGAGAGAGGTACTTCAAAGCGACAGCACCGCACAGCTGAGCCGGGAATTAGGTGTGTGGCGCTGCTGTGCATGGAGCCCAGGGTCAGCTGGGAACTTCCCAGATGATCCCAATCTCCAGCACAGCATTTCCACAGAACCTAGGACCCCGGGTCTTGTGGGCTGGGGAGTCCCTGGTCTCCCGCTGGGGAGTCTTGTACATTTCAAAGGAGGAATGAAGAAATGCCTATCGACTAGTCAAGTTGTCGATGGATATTCCACCTTGACTACTCGACCAGTAAATTAACCATTAGTTAACATCCTTATTAGAAACTGAGGCAATTCACAGGCTGCTCCTCCCCCAATATAATAATATTTGATTAATGGGAAACTGCTAATAGTCAGAGGATATTTCCCTTAATTTTTGAGCTTTTATAGGTATAGAAGATTGTATCCCACGTGAAAAGGATGCTAGTGAGTTTTTTTACCGAAAGCAGAAAGCCAAGAATTTAGGAAAGGCTCCCCCCAGCATGCAGCTTAATATTTTTTTTAAATAAATTACAGTAAAACTCTGGTGGTCCAGCATCCAGTGGTCCGGTACGCCTGATGGTCCGGCACCAACTGCAACCCGGAAGTGCTCCGGCAGCTGCTTCAAGTTGTTAGAGTAATTGATTAACTGCAGCTGGATCCACAGCCGACACGCAGTTAATGTAACTTTCCTCTCTACTGCCGGGAGGAGGGGGGACAGGGGAAGGTAGGGGTCAGTGGGAGAGGGGGAGGAGGAGGGGGCGAGGGTGTGCCAAAGCAGCCGCATTCAGGACGTTCTGGTCAGTTACAGTCACTCCGGCTGGATCCACAGCCGACATGCAGTTAATGTAACTTTCCTCTCTACTGGGGGGGGGGGAGGCGGTGGGAACAGGTAGATCCGCAGGTGACAGGCTGCTGCTGAAACTCACAAGAGATCATCTCCCCTCCCTGTCCCTGCTGTTTTTACCAGTAGACCGATAGTCCAGGATCAAAAGATCCAGTGAGTGAGCTTGCGCAAAAAACCAGAGGCAGCAGTTGAACCTAGTGAACTGGAAGGCATTGAGTCAGTCTGCCATTAGCATTGTGACCCACTGGAGAGTGCTGTTTTGACTTTTGAATATTTTTGCCCATCAGAGTGTACATAGTGATGGAGTCAAAAGTGAATGAAGGTGCTAGTAGTAGTGGTAAGAAAACTTTAAAAAGGAAGCATATAACCCTGACACTGAACCAGAAATTAGAAATTATAAAGATGCTAGAAAGAGGCATAAATCGGAACGTTATCATGAGTAAATTTAACGTTGGATCTTCGACATCTATGACATAAAGAAACAGAAGGATAAATTGCGAGCATTTGTTGCTGAAAGTGAAGCACCTACTAAACGTACTGAGCTACGGCAAACTCTGAAAATGCCTAATATGGCACAGTTGGATGAAGCTTTGTTTAAGTGGTTTAGTGCAAAGCGTTCTGAAGGTAAGCAAAACAGTTTCACAGTCAAATGAACATTAGCGAATCATGTGTGTTTTCAGAAGGTTGGTTGCGTAATTTTAAGGATCGGCATGGGATCCGTAAATTAGATATCAGTGGTGAGCAAAAGTCTGGCAATCATGTAGCCGCTGAGGAGTATAGTGCTATTTTTGAGCAGTTGGTGGAGGAACACAGGTTGTCACCTTGTCAAATGTACAATGCTGATGAAACTGGGCTCTTATGGCATTGTTTGCCAAACTCTACTCTAGTTGGCGGTGGTGAAAAGGCTGCTCATGGCTTCAAAATGAAAAAAGACCGCATTACAGTTCTGGTATGCGCAAATGCATCTGGCATGCATAAACTTAAGCTTCTTGTCATAGGGAAGTACAAAAAACCAAGGGCATTTAAAACTCTTACGAGTTTGCCAGTGATTTATGAGGCACAGGGGAATGCTTGGATGACGTCAGAAATCTTTAAGGACTGGTTTTTTAATCATTTTGTGCTCGCAGTTAAGGAGCATTTTAGAAAGGAGGGTCTACCGGAGGATAGTAAAGCTGTTCTTTTGCTCGATAACTGTCGAGCACATCCGCACGCTTCAGAGCTTGTAAGTGGAAATATCTTCGCTACATATTTGCCACCAAACGTGATGTCTTTGATCCAACCGATGGATCAAGGTGTGATACAGAACTTTAAGTGTTTCTACAGGGGGACTTTTGTCCAAAAGTTGGTAAACTCAGACTGCAGTGTTTCTGAATTTCAATCTGATTTCAACCTTAAGGACGCTGTGTATGCGGCTGCATTGGCTTGGAAAGACGTAAAGAAGGTTACTGTACGAAAATGTTGGAGGAAACTTTGGCCTAGCATCATGTTTTGTGATGATTCTTCTGATGAAGAGGAATTTTGTGGATTTAATGTTAGGCCTAAGCACATTAGTAACATACAAGAAATAACTGAAAATGTCTCTGAGAAGAATGCTGTTGCAAAGCTCTCAGAAAATGACATTGAACAATGGCTTGCAATGGACAAAGACAAACCAGTTGTAGATATTTTGAGTGATGATACGATCATTGAAAGAGTTTTGAATCCATAAAAACCTCAAGAAGAAGAGGAAGTGATGGAGAGAGCAAAATATACCTGGCGAGAGACAACTGAATTTATTTCCAAATTTGTAGTATTTGCAGAGTCTTGCAGCCAATATAATGCAGCTGAAGTGATGAACCTTCATATTATTCTGAATAACTTTTATGCTAAGAAGTCACAGTCCTCTAAGCAACCTGATCTCAGGGATATGTTTGCAAGGGCACAGAAGAAAGTTCAGCCTTTTTCTTCACCACCACCACCACCACCACCACCACCACCACCACCACCACCACCAGAGCCTACTGTTGTTGACACTCCTATAGAAGCAGAGGAGGATATTGAAGAGGGGGATGATAACAGGGATGAAGCAGCACCGATTTCATCGGATGATGAGTAATTGTACAGCATGGCAAAATAAAGTTACAGATTTAAGTTTCAGGGGTTTGTTAAAATTTGCATTTTTTTAGTGTTTAAGTGAATAATTAACAGACTGTATATATATCAGCAGTGTATATATCCGCACACCCCCACCCCACCGACCCCTACCTTCCCCTGTCCCCCCTCCTTCCGGCAGTAGAGAGGAAAGTTACATTAACTGCGTGTCGGCTGTGGATCCAGCCGGAGTGACTGTAACGGACCAGAATGTCCTGAATGCGGCTGCTTTGGCACACCCTCGCCCCCTCCTCCTCCCCCTCTCCCACCGACCCCTACCTTCCCCTGCCCCCCCCCGCCCCCGGCAGTAGAGAGGAAAATTACATTAACTGCGTGTCGGCTGTGGATCCAGCCGGAGTGACTGTAACTGACCAGAACGTCTTGAATGCGGCTGCCTGCCTGTCACCGCCTCTCCTCTTCCACCGCTCGCAGGCTCTGCCTCCCTGCAGCAGGAGGGAGGGTTTGGCACACCCCCGCCCCCTCCCCCACTTCCCCTCCGATGAGACCCGCCCCTGCCAGAGTACCTCCTGATAGTCCGGCATTTCTGATAATCCGGCACCACCTGGGTCCCAAGGGTGCCGGATTATCGGAAGTCTACTGTACTAGGAATAAACTAATGTGTGGCAGTTAACTCACAACTGAGAATATTATCCTATGAATTTATATTTAATTGAGGGCACAAGGGGTTAGAATGAATTACCTGCTTGCAAATTAGCATAGCTGAGTCCTAGAATCACTATATCAACAGGAGTAGCCAGAACCAACAGATATCGCACATGAGGCTGGAAAATACCTAAGAAAAAAAGAAGAATAGTTAGAATCTATTTTAAGGCCAGTGCACCAGATTCATACTAAGATCAACATTCTTTCTGCACAAAAACCAGAAATTTACAATGGCCTGAGAGTTATTCATTTTGAAGGTCTGACAACCTGTGAAGTTCCAGAATTAGAAACTTATATACCAGTCAGATGCCCAGTTTTCCAATGCTATCTCTCATTCTCTTTCTGCTTTGACAAGTCATGAAAGACAGGCAGTCCCCGGGTTACATACAAGATAGGGACTGTAGGTTTGTTCTTAAGTTGAATCTGTATGTAAGTCGGAACTGGCATCCAGATTCAGCCGCAGCTGAAACTGATCAGTTTTAACCGCGGCTGAATCTGGACACCAGTTCTGACTTGCATACAGATTCAACTTAAGAACCCCAGGCATCCCCAAGTCAGCTGCTGCTGAAACTGATCAGCAGCTGATTTCAGGAAGCCCAGGGCAGAGCAACTCTGCCTCGGGCTTCCTGTAGTCAGCCGCTGGTCAGTTTCAGCAGCGGCTAGCTTGGGGACGCCTGGGGCAGAGCAGCTCGGGTGCTGCTGGGTTGGTCCAGTAGCGCCCCAGCTGCTCTGCCCCAGGCGTCCTGATTCAGCCACTGCTGAAACTGATCAGCAGCGGCTGAATCAGGACTCCTGGGGCAGAGTAGCTGGGGTGCTGCCGGGATGGTCCAGTAGCGCCATGGAGCGGTGCTGTGGGACCAACCGGCAGCGCCCCACCTGCTCTACCACAGGCCCTGGGCTTTGCTCCACATCTCCCTGGTCTACTGAGGGGGGCACTAGCTGCGTCCCCCCCAGCAGACCAGAGAGACGCGGAGCAAAGCAGTGGAGGACCCGGGCCGGACCCGCTGCGCTTCCAGATCAGCTGGAAGCGCCGCGGTCCGGCCCGGGTCCTGCACCGCTTTGCTCAGCATCTCCCTGCTCTGCAGACCAGGGAGACGCTGAGCAAAGCGGCGCAGGACCCGGGGCTGGACCCGCGGCCGCTTCCAGATCAGCTGGAAGCGCCGGGGTCAGGCCCCGGGTCCTGCACGGCTTTGTTCAGCGTCTCCCTGGTCTGCAGACCAGAGAGACGCTGAGCAAAGCGGCGCAGGACCCGGGGCCAGACCCGCGGCGCTTCCAGCTGATCTGGAAGCGGCCGCGGGTCCAGCCCCGGGTCCTGCGCCGCTTTGCTCCCCGTCTCCCTGGTCTGCTGGCTCCCGCAGCCGACCAGGGAGACGGGGAGCAGCTTTTCTCGCCCCGGAGGAGGCGGGCGGCGGGACCAGGCGTCCCACCGCTCCAGTCCTCCGGGGCGAGAAAATCGCCGTTCGTATCTGCGGATCCGACATAAGTCGGATCCGCGTAACTCGGGGACTGCCTGTACTGGATCTTAAAAATGATATTCTTATTACTATCTTCTTTTCACCTCCAACTTTGAGTCCCATCTGATGTAAGCAGCTGCGACCAAAAGAACTACTACATCTAGAAAACAGTATTCCAAGTCAGCTGAAAGAAAGGCAGAATTTACAGTTTTCAAATAGTATGAAACATTACATGCTGACTTACCAATAACTACAAGATTTCAAAGATGCATGACTTTAAATTCTGACTCATTACTTATGACTTGTACATCATTCGATAATGCCTCTAGTTTAGTAAAGAAAATTAATGAGTTTTCTAAAAAGCTTTTACAGTGTTCAGCAGACACAGAATTCTGGTCACTGTCACACATTTTTTGTTACCTGTCTTTGGCTTCACAAGACCCACAGCAAGAATAGTTTCACTAAGACCATCAAAATAAGCAAGGTCTCCCCTGTCAACAAGCGAGAAAAAATTACATCAGAGCACAAAATAAAATATTTACAACAATTATGTAATAATTACTAAATATGCAGAATCTGAAACTTTTAAATTATTTTGTTACTATGCAACAATTTGAACCAATCTCCTGCATTCTAAGGGTGAAAGCGAGACCATCAGACTTGAATCGACAGAAAAAAGTCATCAAAAGAGCTATGTAATTAATCTTCTATTTGGAATGAAGTATCCAAATGTGGTTTAAATTTCAAATTTGAAATCCAACAGTATTTTTTATTCTAAGTTCCTTATTCACATAGTCTATTTTGAGATCTAGTACACCCAAAGTTAGCCCAGATATAGGTCTACAGTAGAAAGGAATTCACTGCACTATTTACAACCAACTAATTTCACAAACCAATTAGAGAGTGAGTTTGCAGAACTGGAACAATTTTGACACCCTTACCCTTGAACAAAGACAGTAACTGGTTGGTGTATTAGCAGCCAATTTCTCCCATCTTTAACATCTGCATTTCCACATTAAAAACTATGTATGGGACACATCTAGCCCACTTAATTAGCCTCATTAACATGGGTCTTAAAATTGACAGGTGGTACTTCTGCTGTTACATATATCTCTTGGTTTCTGTCATTTCCACTCCAATTCATCTGATGAAATGGATTTTACCCATGAAATCTCACAAACCTACATATTTTGGTTAGTCTCTATAGTGCCACACGACTATTTGTTGTTTTTGAAGTTACAGACTAACACAGCTATCCCTCTGAGATTTTTGAAAAAGACAATTAACTTATCTTCATAATTTTATCATAATTCAGAGATCATAATACATTTAAATCAGAAAGCTCTGATCGATCTTTATTATTCTAAACTCACATTATAAACAAAAAAATAACTGATTGTGGTAACACAATTTCCTACTACGTATGTGTTAGCCAAGTTAATTGTATTATGAGCAGATGGAGTCTAATACAAAAACATTGTTCATAAAAATTATGAACTAAAGCTCAATACAGAAACACCAACAACTTTAGGAGAGTAAAGAAGTCTAATATTAAATATATGCATTTTCTTTTTCTACCTGTTATCCTCCATACATTTAAAAAAAAAAATCCAGAACCTCAAATGATTAAAGTACCTTAAAATAAGTACACTTCTGTACTAGGGATGTAAGTGTCTAGTCAACTATCCCATAAGCAAAAGCTTTTGCTTATGGGATAGTTGACTAGTGATGTGACTAGTCGCTTCGCCCCCCACTTGCTGCCTCTATCAGAGAGAGGCAACAAGGCGGGGCGGGGAGGGTAGTGGGGGAGAGCAGGAGCAGGTGCTCGCAGCACTGTCTCCATGGGAGGGCAGGGGAGATAGAGGCACAGTGGGAAACGGCATGAGTGGGATCTGAAGCAGTTTCTACTCACGCTGCTTCTGCTGCAATTCTGCTTTTGAAATGCAAACTCCCCGCTCCCCCACACTCCCTGCTTTTGAAATGTACAAGGCTCTTGGACATTCCAAAGGCTGAAGACTCGCAATCCCTGTGGGATTTCTGCTTTTGAAATGTACAAGAGCCTGACTGAGGCTCTTGTACATTTCAAAGGCTTAGGACAGGCATGTCCAAAGTCCGGCCCACGGGCCAATTGCGGCCCGTGTTCCGGTTTAATACGGCCCCACAGGTAATTTGGCAATATCTATCTTTTATGGCCCCCAACGAATCCATATGTATTGAGATGAATACAATGTAAAATCTCAGTTCATGTCAGTTGGTCTAAATCAGTTATAAATATATTTGGGGACAACATGTATACTTGGTGTTATGTTCCTGTTCATATTTTTTGAACTTAAAAGTTGACAGACAACCTTTATTACCAATAATATGTAATGTACTTTACAATGTTCCTGACATATTTCAGCTTCCTGGATTTTTTTTTCATCTGGCCTTCAGATATGAAAGGCAGAGTGATTTTACACCTGTTTAGATTTGTCATCCATGTGACGAAATGAAAAGTATGCCGTTTGCAATAAACTTTGCATAAAATAGTTAATTTGCATTTCATTTTAATGGTTCAAAGAATGTCAGGCAAAATGGTTGGCCCTCACGCATGTTCACTTCATCAAATCTGGCCCTCTTTGAAAAAAGTTTGGACACCCCTGGCTTAGGAGTTCCCCACTCCCTGTGGGTTTCCACTTTTGAACTGTAGCAAGAGCCCTATTAGGCTCTTGCTACAGTTCAAAGGCAGAGGTGCCTTTATAAACTAATTGAATAGTCAATGGAAATTGCATCAACTATTTGATTAGTTAATTAATCTAAATTTAACATCCCTAATCTGTGCTAAAACAAATCACTCCCCTTATAGCCATCAGTTAATTCAGATTTAAGACCATATATACCTTTAGAAATTTTTTCTCTACATACCCATCTTCATAATTCCACATAAAAATGTCACTGTCAATGGTCAGCCATGCCCTGCTGATATCTGGAAATACTCCCATCATACAATTACATTGCATATCTGAATTACAACAGATGTAAGGAATAATATACTCAGGCTAGCCAAGACAAAATCCCTATGTCACTATTTTAAAGTTGTAAGAATATGCACAGATACTAGTTAAAGAAGTTCTGTATGTGTGTAAAAGGCACATTTTGACAAATGTGAAAAAATAAACAAAAACTATCTTTACAAGAAATCAGATACAGATTTTAGGGGAAATTTCCTTGGTATTAACTGTGCACTTCCCAAAGCCATGATCTCATATTTTAGCTTTCTCTAGCCCTGCTTTGTTTGAAGATATTGAATATCAAACACATGAAACATAATACCAGTAATACCAATTGAAGTTCCTCTTATGCCATAAAAAGACTATGCTTCATGTTGTACAAACCAATAACTAATATTTATACAACTAACACTGCTGACGCTCGGGCAGAATCAAATGTTCAGTTGGTAAAAAGAAAAAAGGCACTACTTAGTATCCCTATTACCAGAGCTCGCCGAACCACGGCGAGCCCCGCTCGCCAGCTGCACTGTCCAGCGATCTGTGCATGCGCAGATCGCCAGAACCTGGCTCTTGTGGGTTACAATCTACTCGCCATGGGCGAGTAGATTGTATAATTTGTCGAGCCCTGCCTATTACTCACATGAGTATTAAAATTGAACACTCCATTAGAAGCGATAATTATTGTTTATCAAGGCCTACCTCCACCCTACCTATCATTTCTAATTCACAAACAAAAAGTAAAATACTGCTTCTGAGCAGAACAATGATGCCACAAATTTTTGCTTATTTCCATGCTGCAACTCATGTTTGAAAGTTCTATATAAATGTCTACAAAGCTTCTTCATTTTCCACCTTCAAAACCTTACAACTGTCCTTTGATGTGCTGGTGCCTACAAAACACTTGACAGCAGTTAGGCTATGTCTCCACAGCAGCTTTATTTCAGAAGAATGTCAGTTATTCTGAAATAATGTAGTGTGCATCTACACAGCAAGCACATTATTTTGAAATAAATGCAAAATAATGGGCTTCTTACTCCAACTTCTGTAAAACTCAATGTATCAGGAGTAAGGGAAGTCAGGGGAAGAGTGCTCTATTTTGAAATAACAGCTGTGTTGACAGTGCCAAAAGTCAAAATAAGCTATTGCGACTTAAACTATGCAATTAGCGTTGCTCAAGTTGCGTAGCTTATTTCGAGTGTAGCCCTGCTATGTAGATGTGCCTTTAGTGTGCTGAGACTGTTGCACATCACGCTAATACACTCACAACACACAATCTCACACAAACCAAAATCTGATACGGTGCCCCAGGTGAGCCAGAAGTATCCAGTGGGCTGCGGAATGGCCCTGGGCTTTGGCAAGATGTAGACCTCATGTGACAGCATGGAGCCAGAATTTAGCTGCCGGGTAAGCATCATGTGACATGCATGGCACAGAAGTAGGCAACATCCAAAAATATTTTAATGACTGGTATTCTATTTTTAACACTGCAATTAATCACAACTATTTTTAAATCTGACATGTTTTTTTAAATTGTTTGACAACCCTAAAAACACTTCGTTATTCCACTTGATGTTAAAAACATTTAAATTTTACCAGTAACTTATGAAGACCCCTTTAAATGTATTAAGATCATTATGATAATAATACCCAACTGGCATTGAGTATCAAAATTACACGTAGTTGCTGATTGCTGAAATAACTTTACCTCTTAAGAGTCCTATGGACTCCAATGACGGATAAGAATACATCCAGGGAAAGGTACTTGAAGAATCTTGGTCAAAATATTATGAAATAACAAACATTCATTTATAACATTATTATACACACAAAGAAATATGTGGTTTTTATTAGGATACGTCCAAATTGCTCCACTAGCTCAGGAGGAAGTGGGACTCTGCGGATTGAACTTATCTCTGGAAGATTGGGTATTGAGAGCAAACCAGGTCCTTGCAAAGGATAATCCATATCTGACATACCAGAAACTGTGGGACTACCTGCAATTAAAAAAAGGAAATACACTTTAAAATGTCATATGTAAAACAAGATATCAGCCAAAAAATAACACGTACATGATAATAGATTTCCCCTGCCCCAATATCTGAATTAGCAAGCATTCATATTTATTAAATCTAAATTAGACTAGTATAAATTCCTCTTAATTTTGGTGGATTATTTCAGATAAATGGACAAACTATAAAGTTCTCAAACCACAGCACTAAGAGTACAACAGCTCATTCAAAATATGTATAAAGCATTTTTAAATGAGTGACTTTTCACAATTTTAAAAGCAAGTCTTTAAAGCCTTATCTCGAATATAAACTTTATATAAATAAAACAAATACAACATTCACTGTACTCCTAAAATTGGTGGATTGGCTTTAAAAATCTAATAAATATGCTTATAGCACCTTCCATCCTAAAGGCTCTCAATAACTGTTCACATACTACAGTGGTATAATACAAGTGAAATACAGTCCCCTCTATTTATTATAAATACTCAAGTTTACATTTGAAATATTGTTTTTCCTGGCAACAAAAGGAAGTTAGGCTGAAGTCAACAAGAGTCTCTTTTGTGAGAAGAATCTTATCAGGCCAAGAAAAATGATTCTCTATTAAGCTTCGTAAACATGGTCTTGCTTTTCCTTTGGTTACCTATTTGACAGTTCACTAACTTCTGACATGTTTTCATTTTAAAATTGTTGTACATTAGTTTATGCTCTATGTTAGTGAAACAAGTTTTCAAAAAGTGTGTTCTTAAAGAGTAAAAAAGATGTGTATCATCTGCCTATGCACAAAAAGTGGAAAGATCATGGCCTTTTTTATTTGATTACCCTCTTTGGAGGCATTTACTCCTTTTTTTACTGGAATCAATCCCAGTGCCATTACTTACTATAGGATCATTTAAAAGTATTGATAGGGCTGTGTCAAGACTGGCAAGTTTTTCCGCAAAATCATCTGCTTTTGCGGAAAAACTTGTCAACTGTCTACACTGGCCGCTTGAATTTCCGCAAGATCACTGGCGATCTCATGTAAGATCGTCAGTGTTCTTGCGGAAATACTGTGCTGCTCCCGTTCGGGCAAAAGCCTTCTTGCGCAAATCATTTGCGCAAGAGGGCCAGTGTAGACAGCACAGTACTGTTTTGCGCAAAAAAGCCCCGATGGCTAAAATAGCGATCGGGGCTTTTTTGTGCAAAACCGTGTCTAGATTGGCGCGGACCCTTTTCCGCAAAAAGTGCTTTTGCGGAAAAGTGTCCATGCCAATCTAGATGCTCTTTTCCGAAAATGCTTTTAACGGAAAACTTTTCCATTAAAAGCATTTCTGGAAAATCATGCCAGTGTAGACGTAGCGAGAGTGTTTTAACTTAATTAATATACTGACCTCCTGACAAGGCAGAAATATAACTCATCAAAGGTAACTGAACTGAAACACAAAAGGAGGCAAATTCTCAACATACATGGAGAATATATGGGCAATCAACAAGGTAACTTTAAGGCAACCGTTCAGGAATTATTTGGCAATTTCTTAGTGTCAGTGCTATCCTTAATCACCTGTGGACAATAAAGAAGCTCATAGGATATATCTACAATGCAACAGAACACCCTACGTCAACTGACATCGGCTCATAGTGCTTGGGCTATAGCTACAGGGCTATAAAGGTGCAAGGCATATGCTGTTCAGGCTCTGGCTCAGACACCACGCAATGAGCGAGCCCAGGCAAAGCATTTCCACAACCATAATCTGAACGACTCCTCACAGGGGCTGGGGACCCTGGAGTTGCCAGTGCTCCACGCGCTGCCGGTCTGGCTAGGAGGTGTCTGCCCGTGGGGCGCTAGTGCCAGGAAGAAGGCAGCAGAGGCGCGCACAGGGGGAGGGCGCTGGCGCTCTGGCACGGCTGCCCCCAAGCAGATGCCCCCCCCCCGCCACGAAAAGGCCTAGGGGTAGCGCGCGGACACCGAGTCCCGAGGGGGATGAGCCGGGGGCGCCGACCCGTCCGTGGAGGGGAGGGGGAAGCGCTGGGCTGGGGACCAGAGCGGCGAGCGGGCCCGCAGGGCTCCTCACCGGGCGCCGGCACCGCCAGCAGCTCGGACAGGTCGGGGTAGCAGCGATCATCCTGGATCTGACGGTCGATGATGCGGCCCGCGTTCTCCAGCGCCTCCTGCAAGGCCGGGGTGGCCGGGCTCATGGCCACGGGCATCGCGAGTAGCGGCCTGAGACAGGGACAGGACCGCGCCAAACCCCAACAGCCAGCGCGGCGGAGCGTCTGACGCACTTCCGCCTCACGGACACTCACTTCCGGTGGGGGGGGGCGCCCCGCAGGCAAGGGTTAAGTTTAAATTGGTGGCCGCGGAGCCGAGTGGGCAGTCGAAGATCCGGCGATGGAAGCAGAGGAGGCCGGTGGGGCGGCCGAGGCGTCCTGTGAGTGGGGAAGGCGGAGGAGGACGCCCCGAGAGCCCAGGGCGGGGGGAGCAGGGCTCGGGAACTCTCATCCTCTTGGGTCGCGTTGTCCCCCGATGCCCACCTGCGCTTAGACCCCGCGACGGGCTCCCCCGCGGCGTCACTGGGCCTTCCTCCGCCCCGTGGCTCTCCCGCAGATGTGCCCCGGCTCTCAGCCGGAAGGCTGAGCTGTGCTCAACCGGGAGAGGTGTCAGGAGTCTGTGACAGGAGTCCGCAGTGTATTGTTCGTACCTGCTGAAGTACGCGGCTTGGAGGCTTTAAGGTGCGGCCACATGGCTGTTATTTCTATCGCTCGTGCTAGGAGATTGGAACCCTGTGGTGCCAGGCACTCTGCATACACACAACAAGACGTTTTCTTTAGCCTACTTTTCAGTACTCGTGCTAAGAGATGAGCAAGGGACTCTCATCCCTTGTGGTGTTTGTGAGCAAACTAAGGCACTGAGAAATTAATAAACTTGTCCATAGGCCCCTACGAAGTTCACGGCCATGACAAATTCATCCTGCGCTGTGAAATCTGTTCTTCTGTGTGTTCCCATCTTCCCTCTCTTCTCCTACATATTACATGTTTTTCATAGGAGAGACCAGTGTTCCTCAACTTGGTGGCCCTCGCACAAAAAGGAGTTGTTGTAAGGCAGTGTTCCTTAAACTTTTTGAGACCACAGAACGCTGAACAATAATATATATATTTTTTTAATGCGGAACACCTATGAACATTTTCTTCAAAAAAAATTGTTGTCAGACAGAAGAAGACAAAAACAAAGAAGAATTTGCAGCACACCTGTGAGTTGTTCACGGAACACCAGTGTTTTGCGGAACATAGTTTAAGAAACACTGCTGTAAGAGTTCACAATGTGTGGGGGGGGGGTGAGTTTAGAGTTTTGAGACTCTTATTTCTGCATGGCTTTCAGATCTGGGCTGCTGGAGAGCAGCAGCTGTGAGCAGCAGCCCATGAGTAAAGGTGGCACTACTATGCCATACTACTTTTAATTCTGTAATCCCATCTTCAGAGGTGGGTGTCAAGCAGCAGTGCAGAAAGGATGGTAGTATTTTACCATGCCATCCTTATCTCTCCAATGGGGCGCTTGGCCTGCAGCCACCGTTCTACAGCTGACAAGTTCTGAAGGCAGCGCAGCAGAAGTATGGGTAGCAGTGTTGTTGTTCTCCTTCCTCTTCCCCTCCCCCCTGCCTCATAATAACCTAGCGGACCTGTCTCTTCTTCCCCCACACGATTCCTTTGAGTCAGATTCCCTAAAATTACACAATTGTGAAAGTTCAGGTTTAAATAGTTGAAATAATAGTTTACTGCTTTTTAAAAACCTATGAAATTGACCAACTGGACCATACATCTGGTGGGGCCCTAAGTCATGCATGACGTCTGTGGCAGAGCTGGGAACTGATTTTACATTTCCTGAATCACAAGTTAATGCCTTTATTCCAAGACTATTCTTCCCTTAACTAGAAGATGATAAATGGGAAAAAGTTAACACAGGGCTATGAAACTGTGGGACTCTTATCAAAGGAATTATAATACATTAATTAAGACATAAGTAAGCTTTGAAAAATTCTAACTTTGAGAGCTAAGTGCTGTCTAGGGATGTAATACTGTAATTGATTAACCGATAAGCAAAAGCTTATTGGTTAATGCTATAGAGACTACTTTCATTCCCCACCTCCCATGCCAGTACATTTTTAGAAGGGTGGCTAGCAGCCTGGATCAGTCCTGGCTTGTGACTGTCCAGGACCTACCCCTTGCTGTGGCTCTGCCTTTAAAGTGTATTAGGAGCTAGGTGAGCAGGCAGCTTGGCTCAGTTCCGGCTCATCCTGGGTCCAGTAGCTCAGCTCCACCCCGCCTGGACAGGATCTGCTGCCATTTTGCGCTGCTGGCTCTGTATCATAGGTAGAAGCATGGGGAAACAGGCAGCCGTTCTACGAGAGGAGATGACTTTTAAACTGGCTCCCCTCATGGACCAGCTCCCACCTGGCACCCTGCACTGTTGCTTCTGATACAGAGGCAGCAGCATGGGTTAGCAGGGTGTCCCTTAGGAGTGGGGCTGGAGAGCACTGGCTCCTGGCCCTGCCCCTGCAGACTATAGAATAGTCGAGTAACCAATAAGAATTCATGCTGTTACTTGTCTATTCAGTTAACTGATATTTAACATTCCTAGTGCTATCGTAATAATTGGGTCTAGAAATTAATCTTAATTATAAGCAAAACTTTAAAAAGTGATAAGTTTTTGAGGTCTTTTTAAAAAAATCACAGTTAAAAAATTATGGGGGGGTGGAGGGGAAGGAGGATATGAACATTCTAAATTGTACTTAAAATGAAAGTCTTAATACTGTACTTGATATTTCAAATATTTTAGCTGTTTCTCTTTTTCCAGTATCTAAATGAAAGGTTAAAATTTTTAATATTTGCTATTGTACTAATCAGGCTAAGTTCTTTGTGTACCAACTCCTAAAACTGTTTAATGTGGGATGATGACTCTAAACATTAGATGATGACCCTCTAATTTTTCCTACACATGCAGAATGAATTTTGTATTGTGCACCAGTATGGTGGTGATATCTGACACATCTCCTTCTTACTGGTGCATGTAACACAACTGTGGAGGAGAGAGGTGGGCGGAGAAGTTAAGCCCGTGGGAGAGTTCAGAGAGTTGGAATGCACTGGGGTGTACACTAGGGTAGGGCTGAGGATGAGGGGCTCAGGGCTGGGTCAGAAGTTTGGAGTTAAAGTGAGGGCTTCAACTCACCTCTTTCTGTCAACACATTTCTCCCTCTTTCTGTCAACACATTGGTACATTAAGGGCTGTTAGGTCTTGTACAATGTTAATTCCCTCCATCTTCTCCTTGACCAGTCACAGTGTTGGAAACTGTAAGGATGTCTTCCAAGAGATGCTCAGTTTGTCAGTCTTCCTAACATGTCCTGCCCACTGAAATTTTTGGGCTTTCACTACATCTCCTATACTTGGCATCTGTCTCCCTTAAACTCTATTGGAAATCTTAGACCATACACTTTATAACCCAGTCCCTTTGAACACAGACCTGGTCTGCTCAGGTAGACCTAGTTACATCTCTCAGGACTGTGAAAAATTTGATGCCCGGTACTATGTAGTTTTGATGACCCACTCCCCAGTTTATTCACAGCTAAGAGGATGGAAGAATTTGTCTGAGCTAGCTGGTGCCTCAGAGAATCATTGTAGTATCTGTTAGAGTGCAAGTTTCCCAAATCTTGAACCTATATTTGTACCTTTGTTAGCTGGAAACATTTAGATTGAGTTCTCTTCAGCTAGCCCAGCTTCAGAACCTGATTAGGGAGGATGATGCCAAGGACTTGTAAATGCAGGAGTTATATTGGGGAAGGGGTATTATAAAGGATAACTTGGGGACATGGAGGGGGTAATGAGTTTGGCTGGGTAAACAGCAGCCTGCTTGGGTGCTATCGCAAAGGCAGAGATTGTAGTCCATCGAGCACTGTCTCTGTGGCTGTGACATTGTGTGCAGCTGTTTCTTCAGTAGAGCTGCTTCTCAAGGGCTAAGGCTTAGGAGAGCAATGTTCCTGCTAATCTTTTCAATTCATGTGCAGATTTTTTTTTCCATCCATGAGCAGAATGCATTTATGTGCACCACTAGGAGAAACATGAACCTAGCTAACCTAGCTGTGGACACTGCTAATCAGTTGGGCATCATTTAAATCTTGCCTGAGCAGTTACACAAGTGCACAACTCACAGGGACTGCTGTGAGAGTCCTTTGGTGCTTTTGGAAGTCTCTGGCTACGTCTACACTGGCCCCTTTTTCAAAGGAGGAAGTAGGAATAAGAGATCCTCCGGAATAGGGCTTTATTCCGGAGGATCGGGCCAGTCTCGACGCTTTTTTTCCGGCTTTTCCCCAAGCCAGAAAAAAAGCGGCGGACATGTTTATTTAAATCCGTGAGGGATATTTAAATCCCCCGCGGATTTCCCTATTCCCACTTTCAAAATTAGCATGCCCCTTCCGAAAAAGGGGCCAGTGTAGACGTAGCCTCTGTGTATGGTAGCTGGGCCAATCAACTCCTGGCAGATCTCCTCTTCATGTGCTGCTGGTGGCAGTGGCTCCTGTTTTGATTCCTAGTGCATCTTCAATCCTGCAACAAGGAGTAGCTAGGAGCAGATGCCAAGGAGTGACTGCTATGGGAGAGGTGCCAGAACGGTGGGTGCTAAACATAGCTGATGCTAATCACTCTATTCCCTTATAGATGTGGAATTGGTGACAGGACTTGATCCGGAGCTCGCATCCACGATGGGCTTCTCTGGCTTTGGTGAGTCCAGGGCTTCTGGGAAGAGCAAAGAAGGCTCTGTCTGTGTGTTGGAGAGATGCACCTTGTACACTGGGGTGATTCTGTGCCGAAATGGTGAAGGGAGCAGTAGTCTGAAGTGTGAGTCTGTGGGCTGGGGTGTCACTATCCAAAGCAGGAAACGCTTGGGTACCCACTGGAGTAGAATTAATTTGTTGAGGTGAAGCTTAACATTGAAGCTTGTGTGTTCTTTTCCCGATTTTATAGTATGGGTTCTGATTTAGAACACAGTAAAATGCTTCTAAGAAGGTTTTGTTAAATATTTTTGGATTTAACTAGTTGACCGTACATTTGAAAATACAATGGAAAAAGCATAGTGGCACATGCCATCCAATTTACAGCAATCACAGTAACTATAAATTGTGTGGGAGAGGGAGAGGGGGGAGAGAGAGATCTCCCCCCTCCCTCGGCATGAATGGCAATGAGGTGTCCTATTGCCATTTATGAAATAGCCCCAGTGGAAAACATTTTCATCAGAAATTTTAATTGGAGATTATCTGAGTTACTCTTGTCACCTACTCATTTTAGTCTTCTAGAGTTCATGTTAACTGGCAAAAACTAGGTCTAAATCAAAGTTTCTCTTCCCCTCATCTTAGGAAAGAAGGCTCGAACATTTGACTTGGAAGCAATGTTTGAGCAAACTCGAAGAACTGCAGTAGAAAGAAGTAGAAAGATGCTTGGTAAGATAGGTGAATCTCCTTTGCTTGTGTTTTTGACAAAAGGCTAAAACATAATAATCGAACACGTGCTTTTAATACTTGCCTTGTTGGCAAGTTGGAGAACATTTTTTAACATGTTTTATCCTTGTGTAGACTATGCTGTAGTGGGGCTGGATCATGCTGGGATGATCTACCAGGACTTTTGCAGCATGAAGAATACCATTTTATTCTCAAAATGGCATCCCCTATATAGCATGGGGTGTGTGCATGGTCATGCTACGTCAAAGTCTCCATTTGGTAGAGCAAAATGGAATCTGCATAGCATGTGTAAATGCACAGTCACAATGTAAGGGCATTGCAGTAGCAGTGCCTTGAGGACCACACTAATGAGCATAGACAAGTTGTAAATGGTTTGGGATATGCTTACTTGTGAGTTGCCTCTCTTTCCCCAGGCCACACCTTTGCAGTTTAGGTCAGCAAAGTTCCTGAAGTTGGAGCCCCCTTATTAGAAACATAAGGGAACTGTTTGCAGGTCATTATCCTGGGCTACCTTTCAACCTTGGGATTTGTTCCCTTAAACGTTTGGGCTATGTCTACACTGGTGCGATCTTGTGCCAGAGATATGCACTTGAAGGGATGGGTTGATGGGTATCTGATTTGATTAGTATGGTCCTGATTCTGTTCTGAAAGCCATGTGAGTACACTCCTGTACAGATGCCTCTTGGCTTTATGAGGCTTTGCACGTTTACAGGAATATATGTCTTGTTCTTAATTCAGGTTTGGGGTTGAAGTTTGTTGTAAATGATCTATTTACTTGCTGATGCCAGGAACACTTTGATATTATAAAAAACAGTTATGTAAGGGGGCCAGAGCATGAAGCACCTTTTGTTAATGTTCAGTACATCTAGCTAAATACAATTCTGCTTCTGTGTTGGAAGGTGTGATGTTGGCAGACCATGTGTGAGCTCATGCCAATGCTCCCATGTGAGATTACCCTGGGTACAATCTCGAACTCCTCCCCCCCCCCCCCGTTGTCTTTTACATGCTTCATTGTGAGAGCAACTACTCGTGGTTTGCTCTCAAACAGCCCCCAGCATGCAAAATACTCTGAGCGTTGGTGAATTACACAGCAGAGGGACACCAGCTACTCCTGGGAGGATTCTGCGTGCCTGCATAAAACATTCACTCTCTGCAGAATTCATAGAATCATAGGACTGGAAGGGACCTCAAGAGGTCATCTAGTCCAGCCCCCCGCCCTCAAGGCAGGACCAAGCTCCACTTACACCATCCCTGACAGATGTCTATCTAACCTGTTCTTAAATATCTCCAGAGAGGGAGATTCCACCACCTCCCTTGGCAATTTATTCCAATATTTGACCACCCTGACAGTTAGGAATTTTTTCCTAATGTCCAATCTAAACCTCCCCTGCTGCACTTTAAGCCCATTACTCCTTGTCCTGTCCTCAGAAACCAAGAGGAACAAATTTTCTCCTTCCTCCTTGTGACACCCTTTTAGATATTTGAAAACCGCTATCATGTCCCCCCTTAATCTTCTTTTTTCCAAACTAAACAAGCCCAGTTCATGAAGCCTGGCTTCATAGGTCATATTCTCTAAACCTTTAATCATTCTTGTCGCTCTTCTCTGTACCCTTTCCAATTTCTCCACATCTTTCTTGAAATGTGGCGCCCAGAACTGGACACAGTACTCCAGCTGAGGCCTAACTAGTGCAGAGTAGAGCGGCAGAATGACTTCACGAGTTTTGCTTACAACACACCTGTTGATACAACCTAGAATCATATTTGCTTTTTTTGCAACAGCATCACACTGTTGACTCATATTCAACTTGTGGTCCACTATGACCCCTAGATTCCTTTCTGCCATGCTCCTTCCTAGACAGTCGCTTCCCATCTTGTATGTATGGAACTGATTGTTCCTTCCTAAGTGGAGCACTTTGCATTTCTCTTTATTAAACCTCATCCTGTTTACCTCTGACCATTTCTCTAACTTGCTAAGGTCATTTTGAATTATGTCCCTATCCTCCAAAGAAGTCGCAACCCCACCCAGTTTGGTATCATCTGCAAACTTAATAAGCGTACTCTCTATCCCAATATCTACATCATTGATGAAGATATTGAACAGTACGGGTCCCAAAACAGACCCTTGAGGAACTCCACTTGTTATCCCTTTCCAGCAGGATTTAGAACCGTTAACAACCACTCTCTGACTACGGTTATCCAGCCAATTATGCACCCACCTTATCGTGGCCCTATCTAAGTTATATTTGCCTAGTTTATCAATAAGAATATCATGCGAGACCGTATCAAATGCCTTACTAAAGTCTAGGTATATGACATCCACCGCTTCTCCCTTATCCACAAGGCTCGTTATCTTATCAAAGAAAGCTATCAGATTAGTTTGGCATGACTTGTTCTTCACAAACCCATGCTGGCTATTCCCTATCACTTTATGGCTTCCCTTTGCTTCTCTGCCATTTTCTGAAGGAGTGTGGGGGATAATGACAACCCTGGGTGCAGTTGGGGAGGGGGATTGTCCCCCCGCAACAGAAGTGAGGAGGTACATGTGATTAATATCCTTTCTGGAGAAGAAAAGTGTAGATTTCTTACCTCCCCCTCCAATTTCTCCATGAGCCCCATGAGTTTTGTTGTATAGAGAGACTCCCTTAAGGAGGGAAAACAAAGACACCCTGATGAAGTTTTTCAAGCAGGTACTTGTGTACACAAACTATGCTGTAATTGAAAGGGACTAATATAGGACAGTTTGGGCTAGTTAAGAGTTTGAGCCTTATCTAAATAGAAAACTTAATGTTCTAATCGACCACTCTCCCCGTTAATATAGCTGCACCACTCCATAAGGACCAATTTGAGACTGTTATTTGGAGTCTAGCTGTACAGTAGTGTGACATGGTGATAGTCCATGTCAAGAATAAGGAAAATGTAATGGCAGATGACTTCTCAAGAAGACGGGAACAGTGCGGTGTAAGTGATAGCGTTTCTTACACCATTTTTCCATTGAGGGCATGACACTGGCAGACCAGGAGCCAGCTCATGCCAAGGTTCCCATGTTTCAGTTGAATGCTGACAAAATACATAGCTGGAATGAGTCTGACTCATCACTATGTTAGAATTGTTAAAACAAATGTCAAGAACTCATATTTAAAGAATTGCAAGGGATCTTCTTGGTAATATCATTATTGTATTATATGCATATAATATACGGTATGCGTGCACTCCTATACACACACTCACGCTCTGTCTTGTCATTCCTTAGTTGCCAACTTATTGCTCCCCTTATTGCACTGGCCAGGTGAGTTAGATAAGTGAGGACCTAGGCTTCTGTCAATCTGGATCAATGCTCCAATGTTGACAAGACCTGGAGTGCCATGTAAGACGCCTCACATTTATAGGAGCTTCACTCTCATGTAAATCTGTGCACTTCAGTTCTTAATTAGATCTGTGGTGCCTTCTTATGGATGTTATCCCCAGTGCTACCACACTTATCTTGAAAGAGAGTGTTGGCTTTTAATTCCTAGTTTGCTTCAAGAGAGGGTACTTGCTTGTGACTCTAAGGCAGTCCATATGTCTGATCCTTTCACCGGGAGCCCATTTGACAGTGTCTTAGGCTATGTCTACACTCATGGCTTCTTGCGCAAGAACAGATGTTCTTGCGCAAGAATCCACAGAGCGTCTACACTGCCCATCTGCTCTTGCGCAAGTAAATATACAGTACGGCGTGATAAGAGACAGCTCCGACACTCCGTACAGGCAACCACCACTTGTTGGTTCCCCCAGTTGCCCCCCCCCCTTAAAGGCACAGGCACAGAGCACAGCCATTTGCCCCATGCAGCCGGGGAAGCAGCCAGAGGGAGGAATGGCAGCTGCCCAGCCTCAGCGAGGTCCCTCAGACCCCATGGAGGAGCCACCCCAGAGCACCGAGCAGGCCTGAAGGGGCACTAAGCGGCAGGCTCCATGCTGGAGCACCGCTGAGTTGATGCCCTCCTGGACCTCTGGGGAAAGAGGAGGAGGAAGAGGAGAAATGCACACATTTTTGCCCATATGGCTCAGGCGCTGGCCGCAAAGGGACACCCGGCCTGGACCCTGGAACAGGTCCGGGCCAAGGTGAAGGACCTGCACCTCACCTACGTGCAGGCCAGTGAGCGTGGGGATGGCGGAGCCACTGCCTGTCCCCAGTATCACTGCCTGCACCAGATCTTGGGGGACAAAGGGACCACTCCCCTGCTGTCCCAGGTGGAGACAGCGGTGGCCACCCCAGTGGTCCAACCCAGGCCACCGGAGGAGGAAGGAGACCGGTCCTCGGACGAGGAGGAGGAGGTGGCAGAGGACAGCAGCCAGACCTCACCGTCCCGGCCCAGCAGCCGTCAGGATGTGTCCCGGGCATCCTCTGAAGCTGGCAATGGATTGTCTGGTGAGTGCAGTGGCTACCATTCGCAAGTGTTGGAGAAGGGGGGGGGGGAGGAGAAGGGTCACAGGATGTGGGAGAGGTAGCGGCACATGGCACAGCCTGGCCACATGCTGCGCAGAGGCATGCAGCACGTGCAATCTTGTGCAGCTAGGGTTGTCAGGTGTCTAGTTTAGAACTGGACAGTCCAGTCTTTGAGCTTTCTGTTAGGGAAACAAATTCAGAGGATGAAAATATACATGTCTGGTATATTTTTTTTTTAACTAAGATGTAGACTGTCATGTAATGTCAAGTGTGTCCGGTATTTTTGTTGAAACCATCCAGCAACCCTATGTGCAACCAGACCAAGTGGCACAGAGAAGCGGCAGCTAGCCCCAGCACATGCCTGGGACCCCAGGGATTCTGCTTGACCAGACTGGCGGGTGGAGGGAGGTTTGGCCAGGAGTAGGCCAGCCCCAAGGTTGCAGGCCTAACCCCACACAGCCTAAAGGGTGCTGCACACATCCATGGCCACCTCTGGGACACTGTAGCTTCCCCTGGGGAAGGCACAACAGGCCCCCCCCAAGCACATGCAGGCCCCCTTGGCCACCTTGGGACCCCCCCCCCCCTGCTGCCCCAGGGCTATTCCCCCTCACCAGCCACACCTGTCCCCAGATATGGTGACATGCTGTGAGAAGGGCAAGGGGCTCTGGAACACCATTTGGGGCAGGGCTCACTGACCATGTTGCTCTCCTCTGCTTTTCCTGCAGTGGGACCCCCTGCCAGCGAGGGACCTTCCAGCCCCATCCTGCCAGCTCAAAGGATCCAGGGCCCGTCGCAGCGCTCCTGGGACCGCCACCACCTGCTCTGCCACCACGTCTGCGCGATTGAGCGAATGGAGCATGCTCTGAGAGAAGATCCGCGCATATGCGGAGTGGCAGGACTGCGACCCTGTCTGCACTCTCCTGGGCACCACTGCCGACCAGATGGGTCCTGTGCAGCAGCCCAATGCTGCCAGGCTACCCTCAGCTCTCCACCGGCTTCTCCCCCTGCCTTGCCCATGCCCCCTCCCGAGGTCCCACACCCTCGGCACCTCCTGATGCAGCCTGCCCCAACATGGCACCAGGGGCAGAGGCGCCCCCGCACCCTTGGGGGTGGGAGAGGCCTCCATCATGAGGCCCTCCCAGTTCAGGGTTTCTCCCCCCCCCCCCCCCACAGTGCACTCCCTTCCCCATGTAAATAAAAAGTGCCTTATGTACAGCAAGTGCATTTTATTTATTGGGAGGTGAGGGAAGGGTGGCAGGAAGGGGTGGTGATGGGAACGGGAAGTGGGAGCACAGGGGCATCCCTGCGGTCAGAGGTGTAGGAGTGGCCTATTGTGGGGCCTGGTCCAGCATCGTCCGGAGGGCTTCCCGGACCCGAACTCCATGGCGGCTGGTCTGCTGGGTGGCAGCTGCTGGTAGGCCTGGCCCTCACCTACCATCCACCCCGGGAGGAAGGCCTCCTCCCTCCCCTCAATAATATTGTGTAGCATGCAACATACCAAGATGACCTCCGGGATGTGCTGCACCCCCATGTCCAGGCGGGTCAGGAGGCATCTAAACTGTGCCTTCAGACGGCCAAAGATGCACTCAACGGGATTGTGGGCCCGGTCCAGGTGGCTGTTGAAGGTGGCCTGGCTGTGGTCCAGGGGGCCACTGTATGGCCTCATCAGCCAGGCCATCAGAGGGTAGGATGCATACCCCAAGATGCAGACTGGCATCCTGACATCCCCAATGGTGAATTCCCGCTGGGGGAAGGAGGTGCCTGCCACAGGCCTGAGTGCCTGAAGATGCGAGCGTCGTGGGCCCACACGGACCACCCCACGTAGATGTTCTGGAACTGGCCGTGGTGGCCCACTAGCGCCTGGAGCATCACGGAGCAGAAGCCCTTCCGGTTTATCAACTGGGCTGCTTGGTGCTCTGGCGCCCGGATGGGGATGTGGGTCTCGTCTACAGCTCCCCCACATTTCGGGAACCCAAGGCTGGCAAAGCCGGGAATGGTGGTGTCCGCGTCCCGGGGACGGATCACCCTCTGGAGCAGCACGTCATTGATGGCATTGATCTGCAGAGGGGCACATGGGAGCACAGGGGATGGATGGAATGAGAGACAGTGCGTACATGGCCCCTGGGGTGTGCTCACCCTCCCTGTGATGGCCCCTTCCTCCACGCAGGCCAGTGCCCTCTGCCCCCTGGGATCTCTTCTCTCCCCCCCCCCCCCCCGTGGGGCTGTGTGCACGATGGACAGTGTGACCCCCCTGTGTGCGGGGCTACCCCCCCCCTACAGCCTTCCCCCCGCCTGGTCTGGCCCCGTCCCTCCCCCAGGATGAGCCCATGGTCCACGGAGGGCCTTACCTGCCGGAAAGACTGCACCAACGGTGGACCTGCCCACCCCGAACTGGTTCGCCACGGAGTGGTAGTCCGGGGTGGCCAGTTTCCAGAGGGCAATTGCAACCCTCTTCTCCACGGTGATGGCGGGGCGCAGGTTGTGTCCTGCTTCCAGTGTGCAGGGGTGAGCCAGGTACAGAGCTCGTGGAATGTCCCCCTGCACATCCAAAAGTTCTGCACCCATTGCTGGTCTCCCCATTGTCCCAGCACCAGGCGCTTCGACCAGTCCCCACTGGTGTCGTAGCTCCAGAGGTGCCTGTCATTGGTGGGGTGCAGGTGCCTGAGCCCAGCTGCAGCCGTGGCGAGGTCCTGTACCTGCTGCCCAGTCTCCAGCTCCGGTTGGATCAATGTGGCTCCCTGGTGGAGGAGCTCCAAAGCCTCTGTAATGGCCATGAGGAGGGGATGTTGCTGGCTGGGGTCCTCCTCCAGCCCCATCGCTGTGATGGTAGCAGCAAGGGTGCCCGGGGCACTTGCCAGGAACAGAGGTGACAGGTGCTGTTCTGGCTCTCGCTTCCTGAAAAGGGTGCGTGAGCATTAAGCCACAGGGAAATAGCTGTCCAGGAGTCCCTTCAAGTAGTTTCCCAGTGGGGGTCCAGCGCATGTCCACAGATGCTGCTGGTGACCTTTTGACGTGGCCGGTTTGCTTCCGGAGACAGGTTCTTGCGCAAGGGCTTCCCACCAGTGTGGAAGCTTTCTTGTGCAAGAGCTCAGCGTTCTTATGATGCGGTTCTGGCCAGTGTGGACGTTTTTTTGCGCAAGAGATCTTGGGCAAGTATACTTGTGCAAGATATTCCTGCACAAGAACCCGCCAGTGTAGACATAGCCTTCGTGTCTTTGGATTTGGCTCCTAGTCTTCCCCTTTTCAGTTGTTGCCACTGTTAATCCTTCCAAGTTGTTACCTCCTTTGAACCTCAGAGGTACTTGCCTTTCATGCCTCATTCATTCGCACCTCATTCAACAAGAAAAGAACCACTTTCAAGTCAAAGGGGTAAGATCTATTCTACTTCTGGTCCAAGGACATTTTATTTACCTTGATTATTCCTAAGAACTTAAAAACATTATAAGGCTTATGCACAGTTTCCATAAGACATTATAATATAAAGTTTCTATAAGATACTATTATTTATCTAGAAGGATTATATAAGGAAGTGTTTCAACTTCACTGAATGTTGGAATTACGGCATGAATCAATCTCATAACATCTGTCTTTTTTTATTTACAGTGAATTTTGTAATGTGGCATTACACCATCATGGGTTTGGCTACACCAGTGGTCCCCAACGTGGTGCCCGCGGGTGCCATGGCGCTCGCCGGGGTATTCATGTGCGCCCGCCGACAACCTGGGCCGGGCCCCCCCCCCCCGGCGCACGGGAGGCGCTGGCCCCAGGCGCGTGACACGCACTGGTGCTGGGTGTGCGGCGCTCGGGCGGCCCCAGCCCCGGGGCACATGCTGGCGCTTGGGCGCGCGGTGCTCGAGCGGCGCCGGTGCTGGCCCCAGGCACGTGGCTCGGGCGGCAGCGCCGGCCCCGGGCCCACGGCACAAGGTGCTCGGGCGGCCCTAGCCCCGCCCTAGGGCACACGCCAGCGCCGGGTGCAAGGGCATTTCAGTCCCCTGGCGTGCCCCCGGACGCGCGGCCCCACCTCCCGGGCGCCTGGCGCGTGAGTGGCCCCCACCGCCCGGGCGCCTCTAAAGGTTGGGGACCACTGGGCTACACTTTTGAGCTTAACAGAGTGAAAGTCACCTCTGTTGGCATCTGAGTTAGTCTTTGTATTTGTAGACAGTAAGGGTAGTGGTCACATACATTCACAAGCACAAGGTTTAGTTTGTTTTACAAGTTTTATTAAAGTTACGGTTACCCAAGCATACAGAAATTCTATACAGACCTATGCACAAGGTACAAATATAGTTATATTTGCATCCTTGACAACAGTGTTAATGTCTGATGGGTTTCTTGTGGCTTGATTGTCAGTAGAAAGATGGTCTCTGCTGAAGTTGCCCATGTGGGGCTCAGATTTCTCATTCTGGTTATCCCCTTTTATAATATGATTTTGTCAATATCCAAGTTGTGCACATCTATAAAATGTTATTTCTCTTAATGGTTTGTGTCCCCTAGAAACTTAAGGGACCTCAATTTTCTATAGGCTGTGTAAATACTCTTTATTTTCATTACTATTGGTGTACAACCTGTATCCAGTGGTTCCAACACATGTTGGAGACAGATGCACCTTTACAGTATTGTTATGATCTAATAATAATTTGTGTAACTTTGCACAATATTGATACTTGGTACCACTATTTCTATGTCTCAGTCCTCTTGGCATAACCTTAGGGCATCCCGTTATTTTCCAGTCTCTTAGTCATTGGTGGTCTCCAAGGCCTAAAATAGCTAAAATAAAATCTTGCAGCCCTCAGCCTACAGGTTCTTGCATTTCATCTTGTTTCACTTTTGTCTACTATATAGTTGCTCTTAAGTACTGATTGTAATTTTATA